>NC_050452.1:48934874-49255985 GCF_903995425.1 Onychomys torridus
TTAGCAGAAGTCTTTGTTTCTGAATATTTGCCAGCAATAAACATGCTAGAAATTAGTTTTAATGAAATGTTCAAGAGCTGGGAGTTCATCATGGCAGGGAGGCATGGGAGCATTGAACAAGCATGGAATGTCAACCAGAATCTGAAAGTTCATATCCTCAAACACAGACTTGAAGCAGAAGGGAAAACTGAAAGAAAGGTCAGGTTTGAAGTTCTCCTCATCTTTCTCTAGGGATGTACTTCCTCAAGCAAAGCTACACCTCCAAAAGCTCCCTTAACAGTTTTATCAGCTAGGATAGGGGCCAAGTACTCAAATATATGAGCATATGAGGACACTCTCAGTGAAACCATTACTTTCCTACATATTGTTCATATTGATAGCCATTATCCAAACTAAACAAAAGGCAAAGAGAGAACAGCCAAGTTAACAAAATCAGAAATGAAAAGGGAGGCATAACAACAGACAACAAGGAAATCCAGAGAATAATCCGATCATTCATCAAAAACCTATACTCTACAAATTGGAAAATCTAAAAGAAACAGACAATTTTCTGGACAGGTATCACATTCAAAATTAAATCAAAACCAAAAAAAAAAACCAATTTAAATAGACCTATAACCCCTAAGGAAATAGAAATAGTCATTAAAAGTCTCCCAACAAAAGAAGCCCAGGACCAGACTGTTTCAATGCAGAATTCTACCAGAATTTCAAGGAAGAGCTAATTCTAATACTCTTCAAATTGTTCCACACAATAGAAACAGGAAAAAAAAAAACTTTACCTAACTCTTTTTATGAGGCTACATTTACCTTGATACCCAAACCACATAAAGATGCAACAAACAAAGAGAATTACAGACCAATCTCCCTCATGAACATTGATGCTAAAACACACAATAAAATACTGGAAAATCAAATCCAAGAATACATGAAAGAAATTATCCTGCATGCCAAATTAGGCTTCATCCCACAGATGCAAGCATGGTTCAACATATGAAAATCTGTCTATGTAATACACTGTGTAAACAAACTGGAAGAAAAAAAAGCACATGATCATCTCATTAGAAGCTGAAAAAGCCTTTGACAAAATAAAACACCCTTTCATGATAAATGTCTTGGAGAAATGAGGACTACAAGGAACATACCTGACATAATAAAGGCAATTTACTGCAAGCTAATAGCAAACATCAAACTAAATGGAGAGAAACTCAAAGCAATTCCACTAAATTCAGGAATAAGACAAGGCTGTCTGCATTTCCCATATGTATTCAATATAGTTAGCAAAGTCCTAGCTAGAGCAACAAGACAACAATAGGAGATGAATGGGATAGAAACTGGAAAAGAAGAATAAAATTTTCACTATTTGCAGACAATATGATAGTATACATAAGTGACCCCAAAAACTCAACTAGCAAACTCCTACAGCTGATCAACACCTTCGGTAATGTGACAGGATATAAGATTAACTAAAAATCAGTAGCTCTCCTATATGCAAATGATAAAGAGGCAGAGAAAGAAATTTGAGAAACACCATCCTTTACATTAGCCACAAATAATATAAAATACCTTGGGTAACTCTAAATGAACAAGTGGGAGTCCTGTATGACAAGAACTTTAAGTGTCTGAAGAAAGAAACTGAAGAGGATATAAGAAAACGGGAAGCTCTCCCATGCTCATGGAGAGGTAGGATTAACATAGTAAAAATATGTCAACCTATAGATTCAATGCAATTCCCATCAAAATCCCAACACAATTCTTCACAGAACTGGAAAGAACAATAATCAACTTCATATAGAAAGACAGAAAACTGCAGATAGTGAAGACAACTTTATAACAAAGCAACTTCTGGAAGCATCAACATCCCTGACTTGAAGCTCTACTATAGAGCTATAATAATAAACATAGCTTGATATTGGAATAAAAACAGACATGTGGACCAATAGAATCAAATTGAAGACCCTGACATCAATCCAGACACCTATGAACAACTCATTTTTGATAAAGAAGCCAAAACTGTACAATGGAAAAAAAGAAAGTATCTTCAACAAATGGTGCTGGCATAACTGGATGCCAACATGTAGAAGATACAAATAGATCCAGGCACAAAACTCAAGTTCAAGTAGATCAAACACCTCAACATAAATCCAGTTACTCTGAACTTGATAAAGAGAAAGTAGTAAGTAGTGTTGAATGCATTGGCACAGGAGAGCACTTCTTAAATACAACACTGGTTGCATAGACACTGAGAGCAACAATTGTTAAACGGGACCTCCTGAAACTGAGAAGCTTCTGTAATGCAAAAGAAAAGAGTAATAAATAATCAGTAAATAAAACAAATGACAGCCTAAATAATGGGAAAAGATCTTCACCAACCCTACATCTGACAGAGAGTTGATATTCAAAATATATAAAGAATTCAAGAAAATAGACATTAAAACGCCAAACAATCCAATTAAAAATCTAAACAGAAAATTCTCAACAGAAGAATCCCAAATGGCTGAAAGACATTTAAGGAATTGCTCAACATCCTTAATCATCAGAGGCATGCAAATGAAAATGACTCTGAGATACCTGTCAGAATGACTAAGCTCTGAAGATAGCTTATGTTGTAGAGGATGCAGAGCAAGGGTAACACTCCTACACTGTTGATGGGAGTGCAAACTTGTACAGCCACTTTGAAAATTAGTATGGTGGTTTCTCAAAAAATTGGGAATCAATCTACCTCAAGACTCATCTATACCACTCTTGGGCATATACCTAAGGAATGCTCAATCATACCACAAGGCCAAATGATCAACTATGCTCATAGCAGCATCATTTATAATAGCCAGAACCCAGAAACAATCTACATGCCCCTCAGTAGAAGAATGAATAAAGAAAATATGGTACATATATACACAATGACATTACTCAACAATAATAAACAATGACATCATGAAATTTGCAGGCAAATTGACATAACTAGAAAAACATCATCCTGAGTGAGGTAAACGAGACTCAAAAGGACAAACATGGTATGTACTCACTCATAAGAGGATACTAGATGTAAAGCAATGATAACCAGACTACAACATACAGATCCAGAGAAGCTAGATAAAAAGGAGGACCCTAAGAGTGATGCATGGATGGACCTAGGAAGGGGAAATAGATGAACTATCCATGAGTAAACTGTGGATAAGGGCATGCAATGAAGAGTAGGTGATGAGAATATAAAGGAATGGGATGGTTGAGCTGGAGTAGGGACAGAGTGGGAGAGCAAAGAAAGAGATACCATGATAGAGGGAGACATCATAGACATAGGGAGAAACCAGGTCCTAGGGATGTTTCCAGGAATTGACAAGGATGACCCAGCTTAGACTACTTAGTGGAGAGGGTACCTGAACTGGCATATTCCAGTAATCAAATCAATGAATACCCTGTCATCATAGAGCCTTCATCCAGTAACTGATGGAAGCAGATGCAGAGATTCACAGCCAAGCACCAGGCTGAGCTCCAGGAGTCCAGTCGAAGAGACATCAGGGATTCTATGAGGGTCATTAAGTTCATAATGGGAAAACCTACAGAGACAACTGAACCAAACTAGTGTGTGGTATTTTATTTGTTCTCTAATAAATAAAGCTTGCCTAGAGATCAAAGGAAAAACCAGTCACTATATTAAATATAGAGGCCAGGTAGTGGTAGCATATGCCTTTAATCGAAGTATTCAGGAGGCAGAGGTCCATCAGGAACTCTGTGAGTTCAAGGTCACACTGGGAACAGAGCCATGCATGGTGGCATACACCTTTAATCCTGTCACTAATTAACCATTGAGGTCTGGTTGTCTACACAAATAGACAGGATATGATACAGCTGGGTGGAGAGAGAAAGTTAGATGGCAGATCAGAAAAAGGTATAGAGGAATGAGTACATAGGAAGTAGCTCTCTCTCTGGAAGCTGAGGAGTTGCTAAGGTGAGGTTGGCTGTGGCTTGTTCTATTTCTCTGACCTCTCAGTTTCACCCCAGTATCTGGATCTGGGTTTTTTATTAATAAGATCATTTAGCAATTCGTGTTACACTAGTGGGAACTCATGAACTTCAGACCAATAGCTATGGAGCCTCCATGGGACTGGACTAGGTCCTCTGTATAAGTGAGACAGTTCTGTAGCTTGATCTGCTTATGGGGCCCACTAGAAGTAAGGTCATCATCCATCTCTGGTGCATGAGCTGGCTTCTTAGAGCCCAACACCTGTGGTGGGACTCCTTGCACAGCTTTGATGCAGGGGGAGGGACTTAGCCCTGCCTCAACTGAATGTACCAGGCTCTGCTGACTCTCCATGCGAGACCTTACCTTGTTGGAGGAGGGAATAAGGGGTATGTTGAGGGAGAAGGCTAGAGGGGCAGGAGGAGGGAAGAAAGGGGATCTGAGTTTGGTATGTAAAATTACTTGACAAAATAAATAAAAAATAAAGAACAAACATACCTATAATTATGACTTTGTTCAACGTTTTTATTTGCTTCAAAGATTTAGAAACCTTTAGCAAACCTGTCTCATTTTCTCTCCTCTATTAATTTAGAATCTAGTTTCTACTACCTCAATGAATTCTTTGTTTCCTCAGTACTATTCTGTATATATTCAGTTTCTGATTACCCCTCTATATGTTCATATACTCACCCTCCTTCTTATTCACATCTCTGGATTGAACCCATTTGCTGAATCCCAGTCTGGTCCATGTGTGTACCCAGACATAGAACAAACTTTCTTTACAGAAAGTTAATTGATCACATCCAACCTATGAGTCTGGATTTTAGCTATTGCTTGTAGCATATGGTGCTTAATATCCAAGCTTCTAGGTTAGATACTATTATATTATTTCCAGCAATTAAGATGACTTTGTCGTTTTGTCTTCAAAGAAGAAAGTTCAAACACATTAGAACTCCCTGCCACTTTTAAAAGAGTACTATTTCAAACTCAGTTAAATTATATCTGATATTTATAAGCTTTTTGCATATTGAATTTGGTGATACGCTTTCACTAAATTTGCAATGACAAGATTGAAATTTTCCTTTTTTTAAACACACAAAGAAATTATCATTAAACAAAAGAGTTCTTGGATTTCAAATTGAAAATTGGAAGAATAATTGTGCTAGGCAACCACCGGTGCCAGGAATCTTTTTTTTCTTTTATTTTGCACAGGAAATACAGAAACTAATCTCAAAAGATTTATTCCCCCCAGCCACTTATACAGCAAGGAAGTGAGCACACACAGGATCCCACAGGTCATTAACTGAGTCATCGTTTGGCATCTTAGCAACTTCAGGGCATATTTCTTAGAACCTGAGCCTCCTCTCTTCCATTTTCCAGGATTAATAGACAGTACTCTTCTTGATAATACTCAAAGGGATATAGAATATAGAAAAGTTCAAAAAGACAAACGAAAAAGGAAGCAAATAGGGAGTTAGATAAATGGGAGACACAGGAAGAATAAAATCACACAAAGAAAGCAAAGTCAAAAAGAATAAGGGTTCCACAACTCCCTAGGGGAAAATACATATATTTCTTTTTTGCACTGAAGTTGAATCCAGTGATTCTTCTTTCAAACCATGTGTTGTCTTTCCTTCACAATTCTCACATAAAAATATTTCAAGGTGACAAAGTGTTCCTTAGGGTAACATTTTATACAGGTGAATGACTTACTTTAATATGTAGGCAAGGTTTATCCTTAAAAACTTAAGAAGTTGAGAGAAATGTATTGAGAACCAGATATCTTCTTCCTGCCTTTCCTACCTGCATGTTTTCATTGCCTCTTGACCCATAGCCTCACAATCATTATTATTCTATCTTGGTCTCAAACCAAAATTCATTCAGCTGGTATGTATTGGGAGTCCTGGGAATTAAACAAAAAATGTGAAAACACATATCATACATGTGGCAATGTGTTTCTTGCAGCTGTTATGTATGCATTTTACTAATGCTACAGGCATCTCACAACTACATTCTCATTCAGATGATGACTTCCTCAGCTTTCATTATATCAATGACTGAGCAAAACATAGATATTTAAGCACACTCACTACAGTAAGACATAAACATTCATAAACATTATACTGTGGATCATGGTGATATAAGCTTGTAATTGCAATATTGGTAACTTGGAGATAGGTTGATCTCTAGAGCTTGCCAGCCAACCTGTAAAGATGAGATCCAGGCCAGTGAGAGGCTTTATCTCAAAGGAAAAAGTGGATGGTGTTCTACTTAGGATTCTAAGTAGCTGTAATAAAGATTATAACCAAGACTTTAGGTCCTAGATCATTTGGTAAAGAAAATATATATTTCATCTCATAACTTACTGTTCCCCATAAAAGGGAGTCAAGGTAGGAAATCCACAAAGGTTTCTGGTGACAGAAACTGTAGCAAATGCCATGGAGATATGCAGTTTATGGCCTTGTTCCTCATAGTTGCCTACTCTCTTTTACAACTCAGGATCTATCACTCCAGGGCCTTCCCACATCAGTGATTAATCAATAAAATGCCCAGCAGTAAATCCTATGGAGCATTTTCCTGATTGTGATTCCTCTTCTCAAAAATCTGTATCTTGGTTCAAGGTGACAAAAAAAAAAACCCAAAACACAAAACAACAAGAAAAACAACAACAATAACAAAATAAAACATGAAAGATAGTTCCTGAGCAATGCAACTCAAAACTGTCTTCTTGTAGTAGTCATCAACTGCAACTGTTCTGTTGTGTCTGGGAAACACTGTTTTCTTGTAATACTCATTCACTGCCTCTGCCTCTTTCAGTTTATCTGTCACCTGTTCAAAATGGATCACAGAGCCTTAGAGGAAGAAGGTATGATGGAGATGGCCCATTTAGCACTGAGCACTCCCCTTTTCCTTATTATCTACACCTTGATCAGTTGTAACCCTCTGTTAATAACCATATGCTGCAAAAATAAGCTTCTCAAATGAAGGTTGAGACATCCAATAATCTATGGGAATAGTGACAAGTTATTAAGGGTTTACGTCCAGTAAGAAGAGCAAAACATTAGGTTTTCCACTAGGTCTCATGTCCTGTATAGCCATGGATTCCCAGTCCTAATCATGGTGTCAGGTATGTGTTCTCTATTATGGAACGAACGGGGCCTTAATTCAAACATAAAGTGTTCCTGTTTCTCCTATGACATTTGTGTCACAACTGCGCCAATGTGAATGTCCAATCAGGACAGTCATTACAACCTGCAGGTTTCCCTCCTAATAAGGATGCTATTTTGTCTATTTGTTTGTTTGTTTTCTCCTTCAGTTGTATGTATAATAACTTTCAAGACAATACGGATACAGTATCTTGGTGATTATCAGATTGATTTATCTGTGTTCTGTATCTCACATATGTGATATATGTGATGTTTTGAGCAATATATTCTTTTTTTTCTGTTTCAAGACCAAAACTACACAGATAAACCCTCTCAAAATACCAAAAAAAGACATTAACTTCATAAAACAAATTGTTATACAATGTAAATTGAGTTGTAATTATGTCAGAATATATATTTTTCAATTAGTGCATTACAATTTTTGGGAAAATTGAAGGCTGAATTTAGAATGCTTAATATTTTCATATTAATAATTTCATGGTACACACCTTTGTTTATTTAGTGGTTTATTAAGTTTTATAAATGTTAAATTTTAATTTTTTAATTAAATTTTAATATAAATGTTAAAATTTTCTACACTAGTAAGAATAATATCTATTGTAAAGATAAAAATCTTACATCAGCATTTGAGGAATACTATGTTAAGAAATTTTCAATTAAAGATATTTTTTGTAATAGTCTAGGAACTAACACATAGTCTGGCTTTCGATTATTAAAATAAAATTAATCATTACTTCATTTCATACTTTTCTCAACTTTCTTCTTAATTGGATTGTGACAAATTTCCTGACTTTCTCAAACACGCTATCACTTTCCTGTGCCAGTGACTGTTTGTGTAGGCCATGATGCTGTTAATTCAGCATAAGTGCAAGCTCTTCAGATATATATCTGCCATGATCAAGAAATTGACACTGATGTTGTCACTGAGATTTTCCAAGATTGATGATCCTTCATAAGCAGGGCACAGCATTATCAGTTCAGGGTCACCCAAAAGGAATTCACCAAGCTGTCAAAAATATCACAGAGAAAAAAAATCACATGTTTTTGCCTCTCTAAAATATATATATACTTTAGTCTCTTCTTGTATGTAAAATATATGAATACTTTATAATATGAAAATTTTAACCTGTAAAACTCACTTCAGCTCTTAAAAGACACACAGCGTTTTTACTCATATATTTAAATTTGCATGCATCTGTCAAAGTTAATGCACTGTATAAAATTCATATTATGAAATGTAAAAAATTAAAATTTAGATGTTAGTTTTACAAATTATATTAATAGAAATATATGATGTACTGCATGGTATATAAATTAAACATGTATATTAATATGGGGACAAATGCACTCTATTTGTAAAATAAAATTCAGAGATACTTTATACATACTATTGTTATTTTCATGTTAAAAGTGGTCATTTGAGTGGGATACTGATAATCTTTAAGAATGACTATGAACAGCATGTAAGCCACCATATTATTCTCTTCATAGTGCCAAACACTCAGAAACCTTAAAAAGAGAGGTTTTATTTAGTGGTTTCTCTAATCATTGACATCAGTAGCTTGTTTTGCTCCATGTAGATTCCCATAGGAAGGAAAGCTACCTTCTTCCTCCACAGGGAATAGCCTCCCTTATAAACAACACTTCATCTTGTTCACAATGCCCTTCAGAGAATCCTTACCTTTCCTACTCCACTTTAAACTGCTCAGTCTGCTTGAGTAGAATCAAAGAAAGGAAAATGAGTATTTCAGGTCATAGCCTCTTGTTCTTAAGGACTATGTATTCTTTTTATGGAGAAAGATTTCAGTGGTATGTGAAACCGATGCTAAATTGTATCTGGCTTTATTTTAATACATCTGATAGTAATGTGTGTGTGTGTGTGTGTGTGTGTGTGTGTGTGTGTGTGTGTGTGTGTGATGTTGTGTATGTGTGTGTGTGGTTCAGTGAAATTATCAAAAATAAAGTGGTTAAGGTCATTCCAGGGAGGAAGATAAAGATTGCCCTGAATATTATTGTTTCATAACATAGCTTTAAATCCTTAATTCAATGAATGTTTTCTATTTGTTTGTATTTAAATAATTGAAAACTTAAAGAATAAAAATAAAAAAAAAATGATAGCCCCCAGTTCTAGTTATTTGCAAAGGATTCCTTAAGATTTCTGTGAAATTATATCAAATGTTTCATATTGAGGCTGAGAATTACTTGATAATCAATATGTACTCTGATAAATGAAGCCATGTGGAAATTCTGTGACTCTGAATGCTGTTTTAATTATTAGTTACATTTATCTTTCATGAGCAGAAAGTTTATAAAAATACACCCTTTATGATTAATTCTGCCTTTCATAACTGTTAAATGGAATCTTCCTTTGAGAATGGCTTAGTGATGAATAGGCATTTGGTGCTACTGGATAGCCTAAACAATGTGTGGCCGCACTATATTATTTTAAAAATGAGATCTCCAGGAATATGCTGAGGAGTTAATCTAAGCAGGATTCCTCACTTATTAAATCTGAGAAAATATGGGTAATAAAAGAACAAATTCAATTTTATTTGTTTCACTCATACCCTGTATTATTATAAAGTAAATTCCAAATTTTCATTGAATAACAAAGCATTGAACATGTACATGAAATTCAATCTTCCACTGAATTTCTATTAAATGAAATTTACTTGTCAAAATATAAACACAAAATTCTAAGGAAACTAATGAGTTGCTACTTATATTTGTTAACTGCAATCACAATTCCAAAGTTTCAACACTCTTCAGATAGAAATCAACATGATTCAGCCCCACCTTGGGAACATATGTACACTAATTATATAATAAAAACCTGATGATAAACATAAACTTATATAACCACATGCAGCTTGTATTTGTATCAGAATTTACATTTCACTAAGGCTTAGTTTCTTCTTTACTTAAATTCTCAGTAGATTCTCAACATCTGAGTGAAAAAAATCAGTACCACATATTTCATGAAAAGAATACAATGCCATTAACTGTAGAGTTATCTCCATAGATGTCAGAAATGTCAAATACATGTCCAAAATATGACAAATATCACTAACCGTATTTTTACAGCACAAAGGGACATTATAACAGCTATATAATGAAATTCATTCTTTATGAACCATGTAATGCTTAATTTTCATACTGTAGATTTTTAAAAATTATCAGTTTTTCAGCACATAAAATTATGCTCAAATTATATTAATCTTCCTCTCCAAATTCTTTCCAGATCCATCCCCCATACCATACTGACTCAACTTTGGGTCGTTTGATTTTCTAATTCTTCAAAACCAATTTCTGTTGCTCAAATATTTTTGATGTATGGTATTCCACTGGAGAAACATCTTCTTACCAAGGGCTATACTCTTAGAGAAAACTGTCTCTCCTTCTACCAGGTAGCAATTCTCAATAGCTTCATCACTTGTGATGGGACTGTGTATCTAAATTCGCTTTGCATAATGGGATATTTTTGGGATTCTGCTTGCATAGGCTTGGTGCATGCAGTCCTGTAGTAGGAATCTTAAAAGTCGTATTAATAAAATCAAACCCGAGGCCAGTTATTGGGGCGAATTCTGGAAGATCAAAGAAGCAGAACCAGCTACAGTTTCCTCACCTCACCAGTTCCTCTGTTGGTCTTGTTTCCTTACACTGCAAGCTTCTGAGTCCTCATCCAAATGAATCTCAGCTGAACTGTGCTGCTCAAAGCCTAAATGCTTAACCAGACAAATGCTTCTAGTCTCTGGTCTTCACACTTTATATATCTTTCTCTTTCTGCCATTACTCCCTGGGATTAAAGGTGTGTGTCTCCATTCTGGCTGTATCCTTGAACACAGAGATCAGCCTAGCACTGCCACCCAAGTGCTGGGATTAAAGGTGTCCACCACCACCACCCAGCTTCTGCTATGGCTTGCTCTGACCCATTTTCTAGCCACCATTTCTGGCTTTGTATCTAGTGGGTGTCTGTTCTCTGACCCCAGATAAATTTATTAGGGTGCACAATATTTTGGGGAACACAATACCACCATACAGTCCCAAATGATGTAAGTTTATCTGTGTAAGTCCACCCCCTTTTTTCTGGACTTATCATTGAGCATTGGTAGAGCATGTACAATACTATATGTTTGCTTTAAGGATAAACATTCCTTGGTCTCTTATTCTCTGCACCTTCTCTTGTTGTGGGTCGCTATATTGTTCAGTGATAATCACCACCCATTGTAAAATAAGCTTCTAAGATGAGGTTTGATAGTCCCATTAGTCCATGGGTATAATAATTAGTTAGGAATAGGTGCAATACTGCATCTATTTAAAAATGAAGTAACAGTATTTTTCCTCCAGAGTCTATGAACTGTTTAATCATAGGTTCTTACCCCAAATATAGTGTCAGGTTTAAGTCATATCTTGTGGAATGGAACTAAAGTTGATTACTTCAAGGATGCACATGTCACTATTACATCAATGACATGTCTTCTTAGGTCAGTCATTTTTGTACCTTCATGGGTTCATAGCTTAGTATTATAGGTGATTACTTTCTCATTTGATACTTTGCATAACATCTTCCATGATATGAAAGCTAGCCTGTAAGAATGATGTTTCTAGGTTAATACCAGCTTGATATCTGCACATCTATGATTCGGAATTGTTGTGTCTTAGGCCATATTTCTTACTATTAATTTTGAAAGAAAAACTATGAGCAATGGCAATATTCTGCCATGTTCCAGGTATACAATGGAGTCTCCCTGTATAAAAATTCTAAACTATGGAACTCATTCCTGACACAAGGATTTTTATTTGGTAACTTCTGGGGTCTAGTGTGAACAATATTATCCTGTTATAGGGTACCTCAACTTTAACTCTTTTTTTCTCTTTTTTTTATTTATTATATCTGTGTTTTAATTTTATACATCAGTCATGGGTTCCCCTGTCTTCCCCCATCCCGTCCCTGCCTCCTCCTTCCCCCAAGTCCCTCCCCTCCATTCCCATCTCCTCCAGGGCCAAGACTCCCCTGGGGATTCATTTAAACCTGGTGGATTCAGTACAGGCAGGTCCAGTACCCTCATTCCAGGCTGAGCAAAGTGTCCCTGTGTAAGCCCAAGGTTCCAAACAGCCAGCTCATGCACTAAGGACAGGTCCAGGTCACACTGCCTGGATGCCTCCCAAACAGTTCCAGCTATTCAATTGTCTCACTTATCCAGAGGGCCTGATCCAGCTGGGGGCTCCACAGCCTTTGGTTCCTAATTCATGCGTTTCCATTAGTTTGGCTATTTGTCCCTGTGCTTTTCCAATCTTGGTCTCAACAATTCACACTCTTATGGTCCCTCCTCTTTCTCAACTATTGGACTCCTGGAGCTCCACCTGGGGCCTGGCTGAGGATCTCTGCATCCACTTCCATCAGTTATTGGATGAGAGTTCTAGCACGACAGTTAGGGTGTTTGGCCATCTGATCACCAGACTAGGTCAGATCAGGCTTTCTCTTGACCTTTGCCAGTAGTCTACAGTGGAGGTATAATTGTGTATTTCTGGGGACCTCTCTAGCACTTTGCTTCTTCCTGTTCTCGTGTGGTCTTCATTTATCATGGTCTCTTTCCCTCGAACCTTGCCCTTCATTACTCCCACTGTTGTCCAGGTTGTCCATGTAGATCTCATCCATTTTTCGTCATTGGGCGATCCCTGTGTCTTTCCTAGGGTCCCGTTTTCTAGGTAGCCACCTTGAAGTTGTGTAGCAGTCTAGTCATCTTTGTTTTACATTTGGTATACCTCTTTTTAAATATGTGTATAAACTGTAATGCCACTAATTTCATGTTTAGAATTAGTGGACTTATGGAATTAAACAAATAATCATATATATGATAAATACTGTTAGATCTCTAATGATGGCCACCTGCAAAACAGTCTATATCTCTCAAATATCTATATCTGTTATGGATCACTGATTTCCTGGCAATAGATTTATTTAGCATTGGTAAAAATATATACTCAGTGTATTTACGTTTTTAATATTGTTGCTATTATTTTTTGTTGTATTCTTCCTCTTTTTCCTCTGAGCGCAATGACAAGAGCATGTATTGTCCAGGGGTATAATGACACAATGTAGCATCATAATTCCATTATGTACAAAACAATAAAGTTACATATGGGCATTAAAACTAAGTCACTTTTGGTAAAATGTAGTTTTTGTGAAATTCAAAGCACAAATCTAATTTTTTAAAGATCTTTTTAAAAATTATTCTAATTCATGGACTGAGAACATGTTGATGAAAAAATTTATTCATTGATGGAAGAGATTTTTAAAAAAATTAAAACATGTAGAATTGTCATTTAAATAGTTACAAATATATTCTTCCTGTATCTACCATTGTCAGCTACTAATAATGAAAATGATTTCATCAGTATCTAAATTACATTGTGATGAACATATGATATTTATGACATGGCTTTTCTGCAACATGTCTAATGATGTTTACTTCTTTTGAGAACCAAGTCATACATGACAACTGCTTTTCATTTTTAAGACCTATTTTTTTCACTATTAAGAATTTTTTTATTTATTTTACATACCAACCACTGACCCCCCCCCTTTCTCCCCTCCTCCAGGTCAGCTCCCATTTATATGTATGAATGTGTTGCCTACACATGTGTCTGTGAACCGTATGCATACAGTGCTTGCAGAAATGAGAAGAGTAGACTGGGAATTCCTGCAAGTGGAGTTTCAGACCATATTGAGCTTCCACGTGGGTACTGGGATCCAAATCTGTGTTGTCTTTAAAAGTATACAGTACCTTTAACCACTGAGACATCCTCACAGCTCATTGTTATTTGTTTCTGCATATCTTGAATGTATAAAGGAAACATTAAGGTTGCAGAACTAGGACACAAGTCTCATAAGAGAGTATTATGTTAAAGCAACTAAAAATAAATAAGAAATTGGGTTAATGACACTGGCACACTAACAGTTCTTAATACATGTTTGACATTGTTTTTCTGGCCTTAGAGCAGTTTATTCTGGTCCTTTTATATAACGGAAAGTGAACTCTAACTGGGTTACAGCAGGTGACCATGCTGCTGATTTCATTCATCTGCTTTTCAGAGTATTACCATATAGGTAGAAGTGCATTGTGGTCTTTGAAAGGACATCTTCCAGTATCCTTTCTGTGGTGGATTCAAGAGAGTTCTGCAGTCTGAGTAGGACTAAGCCACATACTGTCTCTGTTTCTTATGCCCTCAGCACAGCACATTTGCAATGCAAGAAAAATCACTGTGAATCAAGAAAACTGGCTGCCTTCCAAGTCTTCAGATTTATTCTTCTGGCTGTATCATTTATGGAAACTGATTCTCTGATTCTTGTCAGGGAGGGACTGGGAATGCTCTGTGGAATGTATCCTTGGGAATAGCACGGGAGAACTAAGAAAGAGGCAGAACAGTTGCAAATACGTGGAAAAGTGCAAGGCATGCAACATTTTTCTATCCAAATGTCAACTGATTCATTAATTCTATTCAATAATTCACATACTGTCAGTATCAGACCATTGTTTGTTGAACATGAATACAGTTCTTTCCCAACATATCACAATACTGTTACATAAAAGTGTTTTTTTTTTCACCATATCTGTTTCTATTGTTTGAGACTGATCCTTGTTGAGTTTGAGTCGCTGTCTCTCTCTTCTGCTTTATGATACATACATAGTCTTATTCTGTAGTCCATCTGCAGAAAACTAAAGGTTCATGCTGATCACACATCCACTGTTAACTGGGCTCACCCAAGATTGGCAGTTTACAAATCACTGCAATTCTTTCCCTCGTACATCTCCTATTTCCCTTTCTGCACCCCTGCTGGTGAGGCCAGAGTAGTGGGATCTGCTCACCTGCCTGTAGTTCATACCCTATGTTGCCATATGTGCTCCCTAGCTAGGGAAATAATGGGATGTGTGGCCCATTCTGGCAGTTGAAATTAGAGCTCTCAAAATATCTAAACCCAATGCACATCCACAATATCTTGTAACCCTGGCTTTTGAGATGATTGGACTCCCAATATCATTGTCTCTACAACAGAGCTAAAATCAGCTTCACCAACTCATCCGGGCTTCAACACTGAGTTGTTCTACAACTGAACATTAGTTAACATTGACTTAATCAAGGGAGATAACAAAGCAAAGAAAGCGCCAGGGAAAACAATTGCTTATCCAACATATTTACATCAGAACATTCTATGCAAAACCAAACTTTAGATAAATAAATCCAAATATGAAGATACTATTAACATAAAAAGCCAATAAAATAACTTACCTAAAAAATTACCAATCCTATGGTAGTGACTACCAGTGAGGTAGTCCAAGTTCTAGAAAAATATCAAGATATGAAAATTCTAATTTAACTAAAATTAGAAATTCTGAGGAAAAGCCATGTTGATACCAAATGGTATCAGAAATTAAAAATTTAATGGAAAACTTTAAATGGAAAGCAATACCAAGATAACTTATAAAACGGAAGGTGGAACATTAGAGTCTAACAGAAAAATAGAAGAATTGTATCACTAGGTTAAGCTCATGTATATTTATTTATATGTAGATATGTAATATATATATGAGAACTGGATTTATTAAATACATGAGACACCAGGAAAAGTAGAATTTATGCATTTTGGGCATAGAAGAATGACAATAAGTACATGCCTAATGCATAGAAAATGTATTTAATAAGACCATAGAAGAAAAATTTCCAAATCTACAGACAGATATCCAACCAAGCATAAGAGTCAAACAGAACTTTTAGAAAAAAAAAAAAAAAGACCATTAAAAGGAAAAAGGGAAAGTAAAGCCACAAAATATAAAGAAAAAAGAAACTGTATTAAAAGTGTCCAAAGAGGACAGAGTCACATATAATGTCAGACATTTCAGAATAACAGGCTTTCAATGGAAAATCTAAAAACCAGAAGGTCACAAAAGAATGCATTTCAAGTTCTGAAAGATCAGAACTGACAGCCAAGGCTAGAGTACTCAGAAAAACTATCTGTCAATAGAGAAAATAAAACTTTTAATGGCAAAAGAAAGCCAAAGCAATCTGTATTCACTAAGCTAGATCTTCAGAGGATCCTGAAGGAAATCTTTTGAACTGAAGAGAATACTAAATACATCCAAAAAGCAGTATGGGGTTGGAATGGGGGAGTATGGTAAATATCTAAGTACAAACTCCTCAGCCTGTATAATGTTATGTGTATGTATATTTTAGGGCTGACTACTTGTTATTGGCATGTTACTTCCTGGCAAAGACTACTTCTCCCATGTGCAGCATTCCTAGTTGCTTATAGTTTTTTAGTAGGTTTAAAGCCTCCAGGGCTTTCCATCATCCAAGTTAGCATGTCTATAAATGTGGTCTCTGTTCATCTGCTTTAGGGTCAGTCACGTGTGTGAAACCTTATTGATGTAGCTTCTGAAAATCCATATATATAAATATATAACAACAATTAATAAAAAAGAGATCGTGAATTTGCAAAACAAGCAAGGAAGTATATACAAGAGGGTTTGGAAGAAAGACTGGAAAGAATTATATCTTTTTTATTATAATTTCATAGAATAAGGTAAATGATTACAAGACAAAGGTATTTTTAAAACAGATGAAGACTGAGAAATCACAAAGCACTATAAAATCAACCCAGTGTTAGGAACTAATGCATACCTTTTACTAAAAACTTTAATTATCAGTGGACCCAATTCCCTAATCAAAAACAAACAAACAAACAAAAAAACAAAAAAAACAGACAGGTAGATTATATCAGAAAAGAGGAACCCTCTTATGGGTACCTCTGAGAAACACACCAACTACCAAAAATAGACACATTCAGGGTATAGAAAATGTAGAAACTTGTGGAGAATAAATAATAAACATGTAATAATTAATAATGATTAGATTAATAGGGAAATTAAAAAAATAGTGTTTACACTCAAATATACCCAAATATGTTTCACAATCTATGGAATAAAATGAAGATAATCATAAGAAGAAAAATTATAAATATATAATATAATATAAATAAAATATATAAATATAAATATATACATATATATATACATATAATTTACATTGTAAAACAAATAACTTAATGATCCATCCAAAATATTGGATAAACAATAACACAACAAATTAATGATGCAAAAATAAGTTGTTTTCTATATAACAGTGATAAAGATAATGAGAAATTATTGAAGTACTTCTACTAATCATGCCTCAAAATAATAAAATTTCTCATAATAAACCAAGTCCAATAAATGGAAAATATGTAGAGTGAAAACTAAACCATTCAAGAAAAACATAACATCATTAATAGATGGAAGGCTATAGATGTTCATGTACTGAAAAATTAACTTAGTAAGAATACTCATCCTACCAAGAGCAAACTACAGGTTCAATGCAATCTCATCCAAAACTGTAACTCCATTTTTCACAGAAGAAAAAAATAAAACAACAAAACAAAACAAAAACACCTGTGTTTATTCAAAATACCATATATCGTCAAAATAATCCCAAATAACAAGCATACTGGTATAGCTTGACCAAACCTGGTTTGAAGTTGTATTACAGAACTGTAGTAATAAAAATATAGTGCTGCCCACCTTGAGGGGTGGGAGGGGTTTCTCCTGCCTCTATGAAATGGACCAGGCTCTGCTGACTCCCCATGGGAGGCCTTACCTTCTTGTAGGAGAAAATGGGGGTGGGTGGGGGGGGAAGGCTGGAGGGGTAGGAAGAGGTAAAAGGGGGATCTGTGATTGGTATATAAAATGAATAAAT
Organism: Onychomys torridus; assembly: GCF_903995425.1. Lineage (NCBI taxonomy): Eukaryota > Metazoa > Chordata > Mammalia > Rodentia > Cricetidae > Onychomys > Onychomys torridus. The sequence continues at coordinate 48,952,791 of NC_050452.1, forward strand.
TTTTTTAAATAAAAATATAATGCTGCTGGTACAAAATTAAACAAATGAATCAACGGAAAAGAGTAGAGGACACAGTTATAAACTCATGAAACTACACATCTGACTCTCTGGGGTTCAAAACTCACTAAAAAAATCTGTTCACAATTGGTGTTAGTAAAACTAGGTATCTATAGGTAGGAGAATGAAACTATCCCAATCTATCTCACCTTGCACAACAAGCCACTTGAAAGTGGTCAAGGACCTCAATATGAAACCTCAAATTTTGAAACTGGCAGAGGAAAACATAAGGATTTTACTACAAGATACAGATATGGTTCAGTTCTTTATAATTTATAATTTCTTCTTCAAGAAATAAGAATAACAACTGATAAATAGACTTCATGAGTTTCTGTATAGCAAAACAAGTTCTCAATTGAAAGATGAAGCAGCCTACAGAATAGGAGAACCATATTGAAAACTATACTTCTGAAGAAAAATCATATTTAAAATATATAAAAAAGTTAAGAAATAAGTCTGAATATCAAGAAGCCAAACAAACCATTAAAAATGGGCTTTGGTGATGAGCAGTTGTCAAAACAAATATTAATGCCTCATAAAGATTTTAAAATGTGTTGCATTTCATCAGACATTAGCTCATTGCCAATAAGACTACTTTGACATGTGGTTCTATGTCATATTATATATATATACGTACCTGCATACCCATGTTCATTCTAGCTTCTTTTAACAACAGCTAAAAAATTGAAATCAGTTTAGATATTTGCAACCAAATGAATGGACAATGAAATGTAGAATATGTTCAATGGAATTTATTCAGCTATGAAGATACATTAAAATTGTAAATAAATAGATGTATATAGAACGCTATACTGAGTGAGGTAATCAAAAGCCAAATACTGTGTTTGTTTGAAATGCCTAAATTTGTTGTTAAAATTAGGAGTTTCTGTAGGTGTCAGGAAAATAGATGGGGCATGGAAAAATGGATTGAAGAAAGTTGGGTATAAGAAGATAATTGATGTGAAAGTAAGAATTGAAAATTGAAAAATGTCTAAGCTAGGATAGAGGAGAAGAGACTGAAGAGATAAAGGTGTAGGAATGAATACTTAAAAATGAAGCGTGTTTAAAAAACTTATATGGAAACATACTACTTTGTAAATCAGTTTCACTATAAGTTTAAAAATGTAGAAATTGAATGAAGATATTCTGTACAGCTGGTTAAAGTTTCTTCAAGAAACTATTCTAATTCTAAACAAATATTTCAGTTCCACTGTAGAAAATCTCATGAGTGTTGGGGTCTTGGTTCATGGAGGCACTAGAGAATTCCAAATCACTGTAGGCTCTTTCTAATGCTTATGCATGCCCTAAAAATTATATAGTATGACCCCAAAGGCATCCATACTGTAGATGCAAGATGCAAAGAAAAGAAGGTGGAATTAAGCAGGACAATTCTTCCGTGTTGACTAGATTTCATACTGCTAAAAGATACTATTCAGACTTCTGGGATAGAAAAGATATAAATGGTCTTAATTATCTTTGAAATCTTTGAACAACTAAACCAAACTGTCAGGTATGTTATACCCACTGATGAAAAAGTGTCACAAATATCATAGAAGCAACCAGCTACTCTTGGATTAGATTCAACCCCATTTCCATAGGAAGGCAAACATACCTATACCTAATATTGTAACTTTTCAAAATTTCAAGGAATGAGAGGTCATAGATCCCACCTATAAGTGGAAAGCTATTATTGCTGTTTATCTAAATACACATCATACTAAACTGCATTCCAAATATTTATTTTATATTTATAGATAAATCTTTTTCTCAGGCAGGCTTAATCAGAAAAGATACTCTATGTAGTAAATAATGATTACAAAGAAACATGGTTTTTCTGAGTGTTAAGAATAAGTGGCCGTTGTGTAAGGAGTCCTATAAAAGCTTATTTTCACACCCCACCCATATTTCAGAAAACATCACAGATGTTTATTTCCAGATGTATATTTTACTTCTTGAAAAATATTTCTGCTGCACACTGAATCATGGCATTAAACACAGTATGTTCATGCTATCCTAACTTATTATATATATTATTTACACACACACACACACACACACACACACACACACACACACACACACACTTATTTATTTATTTATAAACTTCCAGGTAGGAGTTTATAGTAAACATTCTACAGGAAATAACATGTAATTTACTCTCTCTTATCTCCACTATTGAGTGAATTATGAGATGCTATTTAAACTCTTTTCAGCTCCTCTATTTCCATCCTTCTCACAGCATCTTAGTTCAACTCATCATAATTTACACCTGAATTAGGTAGCAGACTCCTTACTTACTCTGCCCACATTAGCTATTCCATAGCCACAGTTCATCCATTCTCTAAGCAACCTCCAAAATTATGTTTTAAACATTTATATGTGATTATAGCACCTATTTGCTTTGAAAATATGGAAATATTTTCCATAAGCTTAAAGAACAGCTTTGTCAAAATCAACAAGCTCTTGCATAATTCTGTTCAACATCATGATAGTATTCAACTATATTTCTTTCCTACTACTTTGGATTCCTATTTCTCTACCAGTAAGTTTTCTATTCTATCTTTTTTTAATTATTAATTTATTCTTCTATTTTATATCCCAACCACAACCTCCCTTCCCTCTTTCCCTCCCATTCCCTCACCTCTCCTATCTCCTTTCTCAATCCACCCCACACCCCTATTGGCTCAGAAAGAGGACTGCCTCTCAAGGGTATCAGCAAAGCATGGCATATCAAGCTGCCTTAACAACAAGCACATCTCCCTGTATTCAAACTGGACAAAGCAATCCAGTATGAGGAATATGTTCCAGAGCCAGCCACAGCACCAGGGACAGCCTTGCTCCCACTTCCAAGAGTCCCACAAATAAAACTAGCTATACAACTTTCACATATATGCAGAGGACCTAGGTGGGTCCCAGGCAGGCTCTCTGGTTGTTGGTTCAGGGTCTTTAAATTCTCATGACCCAGGTCAGCAGTTTCTGAGGATTTTCCTCTGATGTCTCTCCCTCCTCCCCCAATACATGCCACCCTCTATCCCCATACTCCTACAATTCTTCCTCCCTCTCCTCAGCAGAATTCCTCTAGCTTGGCCTAATGTTTTGCTGTGGGTCTCTAAATCAGCCTCCATCAGTCACTGGATGAAGTTCTGGCAAGTCACTATTCAGTCTGTGCAGTGATAAATGTTATCACTAGTTATGGTTTGATTTTGCTGCTCAGTCACCATCAAGTCTCAACGTTTATTTTCAGATAAAGTTTTACTTTTTGAAAATGTTTGAAATCATGGGATTACACACACAGTCCATGCTATGCTAAGCTATACTCCAACCACTGTGATGGCCGTTTTATATTTCTAAAAATGGCCACGGCATTTCTCTATGCACTATAACCTACCTCCACTAAAGTAATGTCTGATATATTTACACATTTATTTTGTAATTATTGGGCATCACCTGAAAATCATGAACCTGAGGCTGTCTCTGTACCTATATATAGATTATAAATATAGATTAATAAATCTTTAATTATTCTATTATCAATATCTAATATGATGTTTTACATACTTAATAAAAAGTAATTTTTAAAAAGAAAGTAATTTGTATATTACAAAATTGTGAAAAGAAAAGAAGAACAAATGAGATGTCATGAAGAATAAAATCTGGACATATATGAGTGTACAATCAGGTCAAATATGTCCATACTGGTATGGATACTAATATTTGACTATAAAATGGGCCTTTGATACTCTGACAAAGATTTTGGATTTTATTCTAAACTCATTTATACCTAAGTAAGTTGTCTGTTTCAGATACAAAAAACTTCTAGTATATTATGAATTAGTAAGATTTGAGCCTTCCTCTTAAGAATAGATAAGAAAACCAATGACTAAGTAGGAACTATAATATTATACATAATTTTTTATTTAGAACTTTGGTCTATTTTCTTTCATAAGTATTTACATATGATACATTGATCTCAAATGTAACACAATAAGCAGAAAATTGGAGTAAATACATAAGTAAAAATTATAAAAACAAAAAAAGTATGACCCTAAATACATAACTATATTTCTATTATCTCTCTTCCAATCAAAACTCACTTCATCAGGACATATTTATCTGTCCTTACCAGGCTTTCATACCACAGTTGATTGATGATTTTCTAAGTACAACCAATATAAATATATCTGTCAAATATGTTAGCATCACACTTATAACACAAGTTATTAACATTTTCTTCCCTTTAAAAATGTATAATTTTGTATCTATGTCTGTGTGTTCATTCTTGAACACAGTGTGTTAGTGTACGTGCATGTGCACACACACATGTTCATATGCGTGTGTCTATGTCTGTGTCTGCATATGTATAGGTACATATCTATATCTACTGCACATAGAAGCTCATCAGATAATCATAGTGAGATACGCTGATTTATGTCTATAATGATAAGTCATCTAGGAGTCATTTGCTAATTTAAGAGGTTTTCTGTCTATAGTCTTTACATTTTTCTACCTATGTAATCATATAATCAAGCAGAAGCAATTTCACTTATTTTGATTCATTTCCTTCCCTTATCTGTTGAATACAAGTGGTGAACCCTGTTCTCTGTCCTCTTCTTTTGTCCCCTACTACAAAGCTGAATCTTACACTGATGTTACTGCTAATCTCAACATAAACCTTCATTTATTGTGTCATGAAAAAAACCCTCCTGTACCTAACTAAATTGTTGAGAGTTGAAAATTATTACTTTTGTTTGCTTTTTCTTGCTTATTTCCAAGCTTTTATTCAAAATTAAAATTTAGGAGATGCCATCCTGCTGTTCAGGGAGCAGATTGTAATGGCACATAGGTAAAGCTGCAGACCACATGGCAACATATAGATTAATAGAAATGGGCTGAGTTTAAGTGTAAGAGCTAGTCAGTAATTAGCCTAAGCTAATGGCTGAGCAGTTTTAATTAATATAAGCCTCTGTGTGTTCACTTGGGTCTGAGTGGCTGCAGGACTTGTGGGTGAGAGAGATTTGTTCTGCTGGCAGGCCAGGTGGGACACAGGAAATCTTCCAGCTACAGTATAATTCAAGCACATTTTACTAAATGTGGCTCAGTGTTCTTTTTAGAATTTAAATGAAAACTGAATGAGTAGAACACATTTTACATTAAAAACAGATTGTTTTTTATTAAAGTTCACAGTGTTCTTTTTTAATGTTTTAATTAAAGGAATATGTCTCAGGATTCCATTAGAGTATACAAAAATGGGGTTGCATTTTGTGTTATGCCTATTTTCATATAGTATTATTTTTAATACAAAGCTGTGTGAAATACTATCACCATAGAATTTTAATTATAAAAGCACTCACTTTTTAAGAAGAAATTAATTATCAGCCATTCACAATACCTTTCTCAAAATACCAAGTTTTCCTTTTTATAGTTACCATCATAGGATGCTTTTCCAGAGTTTATTTATTATTTTTTGCCTAAAATTAATGAAATTATGTTAATCTGTTGATTATGTTCAATATTATATCTTGAACAGTTAAGTATACCACCTCTAATAACTTTTACAAACTGAATGTAATAGTAATGTGTATTTTAATTGAATTCAGATTTGATCAAGACACAAACAGACAATATAAAATATAACAGCCAGAGAATACACTAAAATACAACAACTTCAGTTATCCCTTTGCTATGATTAAAAGACAATACAAGTGTCAAGTCTTCCTTTCAATAGAATTCCAAGTTGATGGCTGTCACCCAGCATTTAACTAATACATTTTTTCTGTATGCTAATACCACACTCTCACAGCTGGGTATGAACTCACACAGTGTTTCCCAACCAGCCTGCCATTTAAAATTGATATTCAAAAGATATAAACAAAACAAAAAACAAAAAACATTAGTGTCAAGTAGTAGCATGGCTGAAAAATAGCAAGATTTTCAGGATTTTACATAGCTTTTCAATATACTTTATATTTACACTAAAAAGTTATCAACTTAAATATAGGAGTTCTAGTATCTATTAATATAAATGCCACAAGCCTCACTCTAAAATTTTAATACCTTATAGCCAAACTTTCATGGTTTTTTGTTGGTTTGCCTGTTAGTTTTCTTTTGTTTTTTTAAATTTATTTTATTAAGAGATTTTCTATTTACATACAAAGCACAGATTCCCAACTCCTCCTGCCACACAGCCTCCCTACCAAACCACCCTCCCATTCCCACCTCCTCCAAGGCAAGGTCTCCCCTGGGGAGTCAATAGAGCCTGGTACTTTCAGTTGAGGCAGGTCCAGGCTCCTCCTACCTTCACCAAGGCTGTGCAAAGTGTCCCATCATAGGCACTAGGCTCCAAAAAAGCTAGCTCATGTACCAGGGACAGGTCCTGATCCAACTGCCTGGGGTCCCCCTAAACAGTTCAAGCTAAACAACTGTCTCACCTATCCAGAGGGCCTAGTCTAGTACCATGGGGGCTCCTCATCTATTGGTTCACAGTCCATGTATTTCCACTACTTTGGCTGGTCGTCTCTGTACATTTTCCTGTCATGATCTTGAGGTCCCTTGCTCATAGAATCCCCTCTCTCTCTCATCCATTGTACTCCTGGAGCTCAGCCTGGCACCCGGCCAAGGATCTCTGCATGTGCTTCCATCAGTCACTGGATGAAGGGTCTATGATGACAATTAGGGTATTCAGCCATCCAATCACCAGAGCAGGCAAGTTCAGGCACCCTCTCAACTATTGCCAGGAGTCTAAGATGGGGTCATCTTTGTTGATTTCTGGGAACTTCCCTAGCACTCTGTTTCTTCCTGTTCCCACAATGTCTTCATTTATGATGGTATCTCTTTCCTAGCTCTCCCACTCTGTACCTGTTCTGGCTCAAACCTCCCATTCCCTATGTTCTCCACCCCCATCCCATGCCCTCCATTACACCCTCACCCTCAATTTGCTCATGTAGATCTCATCTATTTTTCTTTTGCTGGGCTATCCATGTGTCTTTCCTAGGGTCCTCCCTGCTAACTAGCCTCCCTGTAGCTGTGGGTTGCACAAAACTCAAGTACAAGTGGATCAAAGACCTCAACATAAATCTAATTATGCTGAACCCGATAGAAGAGAAAATAGGAAGTAATCTCGAACACATTGGCACTGGAGATCAATTCCTAAATATAACAACAGTAGCACAGACACTGAGAGAAACTGTTAATAAATGGGACCTCTTGAAACTGAGAAGCTTTTGTAGAGCAAAGGACATGGTCAACAAGGCAAAGAGACAGCCTACAGAATGGGAAAAGATCTTCACCAACCACCACACATCTGACAAGGGATGATTTCCAAAATATATAAAGAACTCAAGAAAATAGACATCAAAATACCCAACAATCCAATTAAAATATGGACTACAGAGCTAAACAGAGAATTCTCAAATGCCTGAAAGTCATTTAAGGAATTGCTCAACATCCTTAGTCATCAGGGAAATGCAAATCAAAACAACTCTGAGATACCATATTATACCTTTCAGAATGGCTAAGATCAAAACCATTGAAGACAGCTTATGTTGAAGAGGATGTGGAGCAAGGGTACACTCTTGCACTGGTGGTGGGCATGCAAACTTGTACAGCCACTTTGGAAATCAGTATGGTGGTTTCTCAGAAAATTGGGAATCAATCTTCCTCAAGACCCAGCTTGGACATATACCCAAGAAATGTTCAATCATACCACAAGGACACATGCTCAACTAGGTTCATAGCAGTATTTTTCATAACAGCCAGAACCTGGAAATGACCTAGATACCCCTCAACTGAAAAATGGATTAAGAAATGTGGTACATATGCACAATGGAATACTACTCAAAAGAAAAACAATAACATCATGAGGTTTGCAGGCAAATGGATGGAACTAGAAAATATAATCCTGAGTGAGGTAATCCAGACTCAGAAAGACAAACATGGTATGTATTCACTCATAAGTAGATACTAGATGTAAAGCAAAGGATAACCAGACTGCAACCCAAACCTTCACTTTTTATGTAAACTAATTTTTCTTCCATATAACTTCTTACCATATGGCGAGGGGATTTCTACCTGCCAGACTGTGTTGACAATAAATACTATAAAATATTGTAACATAGACTTACATATACATATATATTTTAAAATTTGAACAAAATTATAATGCATCATCATAAAATATGAATTATTAAAGATTTGGTTTTATTTTAAATTATATGTTTGATTGTATATACTGGTGTGAGCATGGCAGGTAAGACAAGAAAAGGGAATTAAATTTAGAGCTGAAATAACAGGTAAGTGAAGTCTACAGATATGGTTTCTGGAACTTGTAGTTCGAGAGCTTCTCTTCAGGTGCCACCAAGCCCTGGCAGTCCCACAACCCATGTATAAAATAATCACTCAGATGCTTATATTACTTATAAACTGTTTGGCCATGGCAGGCTTCCTGTTATCTACTTCTTCTGTCTTAAATTAACACATTTTTATTAATCTATACTTTGCCACTTGGCTTGTAGCTTACCAGTACCTTACATTTTTCTTGTCATGGCTGTTGCTGGCAGTGTATCTCTACCCAGCCTTCCACTTCCCACAATTCTCCTCCTCCTTGTCCCGCCTACCCTATCCTTCCTGCCTGGCTACTGGCCAATTAGCACTTTATTTTAACCAATTGGAGCAACGCATTTGACATACAGAACATCCCACAGCAGGAACTGAAAACTGGATTGTCTTAAAGAGCAGCTGGTTGTTTTAATGCTAATCCATCCTTTCGACCATAAAGCAGCTATCTTGAAATTTTACAATCAAATTAGCTAACAAGCAAAGAACATACCAATAGAAATTCTTAACTTTTGTCTCTGAAAGAGTTATATTTCCTCAAATCTGTGCTCTGATATTGTTACTTAATATAGACATCTCATACCTCTTATTCCCAGGATATAACTGTTATATCTAAGAAAAAGTCTCTGTTCATGTAATTTGGTTTGTATTCTCTATCTCTCTCTGAAGTCCTCCTAAACTACATCTTGAAATCTAGCAAAAATGATTTAATTTATTAAACTCTCAAGGTTTTGTAGCATGACTATTTTCCCTCTTAGGTTTTTATTTCATGGCTATGGACTCTCATGTTTTATGAATTTTTAGGACAATAAATTTTGTGTTTGTTTAGTTGGTTTTGAAACACAGTCTCTCATTGTGTAATCTCTGCCAATCTGGAACTTCCTATGTAGAACAGGCTGTCACTGAAATCATAGAGATCCATTTACCTTTGGCTTTAGAGTTCTAGGATTAAAGTCATATGTCCCAACATTTGGATCTACTTTCAATGTTAAAATATGGTGTTGAAACTTGTGTCATATTTTCTTTTGCTATTATACTTTTTATACTCTACAACTAAAACCATACTTAATATTCTCACAGTTCCTGTTCTGTGAAATTATTCTGGGACAGGCCAGCTCTGGTTCCTCTTATTGTCTCAATAGCTATGTTTTAAGTTGACTTTTAGTAGAGTTTATGTTTTAAGTTTTGTACTATACAAAGTTACAGTGATATCTAGGCAGTGATGTATATATTGCAAATTAGAGATTAGAATTTTAAGTCATACTGAACATAGTGACACATGCCTTTAATACTAGCACTTGGGAGGCAGGTGCAAGTTGATCTCTGAAGTTCAAGGCCACCCTGATCTTTAAAGTGATTTCCAGGCCAACCAGAGCTACAAAGTAAGAACCTAAAAAGATAAGAAAAAGAAATGGAAGTCATGTCAAACATACATTGCTAATTTGTTGGCAACCACTAATTAGCAAATACAAGTACATTAGACAGAAACAAAAATATTCAACTAAGGAGTCTGTAACTTGCTGTGGAATGTTCTGTATGTTACATGTGATGCTCTGATTGGGTAATAAATAAAACACTGATTGGCCAGTAGCCAGGTAGGAAGTATAGGCGGGACAAAGAGAAGAGAATTGGGGGAAGTATAAGGCTGAGGCAGAGAGACCTGCCAGCTGCCACCATAACAAGGGAGATGTAAGGTACTGGTAAGTCACAACCCACGTGGCAAAGTATAGATTAATAGAAATGGGTTAATTTAAGAAAGAAGTAGATAGCCGGGCGATGATGGCACATGCCTTTAATCCCAACACTTGGGAGGCAGAGCCAGATGGATCTCTGTGAGTTTGAGGCCAGCCTGGGCTACCAAGTGAGTTCCAGGAAAAGGCACAAAGCTACACAGAGAAACCCTGTCTCAAAAATAAAAAAAAAAAAAAAAAAGATAGAAGTAGATAACAAGAAGCCTACCTTGGCCATATAGTTTATAAGTAATATAAACGTCTGAGTGATTATTTTATAAGTGGGTTGTGGGACTGCAGGGGCTTGGTGGGTCCTAGAGAGAAACTCTCCAGCTACAGTAACTAGTAAACTATTGTTCAGAACATAAAATCTAAAGCTCAAGAGTAATCACCTCTTCCCATTTTACAGTGCAGTACCAGATTTAGGTCAATATCATAAATATATGTGTAAGATCATTTACTACAAGTATTTGAATTATAAACCATTTTTAAGGAAGTGCTTCAAATTGAAAGAGAAATTTAAACTAACTTCAAGGCCAAAGGAAGAAATAAAACCATATATATATATATATATATATATATATATATATATATATATATGTATGTATGTGTGTGTTTGTGTATAATAATAATTATATATAAATAATGACTATGATTTCTCTTAATAGTTTAATTATGATTACCAGGTTATTGTTATATAAGTGGATTATTTTATACACAGTTATACCACAAATTAAAATAAAACAAGATGGGAGAGATAAATTATTTCAGTGTAAGAATTTATGACCAAAAACTTACCCTAGGAATTTATTATTGATGTGTAAGTTGAATTATGTTTGTTCAAGAAAGACACTAGTGATCATGGCTGCATGAGCAAAATTAGGAAAAATCTAAAGTATAAATATGTAAATTCATTGCACTGCAATGGATTAATGAGCAAGGACTAATGGATAGTTAATAATCAAAGCATCATATTCAAGGAAAAGTAATTCCCCTTAAAAGCAAAAAAAATGTTATTTGATTATTGTAAATATGTCAAAACCTATTCCTTATATTTTATGTATGCAGATGTTAATCATTTATAAATTCCCAACTTTGTAAAAGGAATATTGAAGTGTTTACACTTATTTTGAGGTTATGAATGAAGAAGTGAGGATGTTAAGGGTCTGGCGCTGTTCAAAGATTCAGCAACTTGATAATGAATACGATTTTAGTAAGGAAAGATTTCCATTCAGATACTGTCTCCAGGATTGATTGGTACCAGGACTGCACCTGAGAATCATCTCAACATGCAGCCCCTGCCCATAACAGGTAGGTTTTATATAGGCAAAACCCACAGATTGCATACATATACCCTGCTTATGCAGGTAGGGACAGGATGCCTTAACATCCATCTTGCAGTTGTCCTACTCATTTCTGTGAGCAGAGTAAACAAGCTTCATTACAAAAGAAAGAGCGGGTCTTAGCCTTGTGAGCCAATGTCTTGCAAGAACCCCAAACTTTACAAGATCAATCAATTTTACAGTCTTCAAATGTCTAAGAGAAAAGGCAGCTGGGCTGACAGGATACAGATTCTACAAACTAGGGTCTTAAATATTAGAGGCATTTTTGCTTTTTGATTTCCCAAGTAAGTTTAAACTTTAAACACAATGTTAACTATCACAAGAGTAATAATCTATGGAAATTTCAGAATTATATCATTTCTACAGTTTTAAAAAATCTATGAAACTAATATGTCAAATTGTGAGTACTTTCCAAAGATGAGCAGTTAGAATAGTAATTATGTTTAGATTACTTTTATATTTTATACATTTTAAAACATTTCGCTAGTAATATAGCCAAAACTTTATTATCAACATTAGTATGGATTTAAAAACAAATTAGGGGAGGGCTGTTTTCCCATGGATCTTGCTATATAGTCCAAGGTAGTTTATGCAGAAGCAAGTTTTTAAAGATTCATTGAAGCACAAATTCAAATGACGCAGCACAACTGTGTGTTTCAGCAGTGGGGCCAGACCTCCTGGCAGTTACGTAAGGCTTCTGTCAAATAGGGCTAACAGACAAACATGATTTGTTGAAGCTCAGTGATGGTGTCAGAAAGAATGCAGAGGTGACTATGTGAGCTAACAAGACTATAGGCCTAGTTCATTCCCAGACAAAGCCCACTCTTCCTCTCTCCACTAGTCTCTTTTCTTCTCCTTTTAAGTATTTGACCCTTGTCAGACACCTTATCTATTAGTATTTGTTTCTTGGGGAAAAAAAAAGGTTTTTTTTTATCATTAGTCAACCCAAATCACTGCAGAATTTAACCCTCTGAGCATTCTCTATGAAATACCCTGTCTATTCTTTGATTTCTCCTGTGGTATCATTAGTCAAGATTTCACTTCTCAAAGCATGTACATGCGTGTGTGTGTGTGTGTTGAAGTATTCTAAAGCATCTATAATTGAATTGATAATACATGTGAACACATAGGCTATACTCTATACATTCTCTGTATATCTATTTAACTGAAGTGAAGTAAGGTAGCCTATCTTATAGATTTATCTCACATAGGCTGCTGCTTTTTCCAGGAGGGGTACTTAGAGATAGTGTAACAGAAGTTTTCCTGGTCCTGCCTGGCTCCTGCAGCCTACAGCCACTTGGACCCAAGTAAACACATGGAGATTTATATTATTTAAAAATGTTTGGCCAGTAGTTTAGACTAACTATTGACTAACTTTTTCATTTAAATTAACCAATAATTCTTACTTATGTTTAGCTCTGTGGGTTGGTACCTTTTCTCAGTTCTGCCTTCACATCTTGCTTCCTCTGTGTCTGGCTGGTGATTCCTGACTCAGCCTTCCTGTTCCCAGAATTCTCCTCTCTGCTTATCCTTCCTGTACTATACTCTCTGATTGGCTACTGGCCAATCAGCATTTTATTTATTAACCATATCAGAGCAACACACATTGACAACATACAGAAAGACATCCCCAGCATGATACCTAAACTTTCTTTATGGCAGCATTTACCTTCAAAAAGATCCTTATTAGTTCTCAACAAAGGAGTCAGTAGTTGTAGTGATAGTCTCAAACTTTCAACTAGAAGTTATTATTTCTACTCAGAATACAGCAAATACATTTCATTTCCTTTCTACAACTTGACATGGACTTTTAACTACTAATTCTCTGAAGTCGATTCTCAATTACTCTTTCCCTCCCCAAACGAACACTAATCTACATGGTGCTCCTGTAACATGCCAGTCAAAATACTGCCCTGAGAAATTTTAATTCTTAGTATTGTATTTGGTATGTCTTCCCAGCAGATACTTCCCTGAGTTGCTTCCTCCACATATCTCAGAGAACACTTGCAAAATTTTCTTTTCCTATATCGTGTTACTTAAACTTAATTAGCATCATGTCCATCTCTGATGTCTCTATTCCTTATCTTTCTTACATTGACTATGACAACTTCAAGCAGATGAAGTAATAACATGCTCATAGTAAGACAATATGCTATTCAATGTATTTCAAGAGCAACAAACAATTAAAAATGAATTTTTGTCGTGCTACATAGAAGTCACTATTGACTTTGTATATTTACATAACAAAGCCAGACATCATTATATGATTAGAAAGAATTTTATTATTTTGAATTATGGAGTTTTTTAAAAAGAACAACAGATTGCATCTCTGCATACACCACCCAAAGACTGAAACTTCTATTTTTGAATGTTCTTTTATGACATCTGATACAACTGAGATTGGGGATTTGGAAGAACAAAGGACCAGTCACATATTAATACATTAGATCATTTCAAAACTTGGGAATGTTGCCACCAGTTTTGAACCTTTAAGTGTAGATAAGATCTTGGTCCTAGTGAAAGCACATCAGATGTCAACCAGATTTTCATCATTAATATAATTGTAGTAGAATGAGGTACATAGTACACACACACACACACACACACACACACACACACACACACAGAGTTTTAACTTTTATTTGTTAAATAACTGGGTGATGTTAAAGATTATTGTACAAGTTTGTAGTTAAGAGTATAATAGAAGTTAATTTAAGTAAGTGGTTTTGGAACTAAATAATGAAAAGAAATCATTAAATATTTGCTACTTCTACTCTACATAAAGGCATTAGCTTCTTTGAGCTAAGTGAATGTGGGTAAAAACAGCATATTCTGTCTTGACAATATGTGTTTTATAAATAAAAATTCATGGGACCTTTTTTTTAATACATGGCATAATATACCTCAGATATGTTTAAAAAAACATCAAATGCATTTATTAGTATTAGAAAGTATAAATTTCCTTCCAAAAATTACCTTAGTTTTGTCTTGTTTTGTTTAATTTTACCTTAAGGTTAGTACCTCTAAGCAATGTTATCATGAAAGCCAAGACTTTAGTTAAAATAAAAATAACAGCAGTATAAGTAATAACTAAGTAGCCAAAGACAATAATGGTAACCAATTTTATCTTTATAAATATGAATAATAAAGATTTCAATATCACATGTTTATTCAAGAACAATAACCTATATTACCTTCTGTTATTTGACCAATCATTCCAAATTAAATTGATTTTACTAAAGAATGTTATTTAAAAATGTAATCAGACTTGGGGCATCTTATTAATTCTTTTTTAATGTATAAATTTAGTGATTTACTATGTGATTTAGAAATGAAATTTTAATAATGCTCTGACTGTGAGAGGACACTTTGAGAGTACTTCAGAAGTCAGAGTTCACCTTGCTACTTATTTAATTAAGATGATCATCCATAACTGAACTTTGACTAAATATATATTATGTATTACTAAACACACATTTCCCCACAAACTCCTAGCCTAGTGTTGCTGTACCTTTGTCAGAGGTGCAAATCATTGCTGCGATCATATATCTATTCAAAGGATCTTAAAAGGTAACCCTCTTTGGCATTAACTCTTTTAATTATCTATGACCCATGCCTGTGTTGCACAAGGTTGCAAGTGTAAGAACAGAGACTCCTGTCATAGTTGTCAGCAAACTAACACTTTGATCATAACATGTGGTTTAATAAATCAATGCCTTCAAGCCTAAACCTATGCTGTCAGCACGAAGCACACATATGGAGTTTCAATTGCTCAAACTATTGCCTTATTGAGCCTAACTAGTTGTTGAATATAAGAAGGAAATGTCTTGAATCAACAGCAGGCAAAGTTCTGGGATGAAAAGCTTAGTGTAAAGCCTCCAAAATAGACTAAAGATTTTCTATTAGAAATAGTTGAAGCACAACTGAAATACTTTCTGTTATATACAGTATTTCAAATAATAGACATTTCAGTTCTTTCAATAGTCAAGAGGATTTAATGATACATAAAAACCTAGATTGCAGAGTAACTGACTCTTGCTATTTATACAATATTTCTTAAATATCTAACAAAAATCACTCTTCTCATCTCCAGGGCATACAGATTTATTATATGGTGTGCTCAATATAAACAACTACGTATCTTAAGCTATGAAATATATGTATAGTTATGTACATATATTAAATATATAACACTGTACAATTTATAATTCTGTCAGTGACAAATAACTCCTTCCTTTAATACTGCTCATGGTTTATTTCATATTATGGTTTGTGTTAAAAATTGGAGCAAATATTCATAAAATTAGATTAAAAAGGCAGAGCTATAATTATTCTATAAAATAGACATAGAGATATCTGCCATTCCCTGTAACATAACTACTTTCATCTATAAATTATGTGTGCAGAAAGAAATGTGGAACAGGGAAAATGACTAGGAATCAACGAAGCATGTGATCAATTTTGAATCTTTGTGATGTTAGGTAGTTGTCTTATCCTGACTGCAGGAATCAACAGCAACTAATGGACTCTGGAATACAACATACTAAGTAGAATAACTTGAACAGGAAGCTTCCTTAACAAAGAGACCCTCCCCAAAGAAACCATAGCTTCATAACTAACAATCATTAAAGTTTTTAATACTTCATATTAAAGAGTTCAGCCTTACATAATGAAACCCTCCTCTCTAGATCCTAAAGGTTTTCCGGGATAGAGAAACAGATCAATCAACAAAGTGCTTATTTAGAAAACACAAGGACTGAAATTTCATCCCCAAATCTGCATAGAAAAACTGGACACAGTGACATCTTTTTCAGATCCCAGGGTTTGTGAGGCATAACAGGCTGACCTTAGTGAAAGGCCTTGCTCAACAGACAATCTAACATATTTCATGAGTTCCAGGGTCATGAGAGACTTTTTCTGACTAAATCTTGATAGCATGCGTGGACTGATGTCCAAGGTTATCCTTTGGTCTCCATATGCACATGTATGTTTGTATACACATGAACACACATACACACACACATACACACACACACACATACACTACCTGCTTCTTCCTGAATATTCTCAAGTATTATTCCTACCATTGAATTCTGGCATATGTAATAGAATTAACTTAAAACAGAATAGTTTAATAGTTCAGAACTTGGAATTTGGAATTTAAATGTGATGTTTCATTACCTAAATCTAAAAGTTATTAATTTGTTCTCTAGAAGAATTGTACTTATGGTCTAGAAAAATGCTGTTAATATTAACAGTTACTTCATTAGAGTTGGATATTAGATTAGTTTAGGGAAGAAAACTATCATCCACTGTTTAAACAGTTATAGAAAACAGCAACTATGTAAGTATTGTCTTGTACTACTATCCTGTGTTTCACAACATTCTTCAGCATAATTTAGTATGCAATGCTGTACTTAGTTTGATTTGGTAACACAAGAAGTGTAATTCACAATACATCAACACTATTGAAGTTATGTAATCTTTAAAAATAAATTTCCCATCTAGTATTTTATTAAAGGACACTGAGTAAAAACTGATGCAGCATTATCTGCCTTCTGAGTTTATTTAGAAAACCACATGAATTGATATCTGAAAAATTATTGTACCTTTCAGTCCAATGTATTAACCTTAAATGTTCAACATGTGCCATGCATTTTCCTGTTGTAGACTTTTTCCCACACATGCCCTTTTGTTTGGAGTTCTTACCTGTCATTTAAAAATATTTTGATTTGTGAGAGTAATAAAATTATACAATTGTTCTCTTCCTTTTTCTCTCCCCAAATACTCCCTCTAATACATAAACACAGCCTATTTTCTCTGTGTAATGTACTTTAACGTATACAGGTTCTTCAGACACGGCAATTTGATATTGGATAAAAATTGGTTATGTTAGAATGTCAGAAGTTAACAAAGTTTCAACAACATGACTGCTTAAACACGAGCTGAATAAGGATGGTACCAATAGACATGCTAACGTAGACTGCAGAATGGTCAAGGGGCCTAAGCCCACACAAAGAACTTAGGCAACTAAGGAATGCTGAGAGCAGAGTCTTCCCTAGGAACAGCATTCAGAGGGACTGCCATTCTAATACCTTTTGACGTTTATTTTAACATCAGACTTCAGGTCTATCTTTCCATTTCAGCTTCGTGCCCACCTTAGCTCTGCTGCAAATTCACCCTCATACTCTCATAACCACAGGCAGCTGAAGTCATATTCACTTATTTCCTACCACCTTGTAATTAAACACCACTGTTCTTCATTTTGTATTTTAATTAGTTCATTTTTTTCCTCACGTGATTCTAGAAGATTGTTCTTCTCAGAAAGGCCTCTTCCACTGCTCTAAGACACCAAACTTGTACCTGCTCAACACAATAATTTGGATAGGTTGGGATGAAGCAGAAGTGTTTTAGGAAGAGACTTAATTTAACTAGCTAATAACCATGTCTACTTTATAAATGCAATCATTGTTTCTGCCAAATGTAATAAAACATGATTTTTTCAAAGAAAATTTCTCAAAAGTTCCATTTACATTAGCTGCTTTGCTGAAGAACTTAGCAGTCTGGCCTAGCAAAATTCACCTCTGTGACTCAAATGTCCTTTTATCTGATCTGAGTATGCTTATATTCCAGGTACCTTTGACACTTCATTAAAAGTGGCATAAAAATACTTAAGTGTGGGGTTAAGAGCACTCAAGCATCTTTAGAACAGCAGAATCTGCTGCACTAGAGCTGGAGGCACCACACACATCTCAAAACCACAAGTGAGACATTGATATTAATATTGATATCCCACTATCTACGAGGGCAGTTGGGTATTTCTAGTACAAAAGGTATCTTTTCATTGAAACTATAGTCTCATTTTATTGAAGACTCTGGCAGATTGAAATAAAACACAGAAACATCATAGGTTTAAAGGCTCTTGGATAATGCACTCATAATCATACTTAAGTTGGCAACCTGATGAAACTGTAGTAGTGAAAATGTGTTCTCAAGCAATAGGCATCGACATTGAGAAACTCTGTCTCCTGTGACCAATTTTACTAGGTTTATGGTAGTCCTTTTGAAAGCTCTGTGATATCCACAATTATGCTGACCTTGAATGTACTACAGCAAGAAAGTTGGTATAGGAAAGCAAAAATACAAAAAGAAAAATCTTCAAATGGTGATTTACAATGCATTCCTTGTCACTCTCTTAATTTTTGCTGACTTTGTAGAATTAATATCAATGAGCATGGGTCCAATGAAGTTTTACATACAAGGGCTTGATAAACGTCAGTTTCTTTCAGTCCTTCATTAAATCCCCACATTTAAATAAGCTCTTCTAGAGACCAGTGACCTATGCTTTAATAAAAATAGCAGCACCAAACACTGACACATGTATTTCACTTTTTTTTTTCAGGAATACAGGGATAATGATCTCCTCTCCTTCTCTAACAGTGTTAGGGATTTTACTTTCAATTACCTGGGAATGATGGTCTTTCTCATTATTGGTAACCTTCACTTCATCCTTTGCTAACAGCCTAAAATTTTAGACTTTGTATTATATGCATAAAAACGGAACGGGAAAATGGTGAAAAACAGTGTCTACAAATAAGTATATTGTTATCATGACTGTATTCTAAAATGAAACTATATTACAATAATTGCAATAAATTTTCATCATTAGTTGTGACCTTGTAGATTATTTTTTGCATTGCTGCATAAGTTGACAAGTTTTATAACTTTACACCACACCTATTGTAGAGGAGATACTTAAGTATCTTGTAAAGAGAAATTCAAAATAATTTGATTATGTTATTTATATGAAGTAATTTTTATTTTAATTATTTTAATCACCTAATTAGAAATAATAACTAAAATCATATCCTGGAGAGTTTCAGTCTTCTGTTATATTAAGTTCCTATGTAGGGTTAAAATGATAAAGTGTATGAAAGTGAGTTTCTGTAGTTTTTCCATCTTGTGATTGTTTATTTATATTCACCACCAGTGAGTGGTTTGTAGTTTATTTTTCATTCTTTAGTTTTCCAATACACTTTATGTATCACTGATGGCTCAGTGACACTCTTTATTGGGTATAGTTCAAACAATCCTCCATAACACAATATCTTGATTGCTCAACTTGTTGAAAAATTTCCCTTCAGGAGTCATCCATTTCTCTGTCACTGATCACCGTGATTTGATCACAATCTGTTTGTGGAAATTAGGATTTTCATTGTTCCTTGCTTTTTTTTTAACTCTAACTGGACTTCCCAAAATTCTCATAATCATATTAAAATGTATAATTTGATAATCATTTTCAGTGCTATGTTTGCTTCCATTGTGTAGTGTGTTTAAAAAAATACAGGAAACAACACACACACATATTAATTATATTATAACTCTTAAAAAACTTCACTAATCTCTCAGATACAAATCCCATGTAAGTGTTTACTGTGTTTTTTCCTTTCTATATTTTAATAGTTTTTGATTGAATGTGACTTCCAGTTTATTTGTTTGCCTTGTAACAACTAATGAAGATGGATATAAAATTGATTTTCATTCAAATCAAGAGTAATGTAACTATTTATTTTACCTAGTGTGTTTAATTTAATGATGAAAGAAATGTAATCTCTTAGACTTCAATTTTAATGTTTCTTGTTGAGTCTTGTTGACCTTATTGATTTCGACTAACATAGCAACTGGACAATTCTAATATTACATTTTTAAGCTTCAATGTGGAAGAAGAAAAATGCACATAAAGCAATAAGGTAATGGATACTAAATATTTATACTTGATTAAAAAATTTGTCTTATAATATAAAAGAGAATTTTCAGATTCTTACAAATATGTGTATGTCCTCTTTATTATCAAATGTGTCTCTACACGGTATTTCTCAATAATATTCACTTAGGATTTATTAAATGTCCAATTAATTTCTAAAACATGGTCCTATACATGAAATTTCAAAATTACATAAAATATACATATAGGTTATCCATATGTCAAATATAGTGAAACATTAAAAATGGCAAAATTGGACTTAGGAGAAGTATTCACATGCCTATACTTTATTATAATCTGAGTGAACTATGTTTCTTCTTGCCTGAGGCTTGAGCATTCAAAAAAAATGAAATGTGAAGATTACTGTCCTTGAGCCATTTACCCAACTAAAAATCTCACAAATGGAATGTGATCAATGATTATGGAATATAGATCTGGATACCTGAGCAGATTTGACATATACCTGGAATGGTCAAGTTTTGTCTTTCTCTCTAGATCTCTGGATGTTCTTAGGTTTTCTACTCTTGTCCAAGATAGAGACAATAACATTCATGAAGTACTATTGAACCTCAGAAATTTTGTTAATGACACTGCCACATCACATCTTTCACTATAGGTAATCAAGTGGCTCAAACAGTGTGACAAACCTGTATTAGAGATTTAAGAAACTTCTTATAGTTTCCCAGTCACCCTCTGCTTGTATGATTGCTCATGTAGAATGACAATTCACCTAGAGACTCAGTCTAATTCATGTGCATTGAGATTACTTTTATATGGAATATTCACAGAAACATGTTATGGAGAGTTCTACATATATCAAATATTCAAATGAGAAAACAACCCAAAGCTTTTTAACTACACAAGAACAATTTGGAACTTTATTTCAGGAAGTATCTAATGCAAAGTGTGGGAATCTTTTTTAGGGAACACTGTGGTGGTTAAAAGATAATACTGGTTGATGAGTAAATGAATAAAAATTCATCAAAGTTAAAAGTTATATAAAAAAGACTTCCCAAAGTTCTCATACTTGTTCAGGTCTATCAGAGCTATTATCTAATGAGATCTTCACCCTGCATTCTAATCAGGAATGGTAATGTCGGAATCAATCTGATCCCAATGGGGCATGTTTATGTCAGTATTGGTCCTGTGCAATGGAACCATACCTTATGCCAGTGCTTTCTCTGTTGGTTGTTTTCATTAATTTCCATGTTGATGCTCTTGTAAAAGAATTAACCCAGACATCCAGTCACCACTTTGCTTATATTTAACTACGTTTTTAACCATTTTGTATTCTTTTAACTTTTAAATAATGTTTAGAGGGGAGAAAAGATAATTTTGATGCATAATAACCAAATAACAAAATGCAATGATACACTTTAGACAAGAGGCTAGCAGCTGCTGAGAGAGGGAGAATTAGTCTGTCCCCAGAATGAGCTCCATAATAATTTATCCAGTATAAGAAGGTCTACCATATTTAGCCTTTTAATCTAACATACTTCACATATGATTCTTCAATTAAATAAAAACATATTATTTACTGTTGTGGGATGTTCTGTATGTTAAATGTATTGCTCTGATTGGTTAATAAGTAAAACACTAATTGGCCAGTAGCCAGGCAGGAAGTATAGGCAGGACAAGCAGAGAAGAGAATTCTGGGAAGTGGAAGGCTGAGGCAGAGAGACACTGCCAGCTACCACCATGAGTACCAATGTGTAAAGTTACCAGTAAGCCACAAGCCATGTGGCGACTTACAGATTAATAGAAATAGGTTAATTTAAGATAGAAGATCTAGATAGCTAGAAGCCTGCCACAGTCATACAGTTTATGAGCAATATAACTCTCTATGTGTTTACTTGGTTGTGTCTGAGCCGCTGCAGGACTAGTGGGTGAGAGAGATTTGTCCTGACTGAGGGCAGGGAAGACCACGAAAACTCTAGCTACTATTTACTATAATGAGTAGATGTGGTAAGAGTCACTTCTGCATCTATTCAGTTTTAAATATCTTAATAATTTTATTGTTTATTTTTCATATTTAGTGGCAAAATGCCTAATGAAAGAAACTAAAGGGAAGAATGATTTATTTTGACTAACTGTAGAGTTGATGTGGCAGGCAAGCCATGGCACAGGGACTTAAAGAAGCTGGTCATGTTGCATTAGTAGTCAGAAAGATGGGAACAATGACTTATCAATTTGTTTTCTTCTTTGTCTTTAGTTTAGGGTCCACAGACCATAGAAAAGCACCTCCCACCTTAGACAGATCTCCCAATCTCAGCTAAAGTAAGCAAGAACATCCCACACAGACATACCTAGAGATTTGTCTGGATTGTAATTCTAGACCCAGTCAAGATAGTGATCAGTCCAGTCTCATGCAGTCCACGGTTGTTGGTCTAATGTTTGTGAGTTCCTATGAGCTTGGTTCAGTTGTCTCCATAGATTTCTCCATCATGATCTTGACGACACCCACCTTATTTATACAATTCCTCTTCCTTCTCTTTGACTGGACTTCCAGAGCTCAGCATGGTGCTTCGTTGTGGATCTCTACATCTGCTTCCATCAGGTACTGGATTAAGGCTGTATGATAAGAGTCAGGCTTTCTGGATCTCATTACCTATAGTTGTACACTTTGAGCACCCTTGATGCAGAGGGTAGGGGCTTGGCTCTGCCTAAACTGAATGTACCATGTTTAACTGTCCCTCCATGGGAGAACTTACCCTTTTGGAGGAGGGAGTGACGAGTGGTCCAGTGGGCAAGGTGAGTGGAGAGTGGGATGAAAGATGAGAGTAGGATCTGTGATTGGTATATAAAATGAAAAAAGAAAATTTAAAAAGATGGTAATCAGTAAAATCTTTCACAATAGCCTTCTAGTTTACTTCTCTTATAAACTTTTTCAAAAATTTTATGAAGCTTGCATGAAACATGTTTCCATTTGGAAACTGAAGAATTCTAATGGTAATGGAGTTATTTCTCTTAGGCAGGCATTTTAAGAAAGATTTAAAAATATCTTTAATATCACATAGTTTGGACTGCTGGGGAAAGAAATAAATATAAAGTTATCTTGTCAATTAATACCAAATACTAAAGTTTGAAATCAGAATATTTACTGCAAATTTCCTCTTGTAATTATAAATTAGACATTGATACTACAGATACTCAAGTGACAGAATTCATTAATTATCAATTTCTTAGCAGATGGAGAAATGGGCAAGCACAGTGAAATATTTCAAATTCATTTATCTATTAATGCTTTGTAAATACTTGTCTGAAAAGAGGACATTTCACATGACTATTATCCTCAGGGCCATTTTTCAGTTCTTAAAAAGAAGTGAATTTTATGAGAACAAGAAATGGAGATCATCCGGATTTGAGGTCATTTCATTAATAACTCAGGTGATTTAATAAGATAACCTACCTGCTGAAATCTCAAGTTCAGCTTCATAAGAATTATATTTTAATTTAAATTTAGATATATTAGATATTTTAAATTTAGATATTTGTGATATGAGTTTCTTTTGAAGGAATTAAGAAATACCCTTCTTTGCTTCTTTTAATTAAATGTCGTCAAAGTTGCCAGTACCTTCCATTGCTTTTTAGATAGCTTATGTCATTATAATTATAATAAACTTCACATTTCTAAGTAAATATTTGAATTTATACATGAGATATGAAATTTAATAAGAATCTAGCTATCATGAATATGTTTTATAGATTTTCTCTGGATTGAAAGAATTCAATTAACATCTTGCACTGTTAGTGTGATAAAATTTTAAGAAATGACAAGATGACTGAACATTATTGTTGTGCTTCACTTACTGTGCTATGTAAGTCACATGAAATTCCTCTGGCTGAGGGTGGGCTGGCATATGACGATTGAGAACAGAATGCCACTCTTACAGCAATGTTGCCTTACATTGTAAGCGAATGCTGTGTATATAGCTAGTTGTGTCCATGATCAATTTTTTTTAGATTCAACTGGAAGGGACATTATTCCAGGTTGATTGACTAATAGGCAAATCTTTAATAGATATAAGAAATAGGAGCATGTGTCTTCTTCTTACTGTATAGATCACCTGCCCTGCTGTGAAACAGCACATAGCAATGACCCAGGAGTAGCTCAGAGGATCTGAAAGCATTCTCTGACAATACATTGGAGACCTCAACTGTAGCTAGGAAAAAAATTTAACCACCAACATGAGCAATCCTTTATACCATAACTTGCTAAGCAAAACTTAAAAATAGCCAGGAGCCACCTTGATTTTTAATACTTTTAAAGTCTCAAATACAAAACAAATCTTTCTCTTATTTTTTCTTAATGAATAAAATCCATATATTTAGATGAATCATTAATCTAATTAATATTTATCAATAAAAAATTCATGAGTCAGATATCAGGGTAACAACCTGAAAAATCATAGAATCAGGGAACAGCCACCAGTTGCCTCCTTTCTTCCATTCCTCTATCCAAAATGCTGAGATCCTTTGTCAGCCTCACCTTACTATTTCCTGTCTCCTCTCTGTCTACAGTCCTCCAAACCTCTATGGTTAATTTTGGTCAGCTAGTGTCCAGCTCTGCCCTCTGACTCCAAGCAAACTTTATTTGTCAAGACATAGTAAAAATATCACACAACATTTTTCCCTTTTTCTTTAAAGAAAATGTGGAGGGTTTTTTGTTTGTTTGTTTGTTTTTTGTTTGCTTGGCTTTTTCATTTATTTATTTATTTTGAGACAGGGTTTCTCTGTGTAGCTTTGCACCTTTCCTGGAACTTGCTTTGTAGACCAGGCTGGCCTCTAACTTACAGGAATCTGCCTGCTTCTGCCTCCCGAGTGCTGGGATTAAAGGCATGCGACACCACCACCTGGCAAAAAAGTGGAGATTTTAACTAACATAGTAAAACTATATACAATAAGTATAATAACTATATATATGTATATATAATATACATCATGTATACAAGTATATACAGACAAGAATTACAATAATAGTTTCCAGTCTATTTGCACTTGACAAATTTAGAGAAAATACTATATTATCTACCCTATCTTGGCTTAGTCCAAAGTGTTGTTCCTAATTCACTTTTAATCCTAACTTATATTACCAACTCAAAACTATCTTTTTATGTCTCTCAACCTTATATACTTTACACCTCTTCTCTGAGTTTCTTTTCCAAATCTGGTAATAAGAAAAATTATAACTATAGCTATCTAGTCTTCAACTCCATTGGAGACGTGAGAAGGATATAATATTACCTGAGTAAATAGGAAGTTCAGAGCAAAAAACTTCTAAAACTAAGAAATGACAGAAACAGCTAGCTGCCTGGACAGTAACACAAGGTTCCTCTGTAATGTTGGAGCATCTATCCTTGGTCTACAGGCCTAGAATATATGACAGATTTTGTTGTAAAGGATGATTTTTTGAAGGACTAGCCTGCCTTGTCTTAGCAAAATTTGGCAGTCACTTTCTTTGTGTGTTCTGTTTGTCCAATTTGGACAACATACTGTCAGCAAATGAAGAAAGGACAGTTTCTTGTCCAGTGACTGATTTTTTTTTCCCCACAAAGTAAACTCTATATAGAATTCATTAAATTCTCATCATCTTTTCTGAAGTACATTGGCACTGCCAGGAGAAGACATGTTTCATTGTCATTAAAAAAACAAAAAAATAAAATAAAAAAAAAAAAAAAAACCAACACTTTATATCATTAAACATTTTAAATGCCATATTCAATACTCTCTGTCTATCTAAAATATATCTCTGTTTGATTTTGAAAACATACCTAATTTGACAACCAGTTTGATTGTAATAGATGACTATTAACTTTCATCTTTTATTAGGATAAATAGTTTGTAAAAACATGTAAGGACTAGAAATTTACATTACATTGTTAAATAAGCTGTATAGGTACAATACCTTGAACAAGAGTAGAAATATATGTATAGTAAGTTCTAGCAAAATAACCTAAATTTGTATAAATTTACATTAATATCTTAAACAAGAGTAGAAACATGTATACAGCATAACAAAAATAATGTCAGATTTATAGCAGTATACAAAAATCCATACCAATGTAAAATATTTAAGACTAGTAGTTAAGTTTTTAGTTTAAAAGAAGATTCAATAATCAATCCTTTTATCTTATCATTTCTTTTTTTATCACTTGGAAAATGTTAGCATTTAATTAACCTCCCTGGGGGGCTTCAAGCAACCAGGACACAGGCACCTTCAACACCCTTTATCTTCTCTTTACATCCCCCCTATTTTCAGAACAAATCCCTGAATCTAATCTCTTTCATTCAGCTTTCTTCTTGATTATTACCAACAGCAAATTGTAACCAACCCTCATAACAGATGACAAATATCCACAACCCACTGAATGACCCAAAACTATCTACCACCTCTTGAGCATGTGGGTGTTATGTTCTTAAGATTACTTTCTGTTATCTGGGGGTGATAGCATCCTTAGGGGACCCTGAAAAAATGGGGTCATTGTCAAGACCTAGATTGGCTAGTTGTATTATTTGTTGTCCAGTCTCTGTGTAATGAGAAAATGCAGTGTTGTTGGTAATATTTTACTCTTTTTTTGGGGGGGATCACCCAGCTCCTAAATAAATCTTGCACAGAGGTTTATTCTCAATTATGAATGTCCGGGTTTAGCTTGGCATAGTTTCTTGCCAGCTTTCCTTAAATTATCCCATCTTCCTTTTGCCTCTGGGCTTTTCCTGTTCTCATACTTCCATAAATCTTACTCTTAACTCTGTGGCTTGCTGGTTGTGTAGCTAAGTGGTTGGCCCCTTATGTCCTCCCTTCTCTGGCTCCTTCTGGATGTCTTCCTATCAGATTTCTCTGTCTATATTTTCTCTTTACCTTTCAGTTCTGCCTATCCTTTCACCTGCCTCACTAATGGCCAGTTCTTTATTAGACCATCAGATGTTTTACACAGGCAAAGTAACACAGCTTCAAAGACTTAAACAAATGCAACATAAGCAAAAGTAACACACCTTAACATAATATTCTACTACAGTTCAGTGCTTATCTTAAGTCTTGGGTAGAGTAGTCTGATAGGCTGGACCATCTCAGGTAGGCACCTTAAAATTTTACTGAGAAGTTTGTAGTCCAAAGTTGATCTTTTGGGTTGTGTTTGTCAGCTTAGTGGCATTACCATAATCCAGTTGGAGTCATTGTTGTGGGGCCCCATCATCCTTTTGGAGACTTCAAAGGTTACTGTTTGGAATGGTCATGGTTCACTGTTGAAAACTTACTCATATTAAAGGTCATATGCAGCACATCTCAAAGAGATGCAAGGAATATAATTATATATAATTATGTCTCCAAAGTACAAAAATTTAATTCCTTGTTACCTATAGAGGTTCAAACCTGAAATTATGTACATGAAGCTAGATTAAACATTTTTTATATTTTTTATCTCACTCATGATTTTTACCTAGTTCCATCCATTTGCTGCTGTGGGATGTTCAAGTATGTCAAATGTGTTTCTCTGATTGGTTAAAATAAATAAAGTGCTGATTGGCCAGTAGCCAGGCAGGAAGGATAGGGTAGGCGGGACAAGGAGGAGGAGGAGGAGAATTGTGGGAAGTGGAAGCCTGGGTGAGAGAGACCTGCCAGCTGACGCCATGACAAACGAGATGTAAGGCACTGATAAGCCATGAGCTTCTCGGCAACTTATAGACTAACAGAAATGGATTAATTTAAGATATAAGAACTAGATAGCAAGAAGCCTGCCACAGCCATACATTTTATAAGTAATATAAGTGTCTGAGTAATTATTTTATAAGTGGGTTGTGGAACTGAGGGGTCTTGGTGGCAACTGTAGAAAAGCTCTCCAGCTACAATTTGCCTTCAAATTTCCTGACATCATTGTTTTTGACAGCTTAGTAATACTCCGTGATGTAAATGTACCACATTTTCTTTACCCACTCTTGGTTGAGGGCCTCCAGGTTGTTTCCAGGTTCTTTTTTTTTATTATTAATAACACTGCTATGAACATAGTTGAGCAAGTGTCCTTGTGGAACTATTTAGCATCCTTTGGTTAGATGCCCAATAATTGTGTACCTGGGTCTTGAGGTAGATTGATTCCCAATTTTCTGAGAAACCTCCATATTGGTTTCCAAAGTGGCTGTACGAGTTTGTACTCCCACCAGCACTGGAGGAGTGTTCCCCCTACTCCACATCCTCTACAGCATAAGCTGTCTTTAGTGTGTTTGACCTTAACCATTCTGATTTATTGTAAGTAAAGGATAACCACGGTACAATCCACTGTCCCAGAAAGGTTAGGTATCAAGGAGGGCCCAAAAGGGCATAGAGATACCTGAATTTCCTCAGGAAAGTGAAATAGAAGAGATCTCTTGGATATACTGGGGGCTTGCCGGGATCAGAACATGAGGGATTGGGTTGGGGGCCATGAACAGAGTGGGAGAATAATGAAAGCTATATCTTGATGGGGGGTGAAGTTGGGGATCAGGTAGAAACATGGTACAAGGGAATCTCCCACAAATCTACAAGGATGACCCCAGTTAAGACTCCTAGCAACAGTGGATATGTAGACTGAACTGGCCATCTCCTGTAATCAAATTGGTAACTACCCTAATTGTCATTAGAGACTAATGGAAACAGTTACAGAGATCCACAGTCAAGCACTGGGCCATGCTCAAGGAATCTTGCTGAACAGAGGGAGGAAGGATTGTACAAGCCAGGAAGGTCAAGGTCATTACAGGAGAACCCACAGAACCAACTAACTGGGGATCACAAAGGAGCTCACAGACAATGTGCTGATGCTAGGAAGCCTGCATGGGACCCACCTAGGCCCTCTACATATATGTGGTAGTTGTGTAGCTTAATTAACTTTTAGGAATCCCAGTGGTGAAACAAGACCTGTTCCTAACACTTTGGCTGGCTTCCAGCAACCTATTCCTCATACTAGGTTGCCTTGTCCAGCCTTAATATAAGGGAAGGAGCTTAGTCCTACCTTAGCTTGATAAGCCATGCGTTGTTAACACTTGTGGGAGCTCTGCCCCTTTCTGAACTGATATAGAGGTGAGTGGATAGGGAGAGGTTTGGAGTGAAGCATGGGAGATGGAATGTGAGGAGAAGAGAGAGGGTAAACTGTGGTAGTGATGTAAAATAAATGAATAAATTTAATTAATACTACTAATAAAGATTTATATGGAAATCATTTAATTTCTTTTGCTGTCTTACAAGTTTTCAGAGAGAGAAATTTAAGAATAATTCAAGGAACAGAAGCTTATGGATAGCAAGGTCCTATAAAAAGGGATAAATAAGTGACATAATATTGATAGTAAATTATAAGTAATATATTTATATGTTCATAATATATTGATATTAAAACATCCAGATGTATTTAAAATATTTTCATTAGAAATTATTAAACCATAAGTGGTTCAATTGACTTTTACTCACTTACCACCCAATTCATTTAATAAGATGTCATCCAGCTGGTTTTGGTTTGGTAATTGTCTACTGCTATTTCCTGAGCTGGAAAGCAGTAATTATACTAATGCCTCACAATCAACTCATTCTCATTCAGCATCAGTTATTAAGTAGCTACTAAGTGAAGAATGAAATTATGATGATTAAAGGATGTTCTCCATCCAAACACAGTCATGGGAAATGATGAGTATAATACATTATTGTAGACGATACTAAGAATGAAAGGACTCCTACTCTGGTTATCAAGGTCAAGTTAGTATCCTGGAGGAACACATGCTTAATAATTGGTGAGGTAGAAAAGAATTAGGAAGGAAGACATGTACTAAGAAGAGCAAACTACATCAGCAAATAAAAAAAAGTGACTGGATTGTGGAAATGCATACTTGTGTGTATTAATCCCACTGAACCATAATACAAAACAAAGGGTCACATCAAAGAAAGAAGGAAAGTAGAATTTGGGTAACGTACAGTCTTATACATCATATGAATTAGGTAGGATTTTTTTGTGATGTAAAGGGATCTTATGGGAAGTATGTACATTGGAAATGGATAAAAATGTAGAAATTATTCTTATTATCTGGTTTGCATTTTTATTGGCAAGTTTAATAAGCGTGTATATCTTCAAAATGATTTTAAAGTAGTATTGGCAATCCAGAGGTATTGTGATATGGATGGTATTTAAAAGGCATGCAAAACTGAAATTGCAGAAATAATTTCTACATGACTAAAAAGTATACTCATCTTGACAAAAATGAAGATAGTGATATCAGACATAAAACACCTATAATTGCAAATTATGTACTAACTACTCCCTTTAAATACCCAGTGATATTTATGCCATGTGGAAAATAATAGTGTAAATATAAGAAACATATTTAAGTGGGGAAGGAACAAAATCTATCCAAGTTAGTCCAACATAAACTACAAATTTGTTGAGGTGTCTGTATAATGGCCTCCTGCATGATTGTGTTTCATTTCAATTTTTCTTCTTAAAATTTGCTAGGATAAGAACTCTATAAGGTATGTACAAAATTCTAGTTTGTCATTTGTTTTCAAAGATGAACAGGAACATATTGTCATCTCTTATTTAATCTGTTAACTCCTTTTATGGTAAATTAATAGCAACCAATGAAACTATGCTTCCCTCTACTGAAATTTTGCTTAAGAACTTATGTATATATTACATAAATGCATTATATATAAAGAACTTTGATAGCTTTAATAAGAAATGAATGTAACGTGAACCTTTAAATGGTCTTTAAGAAAAGTAAAATAAAAATAAAAAAAAAAAACAAAAAAAACGGGGCCAGATTTTGGGATAAATGCTGAAATTTCATAGAGACTAAGGAACAAGCCACAGCCACCACCTCTTACCTTACCAACTCCTAAGCCTGAAAAAGCCTCAGTTTATAGGCCTTTAGCCAAATTAACCTCCTCTGGTGAAAAGGCTTCTAGTTTTGGTCTCCTCACATATTATATATTGATGAAATTATTAAGGCCACTCCATGTAGTTAAAAAGGAGGTTTATTCTGTGGGGTAACTTACAAGTGAATGAATAGTTTACAGTCTTGGAAAGGCATGGCACAGTCCAGCGGTGTTCTCTGGAGAACTCTGCTGGGTCTACCTAGAACGTCCAGGGTCCAGGAACTAAGAGAGCCTGCACATCTGGAGCCCAGGTTTTCAGCGTCCTCTCTCAGCCCCGCCTTGTAGGCGTGACCATTACCGAAGCCTCAGTGGGGGTTGGACCTTCCAGGTCAAAGCTGGAATGGCTACCCACTACAGTTATATACCTTTCTCCACCCAGCCATTTAAGGTGTGTGTGCCTCCCAAGTACTGGGATTGAAGGTGGATATCAACAGTGTCTAGCTCTGTTTCTCTCCTAGACTGAGTCAATCTCATGTTGTCTAGGGTGGCTTTGAACTCACAGAGATCCAGGCGGATCTCTAATTGTACAGTGCTGGGCTCTATGTTTAATCTAGTGGCTTGTTCTTTTCTCTGATCTTCAGGATAATTTTACGAGGGTACACAATATGTCACCACAGTGGTCTCACCTCTTGCTGTTTAGTTTAGCTCATCAAAACTAGGCTAAAGTGACAATTAACTTCCTGCATAGGCATTCATTATGTCCTCTGCCTATATGTTACACTTGTGTGGCTTGGTATTCTTTTTGGACTCCTAACTGTGGAAGTGGAGTGTCTCTGACTATTTTACCTGCTCTTGGGACCCTTGTCTTCCTACTAGATTGCCTTTTCCAGCCTTGACATGTGTTTTTGTTCCTAGTCTTATTACAACTTGTGATGCTGTGTTTGGGTGATATCCCTGGGTGTCCTGCTTTTTTCTGAAGGGAAACAGAGGAGGAGAAGATCTTGAGTAGGGAAGCAACTTGGAAGATTGGAGGGAGGAGAAACTAGTTTGGATGTAATGTATAAGAGAAGAATAAATTTAAAAATGAAGAATGTCTCTCTCACACACACAATAGGCTAAATATTAGCAGATGAGGAAGGACTAAAGATAGATACATGTTAAGAATGAATCTATAGGGTTAAATGTGTTTTTTTTTCTAGTTCTAATTTTGTCATGTATTTCTTCAGTTTTGTGATGGATAAGAACAAATAATATATTCACCACTGCAAGTAAAATCCAATTGGAAGCTACAAAGGTACAGAACTGCTACTAGAACTAGATGGGAGTACTTTAACATATGTAGTTTTGGGGTTTGGTTAATTTTGATGTGTGAGGTTTTTGGTGAGCAGCTTTAAAAATAAAGTTTATGAAGTTAAAAATGAGACTGGAAACGATAAGTAACTTGCACAAGAAGTACTGCTTTCATGCTAAGCATGAATGTTGGCATTTATTTTAAAGTGTTCGTGTCGTGTGTGTAACTTGCAGAAAAGCAGCTGCTTTCTGCAGCTGTGAATGTTGAAGCAGGCACGCCTTGTGATCTGACCTGGATCACACAAATAGCAAGAACGGCAAATCCAGGATGAAGGCCAGAGCAGCTTTGTCCTTAATCCACTACTCTGTATAGAGAAATATGCAGCTTCTGAAAGACAGACTAATTCTATGGGAGCTTAGGTTATTCTGGCTTATGTAACTGAGCCTGCATAAAAGACAAAATTCTGATGGCTCAGCATTCCACAGATCCATGGGCATTGTATCCTCTTTGATAATTGAATGACAGAAATAGTAAAGACATGCTTCCTCCTTGTTCTCTCTGTTCATTCTCTTAGGCATAAAATAAAGAGTAAAATAATATCAGATGTAAAAAGGAAGAGTAAACCTACTGTTAAAGATGATTTTTTCCAGTTTACTTTCATATATGAGCTTATAATTTTAAGGAAATAGATTGCTGATAATGACATTTTTATCACAAAATGCATGAATTAAGTATATTTACCTGCTAGAAAAAGCATCTGATATGCATGTGTGTAATGTACATGCACACTTTTTGCAAGTAAATGTATTTCTTCTCTATTCTTTGCAGTTAATTACAAATGACATTTGACAAATATATAAATATTTCTAAGTCATAATAAGGTCAAATTCTTTAGAAATAACATTGGAGAAAGAGCATTTACATATTCATTATTAAATATGCATTATTTAAAAGTATTATCATAATTAGATAGGGATAAAGACTCCCAAACATTTAGTGTATTTGTAATACTTTAGGTTAACCTACAGACAGTGGACTCTATTGATGTAGACACAATGTACATGAGAAGCAGATCATGGATATATTAAGCTAAGTTGGTATTCACCTGAAAACTTCATCCCCACTGGCTTGCTTTAATAATTCTACAAGATGCTATGTATGCTAGAGGAGAAATGCAATCATCAGTCTTATGCCACTTGCTGTGGTGTAGAACATAAGAGACTGTAGAAAGCTCAGTGGTAAATGGAACAGTTATACTGTGCTCCCTCATTCCAAGGCTAAAGGACCACTGTAAATAATGGGAAGAAACCTGGAAGAACCAGAGGTGGTGAATGAATGCAAGGAAATAGTGTCCTCTTGTAGTTGGAGAGCTTCTCTCCAGGTTCCACCAAGCTCCTGCAGTCCCACAACCCATGTATAAAGTAATCATACAAACACTTATATTATTTAAACTGCTTGGCCATTAGCTCAGGCCTACCATTGTCTAGCTCTTACTCTTAAATTAACCCATTTCTGTTAGTCTATACTTTGCCATGTGGCTTGTGGCTTACCGTTGTCTTTACATGTTGTTTCTCCTGGCAGCGGCTGGCAGTGTCTCCTCCCAGACTTCCTGTTCCCAGCCTTCTCCTTTTCCTTGTCCCACCTACCCTATCCTTCCTGTCTGGCTACTGGCCAATTAGCACTTTATTTATACAGGGTGATATCCACAACATCCTCCATACAGGATAAGGAAACTGCAAACATGAACTCATAGAGGTTGTGACATTTATAATACTTGTGCCAGCTCAAGCAAGACCATCCCCAGAATGGGAATGGGTGAGAGGTAAACTCCCACCACTGGTCTCAGCTATTGGAGGCTGAGAGCTGCTAGAAGAAGTAGAGTTAGCTCTCTTTAAGTGTTGACCCTGGTAAATTAATCATGCTCCAATGAAAGTCCATACACTCATATGTGTATGTGTGTGTGTGTGTGTGTTAATGGGTGAAAACAAAGAAAGGAAGGTACAAAGTTGGGTGAATAATCAAAGGAAAGTCTTGGAGGAGGTAGAAGAGGGGTGAATGTTTTTCAAATTTATTACCAAATTCGTAAAAGACTTATAGAACAAAAAATTAAATAAATAAATGATATTCAGTTAAAAGTTGAAATACAGAAAATGCAAAGATGTTCAGAAGTCTAGATTTTGGTATTTAAATTGGTACTGCGTTTACTAGAATTAAGTCTGTCAAAGGAATCATATATATATATATATATATATATATATATATATATATATATATACTAAGTAAAAAAAGAATCTGAGTCAACATAATTTTTAAAAGCATATGCTAAACTTACTTTTCAAAAACATGTAGTAGTCATAATTAATAATGGTGACCACACTGTAAAGCATAAGCCTTACAAGTTTGAGTATTTGAGTATTACTGACTGATTTTAAACACAGCATCAGAGTTCATCAGCGATATGTTCTAGGACCACAAGTTAATGCCTGAAATCACATCCCTGAACCTGGCCTATACTTTTTCTTTCATGTGATTTTCATAATATTTTAATAATTTGTTTGTAGTACAGATATAGTAAATAATTGACAGATAATAATGAAGGGTAATAGTTATAATAATTATTTTAAATATAAGTTATTATGTTGTAAGAGTGTTTTATATTTAACTTATATGTTATCTGTAAATGTCTTAACCCTATTTCTTTATAAACTGAGGGTTTCATATTTTCACTTAGTAAAGTTCAACACAGTTATTATTTATTGTACATTAATTTAGAGATATACTATTCTTGGACCTAGTGTTTTTTTTGGGGGGGGGTGTTTCGAGACAGGGTTTCTCTGTGTTGCTTTGTGCCTTTCCTGGATCTTGCTTGGTAGCCCAGGCTGGCCTCGAACTCTGTTCCGCCTGGCTCTGCCTCCCAAGTGCTGGGATTAATGGCGTGTGCCACCACCGCCCACCCAGCCCTAATGTTATTAATAACTGAAATGTCTACAAAAGAAGCACTGTGAAATGTTAGGAGTTGCTTTTATAACCAAGACAGTTATGCATAACGCAGAAAATGTGCAGATTACTAATAAAAGCATTATTTATTAAAGGATTACATTGGGAGTAACAACTCACAAGTACAGGATAAGGCAAATTCTGTCGCAGAGTCCTGGAAGCCTGAGAACCAGTGTCATGCTGCTTTATGCCACCTGCCTGATTATCTCCAGCATTCAGAAGCGCTAGAGAGAAAGGCCCACCTATATGCTCCCCAGATCTTAAGCTAGACAAGAAGCCACGCCCTTGGAGCTGGTACTCCAAAGCCATAGGTGGAACAAATACCCACTACATATGCAGTTACCAGTGATGGTAAGAAAGCACAGAATGGCAAAGCTGGACAAGAGGATCATTCATATTCAAAACAGGAGAGAATACAAAGGTGAAAGATTTCAACATGCTACTCGGAACAGTATACAATCTGAAACGAATCAGTCACTTGTTTCTAAAATTTTTCATGCAATTCTTTTGGAGCACAGTTGATTTAAAAGATTTTTGTAAATGAGGAGGAAGTCAAGGCTGGCATAGTGATTGTTACCCAGACACTGTTTCCTTTAACCTAAGCTGAAAGATACAGTATTAGGAATAGAAACATGAACCATCATTCAATTAGCATTAGTTTGGTTTATTTGCAGAAGGTTTTGACTGTTTTGTAGGGGCAGTTTGCAATATAGCTCATGTAACTGCAAATATGTACATATAGTTCAAAGGGAGTGGAAGGCAAAAGAAGATAAAGGAGAAACAGAAAAAGGAGAGGGCTAGTTGGGGAGAGGGGAGGTAGTTAGGTATATAGGGAGGTAGAGAGAGAGACAGGAGTGCAGGATAAGGGAAAGGAACTGAGGGGAGGAGGGGCAGCTCCCTCTTAAGAACTATGTGTCACATCCACCACCAGCTGTACATCATTTTCCTGTTGTGGAAGCCGCTTTTCCAACAGCTGCATGAAGAGAAACAGCAGCATGGTTGATGGTGCACAGTGAAGCCTCTGTGAACCTGGATGGCTGGTTTTCAAAATAACAGAACGTAATTCTAGACCACCAAAACTGCATGAAACAGGAAACATTCATGAGACTGGAACTTTCTGTGATTTGTCACTTGAACTTAAATAATAAAATACCAAAAAACTCATATTTTTTTAATGAAAAAGAAAAGTTTAGCAATGGATCAAAAAATGTTACTGAACAGGTATCTTTTGTAAATATTGAAATGACAGAAAGGAGCAAATTAATAAACTGAAATCAGTGAGCATAAAGGTTTAATAAAACTCTAGTTTGATTTGGCATGACATAAATGTCAAAAGGGGCACCAGCCAAAGGCATTTTATTACCAAGGCCATACAGCACCAATAAATCCACTGACAATTGGCCTTTAAAAAAGAATAAAACAGGAAAAAATAATAATAAATAAATCCCAGCTACATAGTGGTCATAGATTATAGCAAAGTGGCACTGAAGGTTCCTTTATCTATTGTTTATGACTGGGGATGTTTCCTTGTCTGTTAGACAAGAGAAAGCTCTAGAAATATTCTGCACAACATTTGACTAAGAGTTAACACTTGTGTTAACTTGTTGTGATTTGTCATCAGATGCTTTTGTCCTGCTTGTTTTTACATGAAAAGAAAGTAGTTTTCACACAGTGAATGTAGGTAGCAATCAATATTCAGAGTAACCCATTGCCCCTCTCCCTGTTTCTCCTCTTCCTTCTTAGAGAATTGTTTTCAAAATGTGTATGTTTGCTTTTCTTTTTTTTTTTGGCTTTTTCATTTTTGTCTCTTGATCTCATGATTTTGTTTATCTTCTACTTTTATTTATATGTTTGAAATGTTCCATTCATATAAACCAATTGTGATGAATTTAATTTTTCAAGGAAGGGTTTCTTTTCTGTATGGGCAGGAAATTGTTGGGGGAACAGTTGAATAGTCTTTGTAATATTGTAGAGTCTAGGGATTTTAGCTTTGATATTTCTGGAGTTCTTGTGAAAGCAACACAACAAAATAACCACAGTAACTGATAATGTGACTTAAAAGAATGTGAAGAAAATGGTATTGCAGACATCATGAATTGCTATCTAGGACATGGTTCTAGTGTGATGCTTAGCACAGAGAAAGCCATTGTGCATCACCAGCCCCAGTTACTATAGCCCCTTGACTGCCGTGACTTGTCCCTTGCTGCTGAATTTCAGGAGACACAGGAGAGCCAAACTGAACTGTGCTGTGCAGTGAAGCTCAGCAAAAATCTGCCATATACAAAACTTTCTAGGTCAAATTAACTAGTAAATGACCAATTTTGTGAAAATTCAAAAGATAGAGAGATTATGTAGATAGTGTAGTTAGACTTTATCTTCTTCTTGGAAGATCTAGCCATTTGGGCAAGACACTGCTCTTGCTTGGACTTCTTGACAGGATGTTATGTAAACTAGACATGCAGGACCCATATAAAGGTGACCACTGAACTTTTCAAGATGAGATGATCTTTCAGGTTCCTGCTTCACAGAGGAGACTGCAAGATATTCTACAGGACATAGAGAAAAGCAACTGAAAATATCCAGATCTATAGGCTGAAGATGGATGCCCCAATGTTACAGAGGAATCATGGATGATTGTCCAAGCAGCCAGCTGTCTCTGTCATTCAAGATTTTTGGAAG
Source organism: Onychomys torridus (assembly GCF_903995425.1). Lineage (NCBI taxonomy): Eukaryota > Metazoa > Chordata > Mammalia > Rodentia > Cricetidae > Onychomys > Onychomys torridus. Next base: position 48,990,808 of record NC_050452.1, read on the forward strand.
TGGCTTAAAATGTACTTCCTGTTTACTAGGTAATATTATATTCATCTGGGGTCTTTGATATAATTGAAGACTAGATAGTTATAACTATAATTTTCCTTGGTAATGATAAAAGATAAATTAGATATGAAAATTTAGACTCATAGAAATAAGATTGATGATAGAGTATTTTTTAATTTGCAAAATACAGATAGACTAGATATCACAACAGTAATTTTCACTTGATAACTGTTTTGCTATATATAATTTTACTATATTAAAGTTAAAACCTTCTATTTTGATTAGACAGCAAAGGGGAAGTGCTGTAGGATGTCCTTCTGTATTCTATGGATATGGATTGCTCTGATTGGTTGTTAAATATGTTAAATAAAATACTGATTGGCCAGTAGCTAGGCAGGAAGTATATGAGGGACAAGCAGATGAGGAGAATGTTGGGAAGATGAAGAGCAGAGTCAGGAGTTGCCAAACAGACACCAAGGAAGCAAGATGACAAAGGAGAACTGAGAAAAGTTACCAAGCCATGTAACTAAACATAAATAAAAAGTATGGGTCAATTTAAGTATAAGAGTTAGTCAGTAATAAGCCTGAGCTAATGGCCAAGCAGTTATAATTAATATAAGCTTCTGTGTATTTACTTGGGAGACACAAGTGGGAGAGTTTTGTCCCATCCACTGGCTGGCTGGCCAAAACACAGGAAAACTTTCAACTACAAAATAGATATGTCTTCCTCTTTTTAATGTGAAAGGCAAAGTTGACTTCTCTATAATATGACATTAAAAATAACACATTTATTATTTTATAAACAAAAGTAGTTTTATAATTTTATCCTGTGATCACTTATAAGCAAACTGAACTTATTAAGTGGTTACCAGTATTGTTCTACATATTTCTTAATGGTGAATACAGAAGTTATATTTTTATTAAATGCCTGTATCTCTGTTTATGTCATCAAATGTTCCAGTCTTGGTTATTTGGAAAGTCACAATGTGACTGTGGAAGTCACAATTTCCTAGGCAATCAGAATACCAAACTCTAAAGAGAAAAGTGCAAACAGAAATTGGAACTGCATGCACTTTCAGTTATATAGAACAATTGTATCACGTTTTGTTCATAAGGGGAAGTAAATAAATTGATTGTGAAAGGAGATAAATATGAATTACTCTAAATGCATGCTTCAATTTTTTTTGCATGTTTCAAATTTAGGAAACAGAAACTTATGAGATATATTGGGGATAGGAATGAGATTGTTGAGCAGAAGAACACTCTTGCTAGCAAGCCTGAAGACCCAAGTTCAATAGCTAGAATAGAACATGCATGATGGAAAGAGGAAAGGGACTTTTATGAGTTATTCTCCTTTCTTATTTCCACAGGTCTATGCTGTCATCAGCACAAGCCTGCACATTTGTACACACACACACACACACACACACACACACACACACACAAACACACATGTTTAAAAACAACTACAAAAGTTACATATAAATGTTTTGGGGTGCAGTTTTGACACTGGTCATGGAGAGACATGAGCAAACATTTACTTACCTTAGATAGGGAAACAATATCAGATCAAAGTAAAGGTACCGCCAAAGCCCAAGTTATTGAGCCAATGTGTTTTATTGAGTTATTTATATGAATGTGGTTGAGTGGTTTCTTACAGAAGCAAAAATAAGTCAAAGACAACTGTGTCTCCAAAGCCCACTTTCGCATGATGGCTCAAGAAATCTGGAAACAGGTTGGCACTGCACAGCTTGCTAGAAGCTTGAGACCACCTCTTTTGGTAACTCAGGAGGGTTGATCCTTTTCTATGGCTGGTCTCTGTTCCTTCTGGTTGGTTCATCAAGTTTGCTTCTTTCGGGTGACTTGGGTGCCCTGAGACTCTTCTATGAAGATCAGCATGTCTCAGAGTATCTTTGATTTGTCTTTATTTCTTCTTGATGATTGGAGAGGGAGTGGCCTAGGGAATCTCTTCAGTTCCTCCAACTTCCTGAAGCCTTTCTGTTCTTTTTTCTTTTTTCTTTCTTTTTTTTTTTTTAAGACAGGGTTTCTCTGTGTAGCTTTGCACCTTTCCTGGAACTCGCTGGCCTCGAACTTACAGAGATCCACCTGCCTCTGCCTCCTAAGTGCTGAGATTAAAGGCATGCACCACCACTGCCCTACTACCTTTGTGTTCTTTACTTACTGTATTTAATAATCTTTTCTGCAGCATGGAATGTTTACCGCCCTCTAGAATATCCCATGTACTAAAGATGTTCCCTCCAAGATGGAGGGTTTAATAAGGTTTTTTTTTTTTTTTTTTAAATGAAGTCTACAAAACAGTGCACACAAAACCTCAACTCAATTTAAATCCACAGGTGTGAAGGGTCATATTTCCTCATATGACAACTGTTTTGCACTCCAGCTCTCAAACTGTGGAACTGTGGTCTGAGGAAAAGTCTATGCCTTTCTGAATGTATGCATATGCAAGGATGTATTTGCATGTATGCATATATGTGTTTGTGTGCAACATGTGTGTTCATGTACAAGTATGTATATAGAGGCCAGAGGGCAACTTTGAGTAGCATTCCTTATATGGTGCCCACATAAAGTTTATAAATATGTTTGTTAATTCTCTGAGAATTTGAAACATTTTATTTTGATCATATTGACCATAAATCCTCTCCTTTACTCCTTCTGGAATCGTGCTCATCTCCTTACCACATCTCAACTTTCTTGAACCTATTTTCTGTTTTGTATATTTAATAAGTCATCTCATCCAATTTGAGCTGTCCATAGAGAGGGTTATCAATGTACCAGGACTATCTCTTTGAAGAAAACTGACTCCCCCTACTCTAGAACTCATCAACTGTTGATAGCTCCTCAGTTATGAGTAGGAAATAATGAACTACTTACTACATATAATATAGTGTTGAATGGCTTACACACCTTGTTCGGTGTGTAGTCTCATCCAAGCAACCACAGCTGCTCTGAATCCATGAGTACAGTAATACTGTCATATCCAGAAGATGTATTTATTCCAGCTATCCATGAATTCTATCTCTTTAATCTTTCTGCCGCATCTACCCAAATTGTCCTACAACACACTGGGGAGGAGATGTGGAACAGAGGTGTCATTTGTAGCTTAGCATCCCATAGCCACTTATTCTCTGAACTTTAACCAAATGTGAATTTCTACATCAAACACTATCCAGGGCACCAAGAAATGTCTTTGCTGAGGACATTGGTCATAGAATATGCATTAATCTAGTCAGTCCTGAACAATTTCTTTTCAGTTGGTTAGTTCTCATAGACCTGAAAGGGGTCATGAAGGCTACTGAGGGGGGAAATGTCATCAGCAGTTTTACTCAACTTGCCTTTGTGATGGCTACAATAGTAAAATGAATGTTATGGAGGTACTAATCACTTTGTGGTAGGATTTTAAAGCTCACTTGAGAAAAGAAAAAGACATACCTAGTACTGAAAATATGGCCCCAAATCTGTGATTAGTATTCTGACATGTCCCAAAGGTAGACATACCAAAATTATTTTGCTAAATAGGAATAGCATTAAGCTTTAGAGAGAATGTTAGATATCATCAGTTTCTTTGTTGTAATTTATTATTATTATTTTTATTTTTATTATTTAATACAAGTTTTTAACCTTACCAGGAAGTCATGAAGTATACTCTGCTATAGGAATTTTAAGTCTTCTTTGTTTACTCTCTGTTGTTGCTGTGACTTTTTTGTTAGTTTATTTTTTGTTTTGTTTTGAGCTAAATTTAGATCCTTATTTTTGAAAGGCAAGCACTTTACCAATTGAACCTGTATGTTACTTTCAAACTATTCTTATAATCTACAAAATATTTCTTTAAACATAAAACTATTGTAAAAGCAAAATCTATCTATATAGGTTAAGAACAACTAATAAATCTAAGTGTAACAATTAAACTTATGTTAGAAGTACCTAAGTAAACTAAGTTAGTAGAGCTAAAGAAAAAGCCCCACTCAGAAAAAATAAATAAAATAAATTCAGTTTGAATTTTAAGATATAAGTCAAGTCTTTTGTCAACTAATTTAAATTGAAGCAGTGATAAGTGTTTGTAAAAGCATTTTGGACAAGCCTCATATGGAAATACACTTTTAATCTTTTCTTCCTCTTTGAACTCATTATTTCCAAATTCTATTCTTATACTTAATATGCTGTAGGAAACTTTGAGGTCTCAAAACAGAATAATGGCACAAAATGTATATTTTCTTCCTCAATTTATCTATATTTTAAAATAAGTTCATAGCAAAGATGCTTTTAGAAATTGGCACTAAATTGTTCATGTTTCAATGAATTTTACACATTGATACTATTTAATTGACTAGCTTTCCCATAACTTCACTAATAAAAGCATTCTGCTAAAATGTTAGCCTGTAATGTTTATGAAATTTTTTTCTAGAGAACACTTTTGAGGTGTATCTCTGTATTCTTTGACTACATAAACTTTGGTACTTTTTTTAAATCTCAATTTATATATCAGGAAGTTTAGAATAAAGCTTTAAACTCAATATGCTGTTTTACCTTTCATACTTCTTATTTGATCAAGATGACATTTTAAAGTTTAGCATTGCCTCAAATCATTATTAGAAGTTAATGAAAATACATTTAAATATATAAACAAAGTAAACAAATGAAATAACAAAGTTAAAGGAAAGGCAGGTTAGTACATTCACTTCTTGTAATGCTATAACCAATTAGTTCTGACAGACCTGGCTATGAATAAGAAAGACTCTAAGCACTTCAGAATTTTTTTTTTGTGAGTGTGTATGTGTGTGTGTGTGAAAGAGAGCTATATTTTTGTTTGTTTGCTTTAAAATTGTCTATTTCCATTCCTAAGCAAACAGAAAAACTATTTTAAAGGACCAGCAACATGATGTAATAATCTCAGAAAAAAGTCATCCATGCAAAGCCTGTGCTACCTTTCTCTGCTGTTTGACATGCTCCCTTATTAGAATAAAAACTTGTAAAGAACCATTTGGTTTTGTGAGCATGACTCCTGTCTTAGAGAAAACCTAGACATTCTTAGCTTATAAAAACAAATACAATTGATTATTCTTTCTCAGCTGTTTCCTATTTACATAATATAATTGACTTTTTCATTAGTCTGGTTGACCTTAAAGTTCTTCAGTGTCACAATGCATTAGAATTTCTAGGAACTAAGAGTGTGCTTGCAAGGAAGTCTATCCTTTCCAGCTTAATCTCTTCAGACTTTTACAAGAGTGTAAATGGCTTTGGCTGACCTTAGCTACTGATATTGAAGTTGTTTTTTTTTCTTATTTTTGTAATATATAATCTCAAAGTAAACCATGGCTGAAAATTGTTTTATATAAAATCAATGTGAAAGAGCATTATCTCAAAAAGTCTGCTCTCAGAAGAATGAACTGAAGAATATACACCATAAAAAATTACATGGTGAATTTACAAGATTATTTTTCTTTTTGAGGGCTGATATGTAGAACATATAAAGAACTCAAGAAATTAGACATCAAAATACCCAACTGTCGAATTAAAAATGGGCTATAGAGCTAAACAGAGAATTTTCAACAGAAGAAGCTCAAATGGCAGAAAGACATTTAAGAAATTGCTCAACATCCTTAATCATCAGGGAATAGAAAATCAAAACAACTCTGAGATACCATCTTACACCATCAGAATAGCTAAGATCAAAAGCACTGAAGACAGCTTATGTTAGAAAGGATGTAGAGCAAGAGGAACTCTCCTCCACTGCTAGTGGGAATGCAAACTTTTACAGCCACTTTGGAAATCAATATTGCGCTTTCTTAGAAAATTGGGAATCAACCTCCCTCAAGACATAGCTATACCACTCTTGAGCATATAGCCAAGGAATACTCAATCACACCACAATGCCACATGTTCAGCTATGTTCACAGCAGCATTATTTTTAATAGCCAGAACCTGAAATCAACCTAGATGCCCTTCAACTAAAGAATGGATGAATAAAATGTGGTACATATACACAGTGGAGTACTACTTAGTAGAGAAAAACAATGACGTCATGAGGTTTGCAGACAAATGGATGGAACTAGAAAATATCATCCTGAGTGATGTAACCCAGGCTCAGAAAGACAAATATGGTATGTACTCACTCATAAGGGATACTAGATATAAAGCAAAGGATAATCAGACTGCAACTCACAACTCCAGGGAGGCTACCTAAAAGAGGACCCTAAAAAAGACTCAGAGTTCAGCTCAGTTCACAATTGTTGTGGTCAAAAGGAATAGAATGTATTAAATGGGCTTTTTTAGGTGTTGTGTCTTCCCTGGAAATGGGTTGATGATGTCTGATCTACAAAGACTGAAAATAGAAAGGGGGTGATTTTTCCAAAGTTGAATTAGGATTTAGAAGGAGTAGAAGGGCATGCTGTGTTCTCAGAAGTAAAACACATGTACTGTACATTTGTGTACTCACATGCCAGTCCCTGTGGTGTGTGCACTCATACATACACCAGTCCCTGTAGTCTTTTAAGTGTTAAGGGATTCTCAGCAGAACTCAAGAACCAATATGTCCAAGCCAATTACTTCCTACTCCTGATGGCCTTTTATAGGATGTTGTCTCATCTTACTTGGTGCAACTATTGCTCTAGGGCATATCAATCTATGTGCATCTGTGCCCTTACTAGCACGTGCAAAGACATTGGAGGACACTCAGGGCCAATATTCTGTTACAAATGTGGAAAAATGAAGAAATGCTCACTTTCCTTTTTATCAGATTTTGTCAGAAGGGTCACAAAATAGTTTGACTTCATAGTTTTAATAGGTTTTGTTTTTAATGAACCTATTCCCTTTTATATTTTAATAGCTAAATTTAAATTTAACTAAGCTAATTAAAAAAAAATTACTCAACTCTTGATTGGACTCTAACATGAGATCAAGAGGCAAATAAGGACAAGAAACACTTGTACATTCATTCACATGTCTGATCATTGTGTCAATTGGGGCTTCATTGCCCTGAGAGTCAATCAGGATTTCTCTCTCCAGCATTGGACTTTCCCAAGAAGCACTCAGTGTTCTCTTGCAGTGTCCAACAGGCTGACTGCCACAGCAGTTGACTAAACATACCCAGACATGTCCACATGCTCAGCCTGGGAGCCCAGCTTCCAGCAATGAAGTAAGTCATCAAGAGTCACAAAAAAAGGCAGCTTCTAGAGTCAGGTCTCTCAACTGGCAGGTGGAGCCATTAAGCTTGGTAGAGGAATGGATGAGATCTACATGAGCAAACTGGTGGTGGGGGGAAGTCATGGAGGGCAAGGGTCAGGGGAAATAGAGCTTAGGGGAGCGGGAGGTCCCAGTTGGATCAGGAACAGAGTGGGAGAACAAGGAAAGAGATACCATGATAAATGAAGACCCCATGGAAATAGGAAGAAGCAGAAGGCTGGAGACGTCCCCAGAAATCCACAATGATACTTCCACTATAGACTACTGGTAATTGTCCAGACAGTGCCTGAGCTGACCTACTCTGGTGATAGGATGCCTGAACACCCTGTCATGATAGAACTCTCATCCAATGACTGATGGAAGGGAAGCAAATGCAGAGATCCATGGCCAGGCCCCAGGTGGAGCTCTGGGAGTCCAATCTGAGAGAAAGTGGAGGGATTCTATGAGCAAGAGTTGTTCAGACCTTGACAGGAAAAAGCATAGGGACAAATAGCCAAATTAGTGGAAACACATGAAGTATGAACCAATAGTCCCCAACTGGTTCAGGCCCTCTGGATAAGTGAGACACTCGATTAGCTTGAACTGTTTAGGGGGCCCCCAGGCAGTGGGACCCGGACCTGTCCTTAGTCCTTAGTGCATGAGCTGGCTATTTGGAGCCTGGGGCCTGTGCTGGGGCAGTTTGCTCAGCCTGGGTGAAGGGAGGAGGGGACTGGACCTGCCTTGACTGAATCTATCAAACAGAGCTGAATCCCCGGGGAAGTCCTTGCCCTGGAGGAGATGGGAATGGGTAATGGGTTAGGGGGAGGGCTTAGGGGGGGCATGAGACGGGAGGACAGGGAAATCTGTAGCTGATATATAAAATTAAATTCATTATAAAATAAAATATTTAATTTTTTTTCTTTTTTGCTAATAAGCCCAAATATACATATTCATTATGACATATTTAGCCAAATGAGTTCTACAAAATCAATATGTCAGTGGTAATCCCCAAGTTTCCAAAGATTTCACAGAACATCTGTGAAAGTGGAAAGCTTGTATATGGCAAATTCAATTTATGCTCATCCTGGATTAATATCTAAGTCTGGAAATTGGTGAAAGTTTAATCCTCACATTAATTGTGTAAACCTTTAATGATTAGTTTTTGTCACAACAATTAACAGCAGTTACCCAGAAAATATAGAGAAGATATAAGATATAAATTCTAATATTAACAACTCTTAATTTTGGAGTTGGATTCTTCAAACTATAGGATAGATTCACACATAGATAGATTACATTGCCTTCTATCTAGAGATATGTAAAAAGATTTCTTATTCACGAGACTTTTTATGGAAATTTAATTTTGACTCACCAGAGGTGTTTGAATATTTGTAAACCCAACTTATTTCATGATTAAAGAATTAAGGCAAATTGCCTTATTCTAAAAAAGTGATAATCTCATACCTTTACTTATTAAGAAAACAGGAAAATGTAGCAAGTGATAAATCCAGTGTCCTGAGTTTGCAGATGAGCCAGATCTAGTTGTATTCTTCATATCGGGACTTTCTTTTGTACTCTAATTCTCTGGAAAGATGTTGCATTTTTATGTGTATGGCCTCAAACCCGACAAAAACTGAGAGATTCTACTTAACTTCATCTATACGTCGTTTATCTGTAGCTATCATCAACTAGTCAACACGTGGGTAAAAGAATAATGGACAAAGCTACTCAATATTTTTGCTCTTGTAGAATAAAATGAGAGATGTAATTATAAGAATGCAGTTCCATGCATTTTGTAGATTTGCAACTCAAAACTGTGATAATTACTGCAGAAAGGAATCAGAGAATGAGTCTATTAATGGGCATGAGTTAGACCAGATGGCAGAGAAGGGAGCTCTACCAAAAGCAATGGAAATTTGAGTAGATAGATGTTGCATGCAGAATGTTGGCTACTAAATGTCAGAGATTTCAGATAGAGGGAAATATATTAAAATCAATGAAAACAGTCACAAAAGGGTAGATGAAGGAAGTTTTGTTCTGCTGCACAGCAGGGTGATTATTGGTAACAATGTGCTGCTCATTTTGAAAGCTGGCGTAGAGCCTGCAAGTTGGTTGAGTGAGAAATGTCACTTGCTACCCAGTCTGAAGATATTAGTTCCATTCCCAAGATTGCACATAGAAGACAGATCCTGCAAGTTGTCCTCTGACATCCACATGTATGCTATGGTGCATGTATGTACACACACACACACACATACACACACTCACACACCATGTGCACACACACACATACCACGTGCACATAAGCACAAACATGTGAATGTACATAAACACACAAATAAAGTAAATGTAACTTAACTGTTTCTTCACAAGCTAGAATGGAAAGATTTTGATTGCCATTACCATAAATATATGATAGAGATTTGAAGGATTGAGTCTTTTTTGTCTGCCTTGAAAGCTGTGCAATATGTGCATGTACCAAAAGCATAAATAGTTCCCCATCCATAAATTATCAAAGAGTTTTGTTTGTTTGTTTGTTTGTTTAGCTTCCTTTCTTATGGTTCTGGCATAACTTTAAAAGATCCTCATTTTATTTAAGGGTATTTAAATATTTTCTTCCTTGGTAGCTATGTACATGTGTATAATGTCTTCTCACTACTCTCCTTCTTTTGTCCTTCACATCCTTGCTATAGCCTCATCCACATGCATCCCAGTTATACCAGTTGCTGTTGATGATTCATGACTTGTGGTTTGGCTTTGGCTTGTTTAGTTTCCCAGATCTGTGGCACCACTGGTCTTGACCTACCTACAGAAGTCAAAGGAGTCCCGAGTAAGTTCTCACCTGAAAGCAGTTATAACTCATCTCTCCCTTCCTCCTTCCTTTTCTGACTTTTGGCAGAGAATTCTTGTGCAGACTCATTATATGCATCTACAGCTGCTTTGGCTGTGTGATTGCAATAGATGTGTCTTTAATTCAAAGATAGCATTTAGCAGCCCTTCTCCCTCTCCTCCCTCTCATCTACTCTTTCCAATTCATCCTATATAATGTTCTCAGATCTTTACAGTGCATGGTATAAATGTTTTGTTTAATACTTGACATCACCAGTTACTTATTCTCAGCATGTGTATGGTCATGAGTCTAAATTCTCTGCCATTCATTGTAAACAGAACCTTCTCTGAAACTCAAATGGTTATTCATTGATATATAAACTTTTAGATTCCCTTTAAATAAAATCCAAAAATATGTATACTTTAAAAATATTTCTGTATCATTAAAATTATTCAATATATTAGGCTTACATTTAAATAATTTTAAAATGAAATAAGTAATGTTGGTATGAGCTGAACATGCAGATATTTAATGACATTTTCTTTTCAGAAGTTGTATAGATTTAGGTATATTTATACCATTCAGTTATAGTACAATTCTCATATTAATGCCCTACAAGCACATACTTAAATTCTTAGAGCTCCCCAAGTCTTTGAAGGGCATACACCTATTGTTTTGTTTCTCAGTCTCCTCTAGTTTTCTGACTTGATCTTACAGCCTAATTTTTTAGACATTGACCTAAAAGCATAGCATAGACCATTATCCCTACATCCTCACATCTATCCCTTTTCCTTTCTTTCTTTTTTTTAAAGATTCATTTACTTATTACATATACAGTGTTCTGCTTGCATGTGTCCTTGCAAGCTAGAAGAGGGCACCAGATCTCATGACAAACGGTTGTGAGGCACCATATGGTTGCTGGGAATTGAACTCAGGACCTCTGGAAGAGTAGTCAGTGTTCTTAACCTCTGAGCCATCTCTCCAGCCCCCTATCCCTTTTCTTCAAAACATTTTCCATGATTTTAACCTTAAATCTACAAGTCTTGGTGGATACATTCACTTTAATATCAAAAGTTCCTCAAACATGCTATGTCTATAATGATAAAATCTTTCCCCTCCATTTCTACTGCCGATATCTCACAGGCTTGGGGATGGACAGTTAAATATGAATTGATCCTTCTGATTTTCAGTGATACTACTCTGTCTCTCCCCACTCCCATCGTTTCTCTCTCCCCCTTCTCTCTCTTTTTCCTTCATTACTCCCTCCATTCCTATGGCTTTTCGTCCCTTCCTCTCCCTTTTGCACCACGTTTTTTTCTCTCTTGCCTCCTCTGTGTATATGAATATCTAAATATACTATTTCCATCAAATTCTGTATGAGATCCTACCCATGTGTGGAAATGCCATTACTAAAACAATTTCTTTTATTTGTTTGACCTTTACATAAATGGAATCCTAATGAGTATGTCAATCCAATACTTATCCATTGTTTCACATATTCCTAGTTTGCGTGAATTTATTAAAATTATGCTATTTATTGTGAGTGACTGAATCTTTGACTAGTCTGTAATTTATGTCTATCACAAACAATATAGCAAAAGTTTGATCTTATAATTGGAACTTGGTTTAGATGATAAAAATGTTTCTGAATATACAGTCCAAAATGTAGCTACAACTAAGTAGTTATAAAACACTGAATGTGGCTTGTATAGTTTCTTTACATAATGGAACATTTAACCCTCTTTTTGTAAATTTGAATTTAAATTACTGCATGCTGCCAATGGCTACTCCACTAGGTAGCACAGTTCTATAATCTATATATAAGAAACACTAGATCAAGTGCTATTTTCAATTTTAAGTTTTGTAGATAAATTCACAATATTTTTTGATATTTATAAAAAAAATTTTAGCATGTAGAAATTCCTGTTTATCATGCTTGTGAATGGTCATTGCCGATATTTACTCTTTTCCCATCTTATCATAGAAGGTGACATACCATTAGGCTTGACATATCTTGATTATTAATGGAATATATTTTCATAATAATAAAGACTTTCTTAAACGTGCATATCTGTTACAAATGTACATTATTTGCCTGTTTGAATATTTTGCTTCATTTGTTCCTTCTGCTTGTCTCCTCTTCTCTATGTAAACACAAATAGTAACTATAATTATAGGTTTGAAAATCTTTCCATTTTATGTCTGTATTTTGAAAACTATGTATATGACATATTCTCTATTTTTCTGGATTTTTAGCTCTATAATGTATGTGCATTGAATGACAAAAATTATTGTAAATAAAATATATTTACCTTAAGTTGGCTTCCCTTTTTAAAGCAAAATCTAAAAATATAAGTACCTTGAATTTTAATTATAATTCACTTCATGGTTGCTATTGAAATAATTTTAAATATTGTTGAGCAAATATCCAGTTTTGTGTTTACCCCAAGAGTAGACTATAAATCACTTCCCAATTAATATTGCACTTTGAGTTTTGGTTCAGGAAATACTAACATATGCTACAAAGTCAGAATTTTGAGCTAGGCCTATGCTTTTTTATGTATCGTTAGAAGAATGTGTCAAATTTAGCCACAATACACTGGAGGAAGTCAGAGAAGGAACTCAAGGCAGGAACCTGAATGCAGAAGCCATGGATAAATGCTGCTTACTAGCTTACTCTCCTGGCTTTTTCTGCTTGTTTATGTCTACAAGGCAGGACAACATTCCCAAGAGTGGGGGCATCCCCAGTGAGTTAGATTCCCAAATAATCATTAATCAAATATTAATCAATATCATTCAGACTTTTCTGATGGCCAATCTTGTGGATGAATTTTCTCCATGGTTTCCTCTTTTCTATCTATGTTTGTGTCAAGTTTACAAACAACAACAACAAAAAAAAAAACAGCACAAATGACTACTTATCAGTTTAACACACAAACACATCACTGATTATACCATGAGCTTTCCTTTCTTGGTAATCCGAAAGAACTCATATTAATATAGTATAACAGTAACAGTCCCACACCACAAGCTTTACAATTTACAAATACTTTAAAAGTTGTCTCCTAAAAACAAAGATTTCAACATTCAGATAATCTCTAAAATTTCTAAAATCTTTCTAAAGTATACAAATTATCTCAACTGCAGCTCCTGTAAAAGTTTAAGAAAAAAGTTGCATACTTTCTACTCCAACAAGGAAACATCAGACACTAATTACATTAAAATAAAAGCAAGACTAGAGTCCAGCAGTATAAATTTCAGTGTCAGATGTCTGGTATGACAGGCCTCAGCAGCTCAAATTCTTCAAGTCTGCCATCCACATCTCAAGTGGTTTGTCTCATTGGCTCAAGCAACCTCCTCTCTATACCTAGTGACCCCCTTGGTGGTTATCTCATAGGATGGATAACCCAACGTTCCAGGGTCTTCACTATAATTGGATTGTACCTTCACCATAGTCTCTCTTTGGATCCCTTCAGGGACTTTGACCCTACTACATCATGCCAATACTAAATTTATCTCATGAGTCCTTCAATCTTGAGGCTTCTACTAAAATGGAGGTTGTATCTTTAGCAATAATTTCTCCTGGGAAATCATGATATCAAGCCTCAGCTACTCTTCATAACCCATTCAGAACATCAAACAAAGACCAAATAAGAGATGTTTACCTACTACTAAGTTCAGCTACATGTACAAAGTACATCCTCAGCCACCTCTGGAACATGTTTCAATTTGATGCCTCAAAGATGCTAGTTGTTTCTTCTTCTTCTTCTTCTTCTTCTTCTTCTTCTTCTTCTTCTTCTTCTTCTTCTTCTTCTTCTTCTTTAGCTGAGGACTGAACCCAGGGCTTTGTGCTTCCTAGGCAAGCACTGTACCACTGAGCTAAATCCCCAACTGACCTGGTTTCTTCTTAATTGTGAATGATTCTCCAGTCCTAGCTGATGAATATCAATTGTCTCAGAGAAGCAAAAATTTCACTTAGTGTTTCTGGTCACTTGTTAATCATAGCAGATTCGTTAATCACAGCTAACCAGATCCACAGATGGTTGATTCAAAATATTGAATTTCCCATGTAGAATATCTTCCCTCTGTAACTTCAGAAGCCAGGCTCCATTATCTCTGCTGCTCGCATACAATATCCTAAGTTTCCTCAGAAGCTCATCTAGCTCTGAACATTAAATGGTTTTTCTAACATGAAGTTCCAAGCCCTTTCATTATCCTCTGGAAAATATTGTGGAGTCTGGCACATGCAGATCAATGCTTTCAGGAAAATTTCAAGAAATGAAATGAACATGAAAAACCAAGAGCCTCCTGGTGAACTATGAGCCTTGTATTAAGAAAAAAAAAAAAAAAAAGCATGGGGATGATTTGATTCACAGTAGCCTCCAAAACAAGTAAAATACTTTGGAATAAAGTTAACTAAGACAATGATCTCTCTGTACTAAAAGCTTTAAAACATTGAGAAAAGAAATTGGCGAAGATACTAGAACACAGACTCAACTATTTCTCATTGACAAAAAAATCAATACTGTGGAAACAAGCATCCTACACAAATCAAGGTGCCAACTCAATGCCATTTCATCCAAAGATCCCAGCATAGTTAGTTTTTTTGTAGTTGTTGTTGATATTTTGTTTTAGTTGTTATTTTTATGCTGTTGTTTTGTTTTTGTTTGTTTGTTTTTGTTTTATTTTTTCAAGACAGGGTTTCTTTGTGTAGTGCTGGCTATCATGAAATTCCTCATACTATAGACTGTGTTGGCCTTGAACTAGATCCAGCTGCCCAAGTGCTACGATTAAAAGAATGCGCCATGGGGCAGGGCTGTGGAGCCTGCATGGGACTTGGCTAGGCCCCTTGCAGTTGTGTAGTGTGATCTGCTTGGGGTGCCCTCTGGTGGTAGAATCAAAATACATTCCTGGCACATGAGGGGGCTTTTTGGAGCCCATTACTAATGATGGGACACCTCAAGCAGCCTAGAGGCAGAGGGAGGGGCTTGGACTTGCCTCTACTCTATGTGCCTTGCCTTCTTGTGGGTTGGGAGTCGAAGACTGGGGGCGGGAGTGGGAGGAGGGAAGAGGGGGATCTTTGATTTGTATGTAAAATGAATGGAAAATTTTTCTTAATGAAAAAAGAAAATAAAAAAGAATGCACCAACAGATTCCAGCACTGTTTTTTTTTAAGCAGAAATAATGAATAACAATCTTAAATTCATATGTAAACATAAATATTTATGTATACATAAAGCTTTATCATTAAAAAGAATTATGCTGGAGGTAGTACCTTGCCTGATTTCAAAGTATGTGACAAAGACATAGTGGTAAAAACAGCATGTTGTTATCACAAAAATGAAAAAAGCAAAAGCAAAAGCAAAACCAAAGATAAATGAATTGGAATACAGACTTTTTAAAGTTTATTCCTCTCTTATATATTGCATAGTTTCATCTCCCTCCACTCCTCTTAATCCCTCTCTCCTGACTCCCCTCTCCCACAGACCCAGTTCAGAAAAGGACAGGTTTCCCAGGGATATTAACCAAGCATGCCATGTTGAGTTCTAATAAAATTAGGCACATTCCTTCATGGACTTCAAGACTGGACAAGGCAAATCAATAGGAGAAAAAGGGTCGCAAAAGCAGGCAAAAAAGTCAGAGATAGCCCCTGCTCCCATTTATTAGGAGTCCCTCAGGAACACCAAGCTATACAATCATAGCATATATGTATAGGACATAAATCAGACCTATAAAAGGCTCCTTGATTGTCAGTTAAGTCTTTGTGAGCCCCTGTGAGGCCCAGCTATTTAATTCTGTGAACCATTTTGTTTGGTTGGCTTGACCCTTCTGGCTCCTGCAATCTTGGCTCTCCCTCTTCTGCGCAATTCCCTAGCTCTGCCTATTATTTGGCTGTGTGTCTTTGCATTTGCCCATCAGTTGTTGGATGAAGCCTCTCTGCTGATGATTATACTAAGCTCTGGTACACTAGTACAAGAGTTTCATTAAGAATAATTTCACTGACTACTTTTTCTATCTTTGGTCTCTGGGCTGTCCAGACACTGGTTTCTGGCCTTCCAGGTAGTGCATTGCAAGTACTCTCTCTTGTGGTGTGGGTCTCAATTATTTAGACCAGTAATTGGTTGGCCACTGCCCCAAGTCCTGCATCACTTTTACCCCAGCACATCTTGCAGGCAGGACTAACTAAAGTTGGAGGCTGTCCCAGTTCCTTCACTGGAAGTCTTGCCTCACTACAGAAGATGACCTGTTCAGGTTCCATATCTCACATTTACTGGAAGTAATCCCTAGGATTACTCTCATTAATTTCCAGGAATTTCTGTTGCTATAGCTTTCTACCGTACTTCCAAAATGCTCCCTAATTCCAGTCATCTCTCCTAGTACACTTTCCCTTCAGTCCTATCCCTGAACTAATCCATCTTGTTCCCATGCCTACCGGCCCCCCAATCTACCCATAGAATCTATATCTTCACAGGGAGATCCATGCATCCCTCCTTGAGCCCCTGTTTCTTAGTCTCTATGAGTCTAAGGGTTATAACATAGTTTTCCTTTACAGTTAATAGCCACTTATACATACAATATTTGTCTTTTTAGGTGTTGGTTACCTCACTCAGAAGGATTTTTTTCTAGTTCTAGTCATTTGTCTTCAAATTTTAATGTGTTATTTTGTTTGGAAAACAGCTGAATAATAAGCCATTGTATCACATTGTACTACATTTTCTTTATCCATTCTTTGGTTGAGGGACATCTAGGTTGCCAGATTCTGGCTATTATAAATAAAACTGTTATGAACATATCTGAGCAAGTGTCCTTTAGCTCAGGAGTATTACAGCTAGGTCTTAAGGTAGAATCACTCCCAGTTTTCTGAGAAATCACCATATTGATTTCCAAAGGGAATGTACATGTTTGTACTCCCACCATTCTGACAGATGTAAGTCAGAATCTCAGAGTGGTTTCAATTTGCATTTCCCTAAAGGCTAAGGATGTTGAAGTTTTTTTAAGAGTTTCTCAGACATTTGAGATTCCCCTGTTGAGAATTTTCTATTTCTATCTATAACCCATTTTAAAATTTAGATTATTTGGTTTCTTGATATCTAGTTTCTTGAATTCTTTATATATTTTACGTATTAGCTCTCTGTCTAATGTGGGGTTGATGAAAAATTTTGCCCATTCTGTAGGCTGCTGTTTTGTCCTCTTGATGATGTCCTTTGCCTTACAGATTTTTCAGTTTCATCAGGTCCTATTCATTAAGTATTGATCTTCGTGACTGTGCTATTGGTATTCTGTTCAGAAGTCTTCTGTGTCAATGCATTCAAGACTATTACACACTTCCTCTTCAAAAAGTTTGGTATACCTGGTTTTATTTTTAGATCTTCAATATAGTTGGGCTTGAATTTTGTGCAAGGTGGTAGATATGGATCTATTTGCGTTCTTCTACCTGCTGATATCCAGTTACTAACACCATTTGTTGAAGATGCTCTATTTTGTCTATTGTATACTTCTATCTTCTTAGTCAAAAATTAGGTGTTCATAGATGTAAGGATTTATGTCTGGTTTGTTAATTTGATTTCATTGATCAGCATGTCGATTTTTATGCCAATAACTTGGTTTTCATTACAAAAAACTCCATAGTACAGTTTGAAATTAGGGATGGTGATGCACCTGGAAATTCATTTATTGTACAGGATTGTTTTAGCTTTCCTGAGCTTTTTGTTTTCATATGAAGTTAAATATTGTTTGTTCAAGAGCAGTAAAGAAGGGTGTTGGAATTTTTATGAGGATTGTGTTGAATCTGTATATTGCTATTGATAAAATGGCCTTTAATCATACTTGTAGAAAACTGAAAAGAGACTCGAACACAAAGACATGTATAGGCAGCTAATTGAAGCCTTTTCTCTAGAATTAATTAGTACTCTATATGGCCATTATTATATTAACAAAGTTTAAATATCTGGTAAATTTTGATTTAAAATTCATACTTTAAGAAAACTTTAAAGAATCAGAATAGAATCAAAGAATTGAAATTAGTAATAGAATAGTCCCTTAATTAATTTGGTTTTTCTCCTGTCCCTTGTCAGAAGATGGCTCTTTCTTCTGGTATGATACAGGTAGTTTTCATTTTCCTTTTAACAACATGCTTGAGTTTAAAAGAGGAGAGAGCCATTCTCCAACTCCAAAGTCAGCTTTAAACTTTAATTGAACTGGGACTACAAGAAGACCAATAGTATTAATTTTTTAAAGAAGAGCAGAAACAAACATTTAGGAAGATTTGTGAAATTTTGTAGATGATATACCAATAGGCCATTTTACTCTTTTTCCCAGGACAGATGATTTGTCCTTTTTCTTCAGTTGTCTCATTTGTCCAGTGTTCTTCAGATTCCTTAGCCTTCATTCTCCTAAAAGACAAAAACAAAAACCCTTCCCCAAGACTAATTTGGGGAGGTTCCCTTTTGGCAAGTACATCTGATTAAATGAAAAGGCATGTATTAATGGTATAAGTGAGTTTAAACTGGATGGTCATGTTGGCTGATGAACTATCACCTACTCTAATTAAGAGGTCTCTCTTGTTCAAATCAAACCTTTATCGATTTTGATGGTACCCACAGCTTATCTTCTCCTACAAAAACAAAAGCAAAACCTCGTCCCCAATGTAACACATACCCTGGTTTCCATTCTGAGGTCAGCACATCCTTGAAGTATATAGGCTGATTTAATTCTGTAGTTTTTTCTATTAACCAATGTCTCTCTGCAGCTATTGTTCCTTTCTCATTAGCATTGAGAAAATTCAAAGTTAACAGAGCACTGTGCAGTTTATTTCTGGGGGTTTTTGTTACCCCTTTCTGTTTATTTATCATGTCCTTTAGAATTCTGTTGGATTTTTCCATAACTGCTTGGCCTGTAGAATTATGTCGTATACCTGTAATATGCTTTATATCATAATAAGCAAAAAAACCCTGTTTTATTTTACTAGAGACATATGCTGGAGCATTGTCAGTTTTAATTTGTGCAGGTATACCCATGATGGCCATAACTTCTAGCAATTGAGTGATTACAGAATCAGCTTTTTCAGAACTCAAAGCAGTTGCCCATTGAAATCCTGAATAAGAATTGATGGTATGGTGAACATATTTCAATTTTCCAAATTCCACAAAGTGAAACACATCCATCTGCCAGATTTCATTCCTCTGAGTACCCTTTGGGTTACATCCTGCTGGTAATGGTGTCTGACTGTAGAAGGAACAAGTAGGACATTTCTTTACAATATCCTTGGCTTGTTGCCAGGTTATGGAAAAATCCTTTTTTAAACCTTTACTATTGACATGATGTTTCTTATGAAATTCTGAGGCCTCCAGCATATTTCCTATCAATAATTTATCAATCTCATCATTACATTATGCTAGAGGGCCTGGTAGACCAGTATGGGATCGGATGCGAGTTATATATAAAGGATGACTCCTTTCCCTGACTGAATCTTGTAATTGAATATAGTGAAGTTAATTCTGAAGCATCAGGCATAAAGTCGGCAATCTCAATATGCAATACTAGTCTTTCAGCATACTGAGAGTCAGTAACTATGTTGAGAGGTTCTGAAGAATCCAATAATACCAACAGAATAGCATATAATTCCGATTTTTAAACTGAATTATAAGGACTTTGAACCACTTTGCTTAAATTTTCTGATTTGTATCCTGCCTTTCCTTGTTTGTTGGCATCTATATAAAATGTCAGAACTCCAGATATGGGTTTTTCATGTACAATTCAAGGCAAGATCCAATCAGCTCTCTTTATAAGATCAATTCTATTGCTTTTAGGATATTTGCTGTTAATTTTTCCCAAAAAAATTGCTGCAAGTTCTTTGTCAAGGTTCACTTTCTTTCCATAATTCTTCAATGTCCTCTTTACTTAAAGTTACAACAATTTCTATTGAGTCTATTCCTGCTAATTGATGAAGTCTCAATTTTCCTTTCAAAATTAAGTCATAGATTTTTTCCACATAAGTTTTTAATTTTTTATTTGGTTTATTTGGTAAAAATATCCATTCCAATATAATATCTTCTCTCTGCATTAATATTCCTGTAGGAGAATGCCTAGAAGGTAAAATAACCAAAATGCAATCAAGCTTTGGATCAATATGATCCACATGTCTTTCATGTACTTTTTTTTCTACCAAGGCCAATTCTTTCTCACCTTCAGGTGATAATTCTCTTGGACTATTTAAGGCCTTGTCACCTTCTAAGGTTTTGAACAAATAATTCAGTTCATCATTTTTTACCCCAACAATAGTTCATAGATGAGAAATGTCCCCAAATAATCTTTGAATGTCATTAAGAGTCTGTAGGCGATCTCTCCTAATTTGCACCTTTTGAGGTCTAATTATTTATAGCTCTATTTTATATCCTAAATGATTAATAGATTCTCCTCTTTGTATCTTTTCAGGAGCAATTTGTAATCCCCATCAAGGCAATATTTTCTTTACTTCTTCAAACATTCTTTTTAAAGTATCTGCATTAGAGTCAGCTAGTAAAATATCATCCATATAATGATAAATTATAGATTTAGGAAATTTTTTATGTATCACTTCCATGGGCTGTTGTACAAAATATTGGCACAGGGTTGGACTATTCAACATTCCCTGTGGAAGGACTCTCCATTGAAACTTCTAACTGGTTGGGAGTTATTGTAAGTAGGCACCGTGAAAGCAAATCTTTCTCTGATTTTTCTTGTAAGGGTATTGAAAAGAAACAGTCTTTTAAATTGATAACTATGAGAGGCCATCCTTTAGGTAACAGAGTAGGCAAAGGAATTCCAGATTGTAGAGAGCCCATTGGCTGAATTACTTTGTTAATTGCTCTAAGGTCTGTTACCATTCTCCATTTACCAGATTTCTTTTTAATAACAAATACAGGAGAATTCCATGGGCTAGTAGATTCTTTAATATGCTGAGCATTTAAGTGTTCTTCTACCAGCTCTTCTAAAGCCTGGAGTTTCTCTGTTGTTAAAGGCCATTGATGAACCCATAAAGGCTTGTCTGCTAATCATTTTAAAGGTAGAGGTGTTGGTGTCTTTGGAAGATCATCAGTTTTTGTGCCCTGTTCTTGTATAATATGGATGGCTGGTGACCACTCATTAGAATAATACCTTCTAATATTTCTCTCAGAAACATGTGCTAGTTTATGATTTATTTCTGAGGTTGGAGGGATGTTAATCTGAGTATTCCATTGTTGTAACAGGTTCATAGCTATGTTAGCCTCATATGGTTTTAATCTGCTACTCTGTCCTTATGGGCCTATAAATTCGAGCCATCTTGCACTCTGTTTCACTTGAGATAATGTTCCAATTCCTAAGTGTGGAACATTTACCTCCTGAAGAGGCCAAGATGGATGCCAAAATTCTGGTGCAATTATGGTAACATCAGCACCTGTGTCTACCAGACCAGACAAGAAAACAGCATTTATTTTTATTGTTAATTTTGGTCTTTGTTCATTTATAGAAGTTTGCGAAAAAAATTTCTTTATGGTTTCTCCTGAATTTTCTGTTCTCTCTGTCTCAGTTGTTCTATTACTCTGAGTAGCCTGGCTTATTCCAATAGGCATTTGGTATTTATGTGCTCTGAGTAGGGGTCTCCTCTACGACTGCAGGAAAGGTCTGAACTGGATTTACTGTAGGGGCCTGCCTGAGGCCCCTCTGGGAGTTTCCCAAAGACTGAGGCAAAGTATTACCTTCTCTGTCCCTTGCTGATCTACATTCATTGGTCCAGTGTCTTCTCTTACCACACCTTCTACATACTCCAGAAGGAAGTACCCTTGCCACATAATAATTAAAAAAAAAACTAAACATACAGAATAAAGAAAGAATATTAAGGGCAGCAATGGAAAAAGGCCAAGTGACTTATAAAGGCAAACCCATCAGAATAACACCCCATTTCTCAATGGAGACATTGAAAGCCAGAAGGACCTGGACAGATATAATGCAGACACTAAGAGACCATCGATGCCAGCCTAGACTAATATACCCAGCAAAACGTTCAATCATCATAGATGGAGTGAACAAGACCTTCCATAAAAAAAAAAAAAAAAAAAAAAAAAAAAAAAAAAAAAAAAAAAAACAGATTTAAACACTACTTGTCCACAAACCAAGCCCTACAGAAAGCACTAGAAGGAAAATTCCAACCTAAGGAAGGCAGATACACCCATGAAAACACAGGCAATAGACAACACCACAGCAGTAAACCCCAAAGAAGAGAAGGTACACACACACTATCACCAAAAATTAAAAATAATAATAGGAATGAACAATCACTGGTCATTAATATCCCATAATATCAATGGACTTAATTCAACTATAAAAAGACACATACTAACAGAATGGATACGAAAGGAGGACCCATCTTTCTGCTGCATACGAGAAACACACCTCAAATTCAAAGAGAGAAACCTCCTAAGTATAAAAGGCTGGGAAAATATTTTCCAATTAAATGGTCTTAAGAAGCAAGCTGGTGTAGCCATTCTAATATCCAGCAAAATAGACTTCAAACTAAAATCAATCAAAAGAAATGATGAAGGACATTACATACTCATCGCAGGAAAGATCCACCAAGAAGAAGTCTCAATTCTGAACATTTATGCCCCAAACACAAGGGCACACACATATGTAAAAGGAACATTACTAAAGCTTAAATCACGTTTAAAACCCCACACATTAATAGTGGGAGACTTCAACACCCCACTTTCACCTCTGGACAGATTGGCCAAATTGAAACTTAACAGAGATATAATGGTCTTAACTGATGTTATGGCTCAATTGGACTTAATCGATATCTACAGAACATTCCACCCGAACAAAAAAGAATATACCTTCTTCTCAGTACCCCGTGGAACCTTCTCTAAAATCGATCACATACTTGGCCAAAAAGCAAATCTCAACAGAAACAAAACAATTGGAATAACCTCGTGTGTTCTCTCAGACCACCATCGTTTAAAGTTAGATTTCAACAACAGAAAAAACTACAGAAATCCTACAATCTCATGGAAACTGAATAATGCTCAACTGAATCACCAATGGGTTAAGGAAGAAATAAAGAAAGAAATTAAAGACTTCCTAGAGATCAATGAAAATGAATACACCACATACCCAAGCTTATGGGACACTATGAAAGCAGTGCTAAGAGGGAAATTCATAGCACTAAATGCCCACATAAAGAAGCTGGAGAAATCTCATGCTAGTGACTTGACAGCACACCTGAAAGCCCTTGAACAGGCAGAGGCAAAGTCTCCCGGCAGGAACAGATGCCAGGAAATTATCAAATTGAGAGCTGAAATCAATAAAATAGAAATAAGAGAACAATACAAAGAATTAATGAAACAAAGAGTTGTTTCTTTGAGAAGATCACCAAGATAGACCAGCTCTTATCCAAACTAACCAAAAGACAGAGAGAGAGCATCCAAATTAACAAAATCAGAATTGAAAAGGGGGACATAACAACAGACAATGAAGAAATCCAGAGAATCATCAGGTCATACTTCAAAAACCTCTACTCCTCAAAACTGGAAAATCTAAAAGAAATGGATAATTTTCTGGATAGGTACCACATACCTAAGTTACATCAAGACCAGATAAACCATTTAAATAGTCCAATATCCCCTAAGGAAATAGTATCAGTCATTAAAAGTCTCCCAACCAAAAAAGCCCAGGACCTGATGGTTTCACTGCAGAATTCTACCAGATCTTCAAAGAAGACTTAACAGCAATACTCTTTAAATCATTCCACATAATAGGAACAGAAGGAACATTACCAACTCCTTCTATGAGGCTACAATTACCCTGATTCCTAAACCAAACAAAGATGCAACAAAGAACAAGAACTACAGACCGATCTCCCTCATGAACATTGATGCAAAAATATTCAATAAAATACTGGCAAACAGACTCCAAGAGCACATCAAAACAATTATACACCATGATCAAGTAGGCTTTATCCCAGGGATGCAAGTGTGGTTCAACATATGAAAGTCTGTCTATGTAATACACCATATAAACAAACTCAAAAAAAATCACATGATCATCCCACTAGATGCAGAAAAGGCATTTGACAAAATCCAACACCCTTCATGATAAAGGTCTTGGAGCAATCAGGAATACAGGGAAAATACCTAAACATAATAAAGGCAATCTACAGCAAGCCAACAGCCAACATCAAATTAAATGGAGAGAATCTCAAAGCAAAACCACTGAAATCGGGAACAAGGCAAGGCTGTCCCCTCTCCCCATACTTATTCAATGTAGTACTTGGGGTTCTAGCCAGAGATATAAGACAACATAAGGAGATTAAGGGGATACAAATTGGAAAGGAAGAAGTCAAACTTTCCCTATTTGAAGATGACATGATAGTATACATGAGTGACCTCAAAAATTCAACCAAGGAACTGATACAGCTAATAAAAACCTTCAGCAACATAGCAGGATACAAGATCAACTCAAAACAATCAGTAGCCCTCCTATATACAATAGACAAACAGGCTGAGAAGGAAATCAGAGATACATCACCCTTTACTATAGACACAAATGATATAAAATACCTTGGGGTTACTCTAACTAAGCATGTGAAGGACCTATATGACAAGAACTTTAAGTCCCTGAAAAAAGAAATTGAAGAAGGTGTCAGAAAATGGAAAGATCTCCCATGCTCATGTATAGGAAGGATTAACATAGTAAAAATGGCAATCTTACCAAAAGCAATCTACAGATTCAATGCAATCCCCATCAAATTACCAATACAATTCTTCACAGATCTGGAAAGAATAATACTCAACTTCATATGGAAAAACAAAATACCCAGAATAGCCAAAAGAATCCTGTACAATAAAACAACCTCTTGAGGCATCACGATCCCAGACCTCAAGCTCTACTATATAGCTACAGTAATAAAAACAGCTTGGTACAGGTATAAAAACCTACATGTGGACCAACGGAATTGAATTGAAGACCCTGACATTTACCCACACACCTATGAACATACAATTTTTGACAAAGATGCCAAAAATGTACAATGGAAAAAAGAAAGCATCTTCAACAAATGGTGCTGGCATACCTGGATGTCAATATGTAGAAGGCTGCAAACAGATCCATATCTGTCAACACCATGCACTAAACTTAAATCTAAGTGGATCAAAGACCTCAACATAAATCCAGTTCCCCTGAACCTGAAAGAAGAGAAAATAGGAAGTACTCTTGAACGCATTGGCACTGGAGAGCACTTTCTAAATATAACACCAGTAGCCCAGACACTGAGATAAACAATCAATCAATGGGACCTGCTGAAACTGAGAAGCTTTTGTAGAGCAAAGGACACAGTCAACAAGACAAAGCAACAGCCTAGAGAATGGGAAAAGGTCTTCACCAACCCCACATCTGACAGAGGGCTGATATCCAGAATATATAAAGAACTCAAGAAATTAGACATAAAAATGCCCAATAGTCCAATTAAGAAATGGGCTATAGAACTAAACAGAGAATTCTCCACAGACGAAGTTCTAATGGCTGAAAGACATTTAAGGAATTGCTCAACATCCCTAATTATCCAGGAAATGCAAATCAAAGTGACTCTGAGATACCACCTTATACCTGTCAGAATGGCTAAGATCAAAAACACAGAAGACAGCTTATGCTGGAGAGGATGTGGAGCAAGGGGAACTCTCCTCCACTGCTGGTGGGAATGCAAGCTTGTACAGCCACTTTGGAATCAATATGGTGCTTCCTTAGAAAACTGGGTATCAATCTCCCCCAAAACCCATCTGTAGCACTCTTGGACAAATACCCAAGGAATGTTCAATCATACCACAAGGGCATTTGCTCACTATGTTCATATCAGCATTGTTTGTAATAGCCAGAACCTAGAAACATCCTAAATGCCCTTCAACTGAAGAATGGATAAAAAAAATATAGTACATATACACTATGGAGTACTACTCAGCAGAGAAAAACAATGACATCATGAGTTTTGCAGGCTATTGGATGGATCTAGAAAAAAATCATCCTGAATGTGGTAACACAGACTCTGAAGGACAAACATGGTATGTACTCACTCATGGTAGGATAGTAGATGTAATACAAAGATGACTAGACTGCTGCACAGCTCCAGGGAGGCTCCCTAGAAAACAGGACCCTAGGAAAGACACAGGGATCACCCAATGACAGAGAAATGTATGAGATCTACATGAATGGGACGGCAATGGGAGTAATGAAGGGCAAGATTTGAGGGAAAGAAAGCTTAGGGGAGCAGGGGATCCCAGCTGGATAAAGAACAGAAAGGGAGAACAAGGAATAACAGACCATGATAAATGTAGACCACATGAGAACAGGAAGAGGCAGAGTGCTGGAGAGGTCCCCTTAAATCCACAATGATACATCCTCTGTAGACTGCAGGCAATGGTTGAGAGAAAGCCTGATCTGACCTAGTCTGGTGACAGATGGCCAAACACCCTGTCATGCTGGAACTCTCATCCAATAACTGATGGAAGTGGATGCAGAGATCCTCAGCCAGGCCCCAGGTGGAGCTCCATGTGCCCAATTGTCGAGAAAGAGGAGGGACTGTAAGAGCATGAATTGTTTTGCCCAAGATTGCAAAAAGCACAGGGATAAATAGCTAAACGAATGGAAGCACATGAATTATGAACCAAAGGCTGTGGAGCTCCCAACTGCATCAGGCCCTCTAGATAAGTGAGACAACTGAATACCTTGAACTGTTTGGGAGGCATCCAGGCTAGGGGACCGGACCTGTCCTTAGTGCGTGAACTGACTGTTTGGAACCTTGGGCTTACACAGGGACACTTTGCTCAGCCTAGAAGGAGGGGATTGGATCTGCCTTTACTGAACCCACCAGGTTTAAATTAATCCCCCAGGGAGTCTTGGGCCTGGAGGAGGTGGGACTGGAGGGGAGGGGATGGGGGAATGTGGGGGTAAGTGGGGGAGGGGAGAGGACAGGAGAACCCATGGCTGATGTGTAAAATTAAAACACAAATATAATAATAATAGTAATAATAGTAATAATAATAATAATAATAATAATAATAATAATAAATTAAAAAACAAAAACAAAACAAAAAACCTGTATTCACTCCTCATACTTGTAAAAAATAATGTACTCTCAGTATATCAGGAATATTTTAGCTCATTTAACAAACACTTGATTTTTTATTTGTATTGAAATTTACATCTCTGATTAAGACTTGATTTCACATAGCATCATAGCTTATTCTAGTTCAGATATTTAGTGACATGAAAATTAACAAAAAAGTTACTTTACTCCCATGCATTTAGGCAAAATATAATTTAAAAGGGAAACATGAAATATAAATAAATCATATGTTACCTTGAAATTAGAAAATTACACTTCTAACTGTAACCAGTGAAAATTGTTACATTGTCAGATGTGAAACTAAAATTTCACAACTTAACTTTTAAATCATGACTTCATCTCAAAAGAAGAAAATGTAAACTAGCATACACACAGTTATTAATTTGTACAAAATGACCCCATAGTGTTCCAAATCTGTGAATTGGAGTATATGATAATTTGAGTGGTAGTGTGCTCCACAAGCTCATATGTTTGACTATTTGGTGTCCAGTTAAGGGATATTCATGGAGGATTAGGGGGTGTGGAGTAAGCATGCCACTGGGGCAGATTTTAACTTCCAAAACACTAGCACCATTTTAAGTTTGCTCTCTGCCTTGTGTTGGTGAAACAGAATGTGAGCTCTCAGCGTCCTGAAACCTGATAGACTCTAATCCTCTGAAAGCAAAAGTCTGATTAGACTCTGTCTTTTCTTATTAGCTGCTTTGGTATTTTATAACAGAGATTTTTTTCCCTCTAGTGTCAATTGGCATAAAGTGATTCACATTATCAGTTTTGTAGCATTATCTATGATCCAATTTAAACATTTAATATAAAGATATGTCTCTGTTTGCCAGCATGATACATGTGGACAAAATAAATGTAAATTATACAGATATCACACATGCAGATTTTGATACCAGCCTCGACTGAATCAACCAGGCTGAGCTGAATCCCAAGAGCAGTCCTTGCCTTAGAGGAGATGGGAATGGGTGGTGGGTTGGGAGGGGGGGAGGAGGGAGGACAGGGGAATCTGTGGCTGATATGTAAAATTAAATTATAAAATAAAAAAGGTACAAACTTGATATACTCAATATTAGTCTGACTTGGCACTTTCAAAATATTTTTAGGGGGCCAGTGATATAATTCAGTAAGAGAAAGAAACTTGTACTTGATGTACAAATTTGATTATTTAAGGAAACCTTAGTAGAAAGAGACTAACAACTTCTTATAATTACTTTTTGACATCTGCATTGTATCATGGTGTGCACACAATGTGACATGAACATACTCATACTCAAATACATATACACACATACATTAAAATACTAGTAACTAAATTTTAGACATCCTCTGAGAAAGCTTAACTGGAGCATTAGTCAGACAGCTCAGTGGTCAAAGTAGTTCCTGAGCAAATATGAAGGCCTAAAATCTGATCCACAGAACCAAGGTGAAAGGTAGGCATGGTGGTGCATATTGGTAACTCAGTGCTTAGAAGGGCAAGACAAATGGATCCTGGGGGACTGCTGACTAGTTAGTCTAGTTGAAATAGTGATGCTCTCTCTAAAGAAAAAGCTATCAAGGAATAAAAGCAAGCACCAAAGTTTACACCTGTACAGGTGTATACACACACACACACACACACACACACACACACACACACACACACACCACATGCACACACACACACACACACACACACATTCCCAACTCAAAAAGTCACCAATGGAATGAATTTATAGCCACTCAACATTAAGGAGACTGAAATTAAGTAATATTGTTAATCTTAGAAGTAATTGTTCCTTGGTAATTGCCACTAGAAATCTACAAATAAAGAAAACATGCTTTTCTGCACCTCTGTTTTAATGAGGTAAAAGCACTTCATGAATCAAGTCATCTGGCTCAGAATGAGGTATATACAAACATATCATTCTGTCCTTCATTTGTGACAGATAAGAAATGATTTGTCATTAGATCTTAGTCAATACATTATTAACTCTCCTCTCATAAAGGAGGCCTTTTTTTAGTAAGAAATTTTCTATTCATTTTACATACCAACCACAGAGTGCCCCCTCCTCCCTCTTCTTGCCCCCCAGTTTCCCTCTCCCCAACCCCACCTCCTATTTCTACCTCCTCCAAACCAAGGTCTCACATTGGGAGCCAGCAGAGCTTGGCACATTCACTTGAGGCAGGTCCAAACCACTCTCCCACATAGCAAGCCTGCTCAAGATGTCACAGCTTAGGCACTGGGTTCCCAAAAGCCCACCCATGCACCAAGAGTGGATCCCCATCCCACTGCCTGGGGAGGCCCCGAAACTCTTCCAGTTAAACAACTGTCTCACATCTCTAGAAGTACTAGTCTAGTCCCATGGGGGCTCCATAGCTATTGGTCCATAGTTCATGGGTTTCCACTAGTGTGGCTGGTCATCTCTGTATGTTTTCATATCATGATCTCAATGAGAGCATACAGTAATGGGAGGTTCAAGCTGGAACAGAGACAGACTGGGAGAGCAAGGAAAGAGGTACCATGATAAATGAAGAATAGGAAGAAACAGGGTGCTAGGGAAGTTCCCAGGAATCCACAAGGATGACCCGGTAGACAAATTTCTAAACAGTCTTATTAAATAAGAAACACAGAGCCAAATACAGGGGTCCAAGCCATGGAGATCAGAGCAATAGCCACAAACAAACCTTAGCTCATCATGTCGCCTAACTTCCAAAGAGAGCCTCTTACTGTCTAACCTGCACCTTTATTGCCTTGCTGTTCTGCCTTCTCATTAGATTTTAACCCAGCTACCTCACTTACTCATCATTGGCTGTCTATACAGACCTCCAGGTCTCTATGGTTGGTACTGGGATTAAAGGTGTGTGCTACCACCGCCTGACTTCTGTTTATGGCTAAATATGATCTCTGATCTCCAGGCAAACTTTACTTATTAACATATAAATAAAATATCACATTTCAGCACAAATAAAATATCACCACATTATCCCACTTTAGACTACTAACAATAGTCAAGAGGGTGCCTGAACTGGTTTACTCAGGTAATCAGATTAGTGAATACCCTAACTCTCATCATAGGGCCTTCAACCAGTTACTGATGGAAAGCAGTTGTAGAGAACCATGGCTGGGTGCCAGGCCGAGCTTCAGGAATCCAACTGATGAGAGATAGAAGAGATTCTATAAGTAAGGGACATTGAGATCATGATGAGCCTTTTAAAGCAAGAATCTTACATATCTGCTATCTTGTTTTGAAAGAAATTGGCCTGCATAGTGGTACTATTAGGAGGTGTGGTTTTGTTGGAGTATGTGTGGCATTATTGGAGGAAGTGTGTCACTGTGGCAGCTTTGAGTTCTTCCATGCTCAGTCTACAGAGTGAGGCACAGTTGCTTCTTGTTGCCTGAGGATTACGTTGTAATACTGTCAGCTCCTTCTCCAGCACCATGTCTACCTGCACACTGCAAAGTCCTATCATGACGATAATATATTAATCTCTAAAATTATAGGCCAGCCCCAATTAAATGTTTTCTTCTATAAGAGTTGCCATGGTCATGGTGTCTCTTCACAGCAATAGGAACCCTAACTAAGGCAGTTGCCTAGAGACCGAAATAAAACACTTTCCCAGTGGTGTGGAAAACGTATAAAATTGAATGTGCTCATATATATCAAACACATTGTTCTCACTTGCTGATAAATGTGGCAGAATATCATCTCAAACTAGAAGTTAGACCATAACATGCCCCATGAAATATGGTTTCAGAAGAGAAGACTTGCAACTATAATTCTTAAAAGTTAGTAACACATTTAGTTAAAATATCATAAATCAATCAGATTTCTTTAGGTAGAGTTCTTTAAATAACTCAGAAATTAACATAGTGTGTTAATATCATCTTACTGAATTGTTAGTTTCTCCTATAATTAGTGTTGTTCTCTCTCCTATAAAACACAGATCTGCAGAAATCTCAGATGTGTGTGTTGTCTTCTGGCAAGAAAGATTGTAAGGGGTGTTCAAGCAAAGTTAAGCTTCTTTCAAAACTGGTCAGTCAGAAATCAGTGAAATGATTGCTTAAGTGCTCATGAAATAACAGGAAATGTGCTCATGGTCTGATTAGAAACACTCATGGAAGAGTAAATACCCAAATGCTAATGAAATCTATAATACAGTTATAGGATTAAAGCTGATTTTGTTATTTATCTTCATGATATTTACTTATAGATTTTCCTAGTTTAGCAAATAGTTCAATTCTGCTATTGAATTATAATATCCTTGTGGTTCTTTCCGTCTTCATGTCAGGTTGTCGAACTGCTCGCCGAATCAAACTAAGGCTCCTAAGCTTTACAAGCACTTTAGGCAATTTTCTAGTAGTTCAAAAGAGTCTACAACTGAACCAATCATCTCATGTTCCCTGTGTCCTCACTTCTCTGACTCTAAAATTCTTGACAATTTACCATAGTCTCTCATTGTTCAAATAGTTTCTGACACTACACATGTGAATATTTGAGGTGATTTTCATACTATTTGCCTCTTTTTTCTTCCCTGATACTATTATTTCTAGAAAAGAAAATTGTAAACTTACCATATCCTTCATGTAACTGGAAATGATGGTACTATTTAAAACTACACATAATCACTTAAAATAAAAAAGAAGAAAAGAGTTATTGGATGAGAGTTCCAGCACGATAGGGTGTTTGGACATCCGATCACCAGACTAGGTCAGTTCGGGCTTTCTCTCCACCATTGACAGTAGTCTACAGTGGAGGTATCCTTGTGGATTTCTGGGGACCTCTCTAGCACTTTGCTTCTTCCTGTTCTCATGTGGTCTTCATTTATCATGGTCTGTTATTCCTTGTTCTCCCTTTCTGTTCTTGATCCAGCTGGGATCTCCTGCTCCCCTAAGCTCTCTCTCCCTCAAATCATGCCCTTCATTACCCCTACTCAAATCCAGGTTGTTCATGTAGCAGAGATCCTCGGCCAGGCTCCAGGTGGAGCTCCAGGAGTCCAGTTGGTGAGAAAGAGGAGGGATTGTAAGAGCATAAATTGTTGAGACCAAGATTGAAAAAAGTACAGGGACAAACAGCCAAACTAATGGAAACACATGAATTATGAACCAAAGGCTGTGGAGCCCCCAACTGGATCAGGCCCTCCAGATAAGTGAAACAATTGGATAGCCTGAACTGTTTGGGAGGCACCCAGGCAGTATGACCCAGACCTGTCCTTAGTGCATGAGCTGGCTGTTTAGATCCTTGGGCTTACACAGGGACACTTTGCTCAGCCTGGAAGGAGGGGACTGGACCTGCCTGTACTGAATCCACCAGGTTGAGCAGAATCTCCAGGGGAGTCTTTGCCCTGGAGGAGATGGGAATGCGGGGTTGAGGCTGGGGGGAAGGCGGGGTCTGGGGTGGGAGGTGGAGGACAGGGGAACCCATGACTGATATGTAAAATTAAATTAAATTAAAAAAAATAATAATATAAAATAATTAATTAATTTTAAAAAAAGAAGAAAACATTGTTCACCTACATGCAACCAACATGTTTTTTTTTTTTTTGTTTTTAGACAGTGTCACATTCTGTAGCGGAAGCCAGCTTTGAACTTCCAACTATCTGCTTGCCACAACCTCCTTAGCACTTGGATTTCATAAATGAACTACCATGCCAACTTCAGATTTACTTTTTGAAAAAAGTTACTAGCACCCTTCTAGTAACAATTTTCTTTGGTATGAAATGGCCTATTATTATGGAATAATCTTTTGTACACTGTGAAGATATATCTTTGCCATGGTGACTTCTGATTAGTTTAATAAAGAGCTGAATGGTCCATACTAGGCAGGAGAAGGTTAGGCAGGACTTCTGGGTATAGAGAGAAAGGAAGAGAAGTTGAATGTAGGTTGTGGAGGGATGCCAGAGGACATGGAGAAGGAACAGGAGGTGCAAGATGGAAGAGAGATAAAAAGCCACATGTCAAAAAGTAGATTAATATTAATGGTTTAAATTAAATTGTAAGAGCTAGTGGGATAAGCTATAGGCCAAACTTTCATAATTAATGAAAAGTCTCCATGTTGTTTTTTATGAGCTGACTGCCCAGAGAAAAATTTGTTTACGGACGAGATATTTCATGATGTTAGAGTTAGAGACTAGTTGGTTACAATTATAAAACTGATTTGGGGTGGAACTTTAAAGCAAACGCTATTCAGAATAATATCAACTTTTTAGCCTTTCTAATAATGTTTGGGCTATAATACTAATTTAAACTATCAGAAATCATGCAATTTCTTTTGTTCTTATAGATGTTTTCTAATAAACAATAAAGTAAATTTTATTACTGATTGTATAAAACATGGATAAATGCATGAAGAGATGTTCCCAAATATGTATAACAGATCCATATATATTTAGAATTGAGACTGTTCAAGCACATAGTAGTTAGTGTCTTTAATTATGTGTCTACTCAAATGTTCTTTGTTAATGGCTTCAAAAGTTAAAATGTATTTCCAACCAACAATGTGTTTGTTACATTTCAACCATCTGATTTTGGCCTGAATTAATTAATTAAAGTCACACTAGTCATATTTTTATTACCCTTATATGAATTACCTCAAAATTATATACCTCACATTAAAATATACCTGAAAGGAAATTCCAGAAAGCAGGTTAGCACTGAAATAAGAAAATATAACTAAAATATACTTTTAATATAGGATAAAATAAAAATAATCAACAGTTAAAATTGTATGTGCAGTGCATTCAGAGTTGTCTTCACTCCTTTACTTTGAAGACCACTTTTTTATTGTTTTGTTTGAGGAAATTCAGCTTATAAGCAACTGATGTAAACTGACAGCTATGCACAAAGGCATTAACTGAGCAATGCTTTAATGCTAAATCAATTAGAATATTAACATTCTTTTGAACTCAGAAAAGCTTACACATAAGTTTTAGATAAAAAAATCCCAAAGTGAAAAGAACATTCTGAACAAATGCTTCAATCAGAGTCTTGTAGAGAACAACTCTCACACATTTAAAATGTTTCTTTTAAATTTTAATATATCCAATAATGATAGAGCTTCTATTTCTGAACACCAGGGTTTTGTTTGTACATCAAAGCAAGGTTGAAATGCTTTAGGATGCTACTCAGAAATGTATTAATGATGCACAGTAAACTAATCTCCTTACTAAATGGCCTATATCTTATTAATTACTTGTAGTTACAATAGTAATACTTTTATTACAGTTGCATGAATCACTTCAAAATTACATGTCATAAATGAAAAAGCTAGTAAACCCAGCAATTTTAGCTGTTATGTTATCAGCGTATCCCTAATGTTTTTATATGTGTGTTATTAATTTCAAAATGCAACATTTAGGATGTAAAATATAAGACAGTTGTTTAAATGATCCTTCTAAAATAATAGTTACATTTATTTGTAATTTCCTATTCTTATTTTCTTAACTGTTTCTAATATTTTTGGAGAATATAAAAGAGTTACATAATTTTTCACCACCTTTTCCTCGCTGTAAATCCCAACATACTCCTCCTTGTTCTTTTTCTCAAAATTCATAACTACCATTTTTATTGTTGTTATATATATATATATATATATATATATATATATATATATATATATATATATATAAACAATCTGCTCAGTCTCTGTATTTTTACTTGTATATATGTTTTCAAAGCAGACAATTGGTATTTAATAACCAGTTGGTAAACTCATTGCTGGGGAAGTCTATTTCTCCTGCTCTAAGCAATTCTTAGTTGCCTTTAGTTCTTTGTGCAGTGTTGAGACCTCCTGAGCTCCCCTTTCCTACCCCTGTCCACATTAGAATGATTATTGTTGTCCTTGTTCGTCTCACATTTAGGCACTTATCCTGGTGAGAGTGTAGCTCATTTTCAAAAACTAATATTTCTTGTGTAATTTTTGTTATTACTTTTATTTATTTATTTACACATTATTTGTGCACACACACTGAGACACAGATATACACTCATTTGTATATGCATATAATTTTGTGAATGTTGGGGTTAG
Source organism: Onychomys torridus (assembly GCF_903995425.1). Taxonomy (NCBI): domain Eukaryota; kingdom Metazoa; phylum Chordata; class Mammalia; order Rodentia; family Cricetidae; genus Onychomys; species Onychomys torridus. The sequence continues at coordinate 49,025,951 of NC_050452.1, forward strand.
AGAGCAATTTCAAACACTGGCTCTACTTTCCATCATGTGAATCATGGTTGAACTCAGGTCATCTGAAATGATAGCAAACATATTTTCACGGTGATACATGCCATAGTCTTATCCTCATACTTTGGAACCTTAATAACTATGCATACAGTGGAATATGCTGTAGATTCAAATTGTTGACATTTTTAATTGTTAAAAGATGTTCTTGTTATTTATCAATAAGATCATGCCTGGTTTTTAGATCACATGAAAAATCAGGCTTTATAATGTGTGAATTTTTATTCTAAGGGAAGTTTATCACCTTCTTATAGATCTAAAGAATATTAATGTCTCAAATAATCTACATATAGACTAATATAATTTGTATAATGAAGGTCATAAAGAATTCATTGAGTGAATGATTAAATACAATTCCATATAATGCTTTGCTTATTTCCCACTGATTGTTTCACTTGAAATATATATATGTATATATGATTGTGTATGTGTGTGTGTGTGTTTACAGTATTTGAGAACTTTTGCTGTTTGCAGAGGATACAATAGTATACACAAGTGACCTCAAAAATTCTACCAGGGAACTCCTACAGCTGATAAACACGTTCAGTATTATGGCAGGATACAAGATTAAATTAAAAAAAAAAAAAACTCAGTAGCTCTCCTATATGTAAATGATAAACAGGCAGAGAAAGAAATCAAAGAAACATCATCATTTACAAAGGCCACAAATAATATAAAATACCTTGGGGTAACTCTAACTAAGCAAGTGAAAGACCTGTATGACAAGAACTTTAAGTCTCTGAAGAAAGAAATTGAAGAGGATATCAGAAAATGGAAAGATCTCCCATGTTCATGTATAGATATCATTAACACAGTAAAAATGGTAATCTACAGATTCAATGCAATCCCTATCAAAATTCCAACACAATTCTCCACAGACTTGTAAAAAAATAATAATCAGCTTCCGATGGAAAAACAGAAAAACAAGGATACCCCAAACAATCCTGTATAATAAAGCAGTCTGTGGAGGCATCAACATCCCTGAGGTCAAGCTCTACTGTAGTTCTATAGTAATAAAAATAACTTAGTTTTGCCCTAAAAACAGACATGCGGACCAATAGAATTGAATTGATAACACTGATCTCAATCCAAATACATATGAACACTTCATTTTTGACAAAGAATACAAAACTGTGTTGAAAAAGGAAGTATCTTCAACAAATGGTGCTGGCATAACTGGATGCAAACATGTAGAAGATTGCAAATAGATCCATGCACAAAACTCAAGTTCAAGTGCATCAAAGACCTCAACATAAACCCAGCTACACTGCACTTGATAGAAGAAAACGTCAGAAATAGTCTTGAATGCATTTCACAGGAGACCACTTCTTAAATATAGCACTAGTAGCACAGACACTGAGAGCAACAACAATTAATAAATGGGACCTCCTGAAATCGAGAAGCTTTTGTAAGGACATGGTCAATAAGACAAAAATGACAGCCTACAGAATTGGAAAAGATCTTCACCAAGCTCACATCTGACAGAGGGCTGATCACCAAAATATATAAAGGACTAAAAAAAACACCTAAATATCAAAATACTGAACAATCTAATTTTAAAAAATGGGCTATAGAGCTAAACAGAAAATTCTCAACAGAAAAATCTCAAATGGCCAAAATATATTAAAGTAATTGCTCTACATCCTCAGTCATCAGGGAAATGCAAATCAAAATGACACTGAGATATCATCTTACACTTGTCAGAGTCTCTATGATCATAAACACTGATAGCGGCTTTTTGTGGGAGAGGATGTGGAGCAATGGGAACACTCTTCCACTGTTGGTAGGAGTGAAAACTTGTATAGCCACTGGGGAAATCAGTATGGTGCTTTCTCAGAAAATTCAGAGTCAATCTACCTCAGGACCCAGCAATTCCACTCTTAGGCATATACGCAAGGAACGCTCAATCATACCACAGGTACAATGCTCAACTATGTTCATGGAAGCAATATTTGTAATAGCCAGAACCTGGAAACAACCTAGATGCCCTTCAATGGAAGAATGGATAATAAAAATGTGGTACATATACACAACGAAATGCTACTCAGCAGTAAAAACAATGACATCATGGAATTTGCAGGAAAATGGATGGAACTAGATAATATCATCCTGACTGAGATAACCCAGAAGGACAAACATGGTGTACTCGCTCATAAGTAGATATTAGATGAAAGGCAAAGGATAATCAGACTACAACCCACAGATCCAGAGAAGCTAGCTAACAAGGATAACGTCAAGAGCCCTGCATGGATCACCCTGGAAAGGGGAAATAGATGAGATCTCCATGAGTAAAGTGGGCATGAGGGGTGGGCAATGGAGGGTAGGGGATGGGGGAATAAGAACATAAGGAAACAGGATTGTTGAGCTGGAACAGGGATGGAATGGAAGAGCAATGAAAGAGATACCCGTAATTGAGGGAGACACCATAGGGATAGGGAGAAACAAGGTGCTATGGAAGATCCCAGAAATCCACAAACATGACCCCACCTTAGAGTACTAGCTATATTAGAGAGGGTGCCTGAACTAGCCTACCCCAGTAACCAGATTAATGTATACCCTAACTGTCATCATAGAGCCTTCACCCAGTAACTGATGGAAGCAGATGCAGAGATCCACAGCCAAGTTCCAGGCCAAGCTCCAAGAGTCCAGACACAGAGAAAGAAGAGGGATTCTATGAGCAAGGGGTATCAAGATCATGATGGGGAAATATACAGAGACAACCAAACTGAACCAATAAGAACTCATGAACTGTGAGCCAATAGCTCTGCCGCCTCCATGGGACTAGACTAGATCCTATGCATAGGTGAGACAGTTCTGTAGCTTGTTCTGCTTAAGGAGACACCTGGCAGTGGGATCACAATCTATCCCTTGGGCATGGGTGGGCTGTTTGGAGCCCAATGCCTATGGTGGGACACTTTACAAAGCCTTGGTCCAGGGAGAGCAACTTGGACCTGCCTCAACAGAGTGTATTAGGCTCTGCTGAATCTCCATGGGAGGCCTTGCCTTAGAAGAGGTGAGAATGGGGGTTGGGATTTGGGGAAAAGCGGGGGTGTAGGAGGAGGTAAGGGAAGAGATCTGTGGTTGGTATGTAAAATGAATAGAAAATTTCTTAATAAAAAGAAATTCTTTGCTAATTTTCCACTTATTGTTTATATATATATATATATATATATATATATATATATATATATATGTGTGTGTGTGTGTGTGTGTGTGTGTGTGTGTGTGTGTGTGTGTATGTGTTTATGTGTATGTGTGTGTTTAAAATGTATACATACTTACAGTATTTGGGAAGTATTTTTGAAAATTGTAAAAATAAAATTTTCCTATTTTTCAAAAGATGTAGTTTTAATTATGTTTTTGTGTGGGTTACTTCTTTCATTGTTTAGGAAGATTTGGGCATGGATATCAGGATCTTATTTCTTCTGTAGCATGTTATGTGAATTTATATTATTAACTCTGTTATTCCTTGGAAGATATATTATTAAATACCTATAAAAAGATAATTCTTCCATTACTATTAAAATACAAGAAGTTCCAAGACAAAGGCATGGCACCACTTCCAAGTGGTAAGAATGAGAAGTTCTGCAGAGACAGATAGTCTGTCATTCAAACTTTCCCTTCATTTAACAATTGTTAAAAGGCAAGGTAAACTAAGAATAACTACTCATGTTCATTGTACTATCAAGTCAACATTTACAGTTTTATGAAGTGAAATTGGATTGTGTGTAATAATTTAGAGCAGGCAATAACGAAAACTAAACATAAATAACTCTACGAAATTGAATTTCTAGGTCTCAACATTTACCTGGATACAATTTAATACTAAAAGTAATTTATTAATAATAGTATTTGCCACCCAGGGGCTTTTGTTTACATTTTTATCTCTACATAATTTCTTAAAGTTATAACATATTGTTATAACATATAGTCTTAGCACTTTAATTACTGTGAAAAGACATCATGACTGCTGCAATTATTATAAGGAAAACATTTAATTGGGGTGGCTTGTTTACAGTTTCAAAGGTTCAGTCCATTATCATAATGGCAGGGAGCATGGTGGCATGCAGTCAGACACAGTACTGGCTACATCTTGATCTGAAGATAGCAGGAAATGGACTGTCACACAGAGAGAAGCTTCAGCTAAAGACAACTGCAAGCATGCCTCAATAGTGACACACTTTCTTCAACAAGACCACACCTCCTTCAACAATGTCACACCTAATAGTGCCACTCTTTATGTCTTATGGGGGCCAATTACTTTCAAACTACCACACATATTCTTGTTTTTAGTGGGGGTTTGAGACAGAGTTTCTCCATGTAGGTTTGAAGTCTGTCCTGGAACTTGCTCTGTAGACCAGGCTGGCCTCGAACTCAAAGAAATCCACCTGGATCTGCCTCCCTAATACTGGGATTAAAGGTGTGCACCACCACCACCCGCTCCACATATATTCTTATTATATAGAATCTTATTCATTAAGCAAAAGCTTTAAACTTGTACAGTAGTAAGTCTCCCAGGCAAATGTAAATGAAGCACAAATGTAAACTTTGTTGAAGATTTTGTCTTCAAACCCGAAGGATTAAATGTACTTGATGGCAGAGAATGTCATTGAATAGAAATAAAAGTTGGAATGAGAATGAACAATCATGTTGTTATCATGAGCCTAATTCTAACTTTTTTATTTCAAGTCCATTACTTAAGCTTTGGGACCTAGGTGTTCTAAGAAAAAAAAAATTAAAAGATTGGCTTACATGGATTTCAAGGTTATAGCACTTAGCAAATGGTAGATTTATAAACACAATTCTTTGACTATTTCCTCATTTAGTACTTAATGTAGTACAGTGTGCTGAGCTCCTAAGTCTGCATATTGTGGACAAACCCATTTATTTTTTTCCTAAGTAACTACACTGGCAATATTCCAGGCTCTCATATGATTAATTTCACATATTTTGTGTGTGTTTATTCATAATGACAAGGTTGGTTCTCCTTTTGGCTGTCATCTGGCTTTGAGTTATTCTTCCTTTCTGGCATGAGGACTATATAGAACACAGAAGGAAAATAGTAGAACTGTTCAAACAAGAATTTCAGATCTTGAATGTGTATAGAAAATGACAGTGATAAAGTTGAACATTTTTTAAGTTAGGATAACCACATAGTAATGAGAAAATGATAGCCAGAAAGTCTAATATTTTTATAAAGTTGAAGCTTAATTTTCTAAAGGATATAAAGCTCTTTTCAAAAGCACAATAAAATATAATGAATACAAGGTCAAGATTCTGAGTCAGCTATAGTGGTTCATGCTTTTAATCTCAAGACATGCAACAGTAGTAGTAGTAAGAAAAGAACAAGTTCAAGGACAGCATGCATTACTTACTGAATTATAGGACAGTCCTGGGTACTGAGACACTGTCTATATACCAAGTAGAACACAGTTAGATATATGCTATACAGTATTCTTGTTTGTTAACTTCTTTATGATATTATGTATGTACACAATATTTATTTTAAGTATCTACTTTCGTGTTGTATCATGCAGACATTGAGCACATGGAATGTGTTAGGTTAACTTTACTTTTGTGATTTTTAACATTTATTCAGATAAAAGTATAATGAATTAATTCATCAAAATAATATCAAGGAGATATGAGTTGTCAATTATAATTCTTTATTAATGCTATACTTGCAAAAAAAAAAAAAAAACACAACTGAATGTAGTGGGACTGAGGTTTGGGAAGTAGCTACTGAATCACCTTTCCCATTATCCTCCTTTCTCTACTCAACCTTGCCATTCTCCTTTCCCAGCTTACTGTTGTTCCTACCACAAAATGGTATATAATGAATGATCATATGTCTCTGTTGTCTATCTTCTGGTTTGCTTCCCGGACTAACTTCCTCCAAGAGCTAGCAGATTAGGTATGTTCTTGAATTTTATCTGGGGCTCATCAAGCCATCAGCTTCTCTTACGTTTACTGTAACACTGACAGTCATCTATGGAACTGACTGATCATCAGACTTTAAGGCATGCCACCTTATAAGTTTTGCTGGATCTGAGAAAGTCGTTCACAGCATATCCATCATAAAAAATATAATTTTATCTTAATTGATATTGTTTTAAAACTCATAGTTTTGTTTTATGATACACATGCACATATGTTTTAAGAATGGGTGTGTAAAATCCTATGAACATTTACTTTTATATTTGATTTAGGCACAATTGTTATTTTCCTATGGATTTTCATTGGATAGCTGTCTGAGTTACATTTCCACTGCTGTGATAAGACAGTGGAATGAATTCAACTTGTAGAATAAAGTAGTCATTTGGGGCTTAGAATTTCATATAGCAGGGAGAAAACATGATTCTGGAGCAGTGACTGAGAACTTACATCTTGATCCATAGGCACAAATTAGAGAATGGTATAACTGGGAAATTCAAGGGTTTTTGAAACCTCAGAGACAGCTTCCAGTAGCACACTTGCTCCTAAGAAACCCCACACCTCCTAATGCTACTCAAAAAATTCTACCAACTGGGAACCACACAATCAAATATGTAAGTCTATGATGTCATTCTCATTCAAAACACTACCTTAGCTCCATGTATTTTAAATAGACATAAAAATGTACACGTTCACAAAAAGAATCAAGATATAAGATAAAAAAACAATGTATAAGTTTGAAAAAGTAAAACAAAGCTAGATTTTAAAAAGTTATACCTCGTTTTACCCAATCATACTCCATAGAAAATGTAAAATGCTATGCCGGGCACTGGTGGTGCACACCTTTAATCCCAGCACTCAGCAGGCAGAGGCAGGTGGATCTTTGTGAGTTCGAGACCAGCCTGGTCTACAAAGCAAGTTCCAGGAAAGGCACAAAGCTACACAGTGAAACGCTGTCTCAAACAACAACAACAACAACAAAAAGTAAAATGCTGATCATTTTTAAGGTGTGATTTTAATTTATTTGTTTCTTTTTTACAAAAGTTATCACCATAGTGATCAGCCACTGTGATAGAATCATGTTAATGTGTTCTGTGCTTTCATGTAATATATTGTATTTGACATTAAAATGTCTATTTGCATGAGTAACTGAAAATGTGCCCACTCATTCACTGTCAAGGGTAAAATGCATTCTTAACAATTTTTTGTTAGACGAATATCGTTTTTCTTATTCATCTTCATATGATATAATATTACCTTACAAAAGGCCCTTGAAGAGGTTTTGAAACAAGATTAATCAACACAATTTGAAAATTGATAAGAATCAGCATTGATCTTGATCTATCTCTTCAAGAACATTGCCTAAATTAGAAAATAAACCAGAATTAATGACACAAGGTTATAGCATCTCAAAATATTCTTTCACAAATGGCTTGAAAGCTGGAACATTGGTTTCCTTCTTTATTTCCTAAAGAACACATGTAGGCATGGTAATCATTTCTGACATGAATATTTTGTTTTCTCATAATATTTTAACTGCTAAATTTAAATTATATACATTAAAAATAAATATAATTTAAATATAAGGAATATAACCATATTTTTTAATTTAAAATACTTGGTTTCACTTTTGTTTGGAGATTGGGTATCAAGTAGTCAGGACCTGAGGATAACCTTGACCTCCTGACCTTCATGTCTACCTCCAATGTGCTACCACCCCAGCCACAGAAGTGAGACTAAATATGTGTAGCACAGGCTGGCCTCGAACTCGTGATCCTCCTGTTTCTGCCTCTTTCAGCAATTCCTACCCGTGTGTGCCACCACATTGCCAGGAATCCCCAAGGATGAACCCAGCCTGGACTACCAGCAATAGTGGAAAAGGTGCCTGAACTGAACTGGCTTGCCCTAGTGATAAGTCAAGTGAATACCCTAACTGTGATCACAGAACTTTTCTCCAATGCCTGATGGAAACAGATGCAGAGGTCCACAGCCAATCACTAGACAGAGCTGAAGAGTCCAGTCAAAGAGAGAAGAGGGATTCTATGAGCAAGTGCATCATAATCATGATGGAAAAACATGCAAGGGCAACTAGGCCCTTTGCATGGAGAGACAATTGTGCAGTTTAACCTGTTTGGGAGAACCCCTGGTGGTAGGATCAGAATTAAACCCTGGTGCGTGAGTAGTCTCTATTGAGCCCCACTACCTGTGATGGGACACCTAGTGCAGCCTTGAGGCAAGGATAAGGGCTTAGACTTGCCTTTACTGAATGTGCCTCCGCATGGGAGGCCTTGCCCTCTTGTGGGAGGGAATGGGGGATGGATTGCGAGGAGAGGCTAGGGGGTGGGAGAAGGGAAGAGGGGGATCTTTGATTGGTGTGTAAATGACCACCTCCCTCTGCCTCCCAGGTACTGGAATTGAAGGTGTATATCACTATCCCTGTCTAATTCTTTTTAAGGCACCGGTTATATACATGATTTTATTGAATATCTCATTACTGAATACAGTATGAATGTTATTTATGCCACACATATTTAATGTGTGTATGTGTGTGTGTGTGTGTGTGTGTGTGTGTGTGTGTGTGTGTGTGTGTGTTCTCTCACTAAGGCTTTTATTTGTGATATATTTAAATAAGGTAACTAATACTGAGAAGTTAACTTACTCTTTTTTATTAACTATATTTTATTAATTCTGGTCTTTTTCACACATGAAACCCTCTCCCCTACATACATCTCCCTATAACCTCCTTCTTTTCCCACCAATCCTTTCCAAAACAATTTGTGGGTGTGTGTGTGTGTGTGTGTGTGTGTGTGTGTGTGTGTGTGTGTGTGTGATTCTCATGAAGTCTAGTTTTTGTCTGGTGCTGGTTATGGGAGAGGGATCCTCCCTGGCATGGCATGTGGTTAACTTGCCAGGTGTCCCTTCATTAGAAGTCTTCTCCCTTTATCAAATGAGAAGAGCTCTTCAGCTAATTAGTTGTTAAATTTTGTTTTTACTTCTTCTTTGCATGGATATTACTTGGGTGGAGTTTAGTGAATGTTATGTATACTACTTCAATGTGTGCAACTAGAGTGTAGTGCCTCAACAGCAGAGTTTTAATGATGTTATTGACCGTATCTGAGCTTCCACTCTTCTTGCACATCTGATATTCCATTCTTCTTCCATCTTCACATTCTTCTATGAACATACCTGATGTTTGTTGCCAGAGATTGATATATATATGTCTCATATATGCCTAATAACCCATGGTCTCATATTCTGTAAACATTGGCCAGTTATGGAGTCTCTGTGATAGTTTTCCCCTTCTGTAGAGATAATGCTCTCTGATGAGGATTTGGAGATGTGCTGATCTATGGGTATAACAATAAGTCATTAGAAGGCATTTTAATTGCATATCCTTTCAGCAGAATAATAGTATTGGGTTTCACCTAGGACTTAATTTTCTCGTTCTGTTTACACTAATCACATATTCTAGGGAATTTGTCTAATATATTTCAGTGTATTAATTTCTATATAAGCAAATAAAAATGCTAGTCATCTTGACTGATATGGAGTGGGTGATATAGCCTATGCTGTGAGTGATAGTTACTTAGTTTCTTTGTCTTAGTTTCTTTTCCTGTTGCTGTGATTGATTAAATACCTTGATGAAAGCAATTTAAGTTAGGAATAGTTTAATTTGAATCACAGTTCAAGAGAACCATTCAACCTGGTGAGAAAGTAACAGAAGCAGTATCTGGAATGTACTGGTCATATCATATTGGTATTCAGAAAACCATAAGGAACTAGGTAAGAGAATGTCAACAGACAATTAGAAAATTAGACAAAAGAAAATTAGACCTAATTTAGACCTAGGATTTGCTTAAAGTACTATAAAAAATGCCAAATTTATTCCAGTTCTCAATTTTGAAAATCTGTTAGGCTCTATGAGATGTCTTATAAGGAGAAAAGGAGTTTTATGGATTATAACAATGTTTTTAAGACTATTAAACTGAAAAATCATAGATCCATCAATTCCTTTTCAGTTCTCCAAACTTTCAAGTAACCAACACTTCCATGTTGATGGCTAAGTTCCCCTAACTTAAGACTATACAAATATCTATTTTAATAAATAAATATAAAAAAATACTACCACATTTTCACATGCACACACTGGCTTCTAGTATGATTGAAATTGTGGCACAAAGGACTCCAGGTATATAATTCCTCACATTGCAAAAAATAAAAATAAAAAGAGAGCTTCCCAAATGTCCTAGGCAGCTGGTAATTGTATACAGTTTTCCCTTGGGCAGACTAGGAAGCAATATGTGGGATAAGTACTTCTCTATGGTTGTGTTGTGTCAGAACATATAATTTAGTGTTCTAGCAAAGAAAGATGAACTAACACTAAATCATCAATAAAAGACTTAAAGGGCTCAGAGAAGTCAAAACCTTAGATTCAAGGTACTAATTGTGTTAATTTGCAAGACAAAACCTTTGTGGTAGGATATACAATGGAAAGTCTCAAACTCCATGAAAACCAGTAGAAAGAGACTGAGTATGAAAATACATAGAGAAAATACATCAAACTCATGCCTCCAGTTATCCATTTCCTATGACTCTGAATCCTCTAGCATTCTTCTTGTCCATGAGTTTATCAGTGGATTAATCCATTAAAGGAATCAGTGGCTTCATAATTCAGCTTCCACAAAAAGCACCACCCTCTTATGTCTATGACTTCAGTGTAACAGTTTTTAGAGACATTTCATATATAAACCACAATAACTAATATAATATATGTGCAATATTTGCACATAACCCAAAATAAAAGAGTAAATATAATAAAACATTCAAATAAATTGATATTTTATTTACAAAGGAAAGGATTATAAGATATTATAGTCAGTAAATTATTGTGTATGATCTATTGAAGAATTATTATATTTTATATATCTGTTAAAAATCTTTTAATTCAGAGGTTCTCCCTTTCTCTCTCTCTCTCTCTCTCTCTCTCTCTCTCTCTCTCTCTCTCTGTATATTTTAGTTTGAAATCTCAACCTCATTGCTTAAATAACCTTTCTATTTATGTCTATATTCTGTTTTACCTATTTGATTCACTAACACTTTGATAGTAGTAACCTCAATATCTTTATCTGATAATACCAGAAGCTGTTGTCTCACTACAGGGTAAAAAATTATACCAATTTTTTATCATTTTAGTTTTTACCTCCCTTTTAGTGTTTCTTACAGTGTTTAGTGAGAGTAAGTTATAATGCAACTTCCTAGGCGATATGGAGAAGGAAACACGTATACATTGTGGGGTGTCCTGTTTCAACCAACAGGAGTTACATTATGTATATCTTTGCTGTCGATATAAGGTGCCTCTTTCAATTATCAATAGTGTTGCCTTGAAGGTAAGAGATAGTTTCTTTTGAATGGCAACATAAAATTTGACATAGATAGATATCAATACTTGAAAATGTTTGTGTTTTCTTATGAAAATATTATATATTCACTAGTTTTTTTTTTACATTTACATTCCCAAAATAGAAATAATGAAAGTAAAGTATTCAGAATTAGTATTTATTTACTACTTTACAAAGTACTGTAATCTAAAGGAAACTAATTTACAACTTGGGTTATTCATTACACCGTCTGTCTCTAATGAGGATTTTAATACCAGAAATAAGTATTATACTGTCAGTTATTAACATGCACTACTAAAATATTCACTGACAGAATAGCTCTTCCAGTGAAATATGAATTTCTAAAATAGAGTAAGCTGATAGTCAAGTTAAACCCATTTTCTCAGATTCATTTCATATACATATAGACAAAAAATTTGACTTTTCTATCTACACAGTATCAATAAATTTTCTAATTGATAGACTTTTAGAACATGGATTTTCAAGCAATAGTAAGTAATGGGATTAAGGACGACAAAAACATTTTTAATAAGACAACTTACAGCTGCTGTCTGTCATGTCTCACATTATTTTGGAAGTCACTTGCCTCCACTTCCTGCTTACTGAGGTCATATTATTTCCTTCTCAGGTCTTTGAAGAAGTTGAAGACTAGTAGCCATATTTATAATTTTTCTTATTTATGATAAAAGGTAAATTAGATATGAAGCTTTAAACTCACCAAGATAGATAATTAGAAGTTTCCTCTGATTTTGGCAAATACAAATAGACTACATATTATAACTATAATAATTACTTGGTAACTATTTTGTTGTATGTAATTTTACTGTGTTAAAGTTAAAACCTTCATGTTTGAATACACAGAAAGAGGGAAATTCTATGGGATGGTCCGTCTATATGCTATAAATATCTATTTCTCTCATTGGTTGATAATAAAGTCGTTTTGTTCTATAACAAGACAGGATAAGGTTAGATGCAAGAATCAAACTAAGACTAAGAGGAAGAAGGGCAGGGTTGAGACATTCTGCCACAAGAAGCAGGATGCTGGAGGACCTGTAAGCCATGGACCAGTTGGCAATAAATAGATTAATAGGACAGGGTTAATTTAAATGTGTGAGCTAATTAATAATAAGCCTGAAGGGCCAGGCAGCGATGGTGTATGGTTTCAATCCCAGCCCTCAGGAGGCAGAGCCAGATCTCTGTGAGTTCCAGGCTAGCCTTGTCTAGAGTGAGATCCAGGACACACAGAGAAAAGCCTCCATTCACAGGCTGTTGGAGAATTTTTATAATTTTTTTGTTTGTTTCCTTTGGGTCAAGAAACAAAAATCTAAAAAAAAATTGAACTAATTCCTATACTTAGAATTCATTGTTTTTGTTTGTTTGTTTGTTTCTCTTTGTGCATTTACATTATTTTCAAGTTTAGAGTGAGTCATTGACACCTCATATTTGTTCAAATAGTTAGAAAAAAAAACCTCTTTGAGCGATCTTACATATTTTTTTGTTTCTACTTGGGATCTTTCATGTAGTTTGTCTTTCTTGCCCTCTTAACTTCACACCTTCCCTTGACACTGTTTTCACCTGTGTGTTTTTGCATCAGTGCTTTATAAAAGTAGTAAGAGATCCTTTCAGGTAAGAACTGACAATTACATTTCTCCAGTGAGTGTCCATTAAAACATAAAGGGACTTGAACGTGGCGCAGCAATAGTAGTTAGATTCCTAGAGGAAGCAAAGCAAAATATGACGTGGGTGTCGCTTTTCTTCTTTGTAGGGTATCACCACTGCTCTCTTATTCTTCAAGGAATGACACATTGTTTCCTGTAAGTGCCAGATTTTCTTTGAACCCTCCAAATGTAAATACATCCATTTCAATTCTGCCAACACTCAGGCTTTATTTGAAAACAATTGTTCGGAGAAACAAACAGCTGTAAACTTTCCTCAAAGCAAGGACTTTGTAGAACTTTGAAAATACAATCCCTTATTGACCTGATTGTTTAAAACCCAGCAGATTCCTTTTTCTAGGACTTAGCTCTCCCATTATCCTTTGATGTTCCTGCAGCAGAGGTGAGGTCTTACTGCACCAGTGGTCTAATTAGGCTCAATGCTGTCACTGGGGATCTCTCCAGTTATCTTGATGCTCCATCATCATGTCCTGAAACTTACAGGGTGGGGTAATGAATCTTATAAATGCCAATTTATTTAAGTTCTAATCACAGATACTTCATCAGCCCACAAAAGAAAAACCTCCGTAGGTACACCACTTGAAAATCTGGGACAACTTACATGTAATTTCAGGAATCAGCAGGGACACACAGCTGGAGAAAAATAAAAAAGCTTGCTGTAATTGAAAATTGCCTTGCAGCTTGTTTGTGATTAAAATGAAGTTCAGTTCCTTGAAATCTTGTTTAGCAATTGAATCTGTTTTACTTAAGTATTGAAATATTGTCTATTGTCTGGGAATGGTCAAACTGGTACAGGCATGTCTTTGCATTGGATGCCACATGGAAATGTGAATTTGAAAGACACGTATTCATATTGATCACCAGATGTGGAAGGGAAATTCATCCTTTGGAGTAATAAGAGGAAAAACCAGCTTAGGCAAATTATTCATCTAACTTGAATATTCAGAATTAAATAGAATCCTTCTGTTAGAAATGTGTTAGTAATGATGGAGCAGAGTGTCACGCATATAGTTGAGCATCTTTGGGACTGTCTAGTCTATACACATAGTTCTTTTATTAAATCTTTTTCTAGTTCACCAATTTCCCTTGTGTGTCTTCTCTTTCTGGTCTATGCAAATAATTTTTTGGTCAATAAAAATCTGTTATCTTCAACTCAGCACCAAATTTGATTGTTTCCCAGCAGCTGCTTGAAATAAATAAAATGAAGGTAGCATTTACAAATGCAAAGACAATTTCCTGCTCTTCTAGGGAGACTCTGTGCACAGCAACTAAATAACAAAATAAAATTTATTTGGTTCACTTGGCAGTGCTGGGAACTTGTAATCACCTTCCACCTTCTTTGGGAATATGGTTTTTGACAGCTTTGTTTTTCAGTTTAATATTTCACTGTTGAAAAGTTTATACATGTTGTCCCCTACTTTAACTTGTCATTCCATAGAGAATATCATAAATTCCCATGCAAATATTTACCTGTCTCTTTCTCAGTTGGTAAAATGTTTACATTGACTCTGTTGAGTATGTTAGATGAGATCACCTTATTATTAGCACAGCCTATTCCTCATTGTTCAAACCCTTGGCATTAATTCTATATAATCATTGTTTCTGTAAGCCTTCATTGCTGAATGAACATTGCCAAGGTACTTCAGAAATTAATAAAAGGGCTCACATAGCATGGCTGTCTTAATAGTTACACTGATTTCGTCTTCTTTCACAGAAACTTTTTTAATCATTCACTTTTCCCCACAGGAAGGATTTTGTCTGATGCTTGATTATTCTCCTTGATATGCTTGATTATAATTCACAAGTGGCTAATCCTCCCTCTGAGCCAGACTTGCTCTGCCTCTGTCCTCTAAATGCTCACCCTGAAACCCTGTCTTAATCTTTCAATAAAGAAAAAAATGATAAAGAAAAATATAGACCATAAGTATTTAAATTCAAATATTCCCAGAAGATTGGCATTCAATGTTGCTCCTAAAGTTGAGGAGGTTTCTCATACAGAGAGAAACTATGAAGCAATATCTTAGTAAATTCTTATCTTCTGTTTTCAGAATAACAAAATGGCAGGCTGATTTTATCTAACCCTTCTCTGCTTAATAAAATAATATATTAACATTAAAAGACAATAGAGACTTTGGGTTTTGAATGTTTTGTTTTTTATAAGCCTTAAAATACTTATTTGGGAAACATATTATAACTATTGCATATTTTAAATGAAAAATAAACATTTTTTTCCATAAGGTAAAATATTTTGCAGAAATCCAGTGTATGTTTTAAATGCTTCAAATGTAATTTTGCTAAAGATGTGAATCACTATAGCCATTTAAAAAACCTGATTTCTAACATCTAATAGAGAAAAATTCATTTTATTTTGTATTTGAAAAATACCCAACTTCATTTTTCACACCCAAAGAACATGTTATCGTATGCTACCCTTATGATAACTTCAGTATTACATGGTTTTCTATAATCAATACTGCATAGGTAATTCCTGGAATTTACTGGTTGTCTATTTGTACTGAAAAATGACACATATCCTATAATACAGATCCACTGGCTTTCATGGGCTAACCATTGTATTATCTACCCATAGGTACATTTCAGGACAAGTTACAGTCATCAGAGATTGAAACAGTTATTATCATTTATGTCAGCTTTCCATGTCATTCTGTTGTAATTATGAATGCCTATAATTCTGATTTTTGTCTTGATTCACATATTAATTAGATCTTTTCCAAACTAATACATCTGAGGCCTCAGCCACTCAGGTTTGGTTCAATTCTAAAAGCTTAATTTTCTTTTATTTTCTACCTTTTGTTACTTTTATTTTTATTTTATACACATACATTCATATTGTAATTAAAACAAATCATTGATGTTGCATTGTATCCCTTCAGGAAAATATCCTTAAATCCTAACTCCAAGCAAGGGAGAATGTGATCTGATTTGAAAACATAATTATTATAGAGCTAGTGAAGCTAAAACATAGACTATACTGTAGTGTTACAGAGAGACAAAGGTATAATTGTAACAGGACTAATGGGGATGGGTGCTAGAAAGGCAGGTTAGAGAAAGGACTATGGGGCTAGATAACTAATGCCAACAACCTTTTGAAGTGCTGTAGTAAAACCTGATACTATAGCCATTTTTAAAGAATATACACACATAAAGGGAATTTAAGTGGGGTTACCAGATAATGATGGAGACAAACCTCATTAAGATACAATATGCTACCAAAGAAATGTACCAATATCAGAAGTAGGTTGCATCTTTTTTAAATGTTGGCCAGCGGGGACCTTTGAAACATCTGATTGTGGCAGGATATTGCCAATGATAATGGCTACTCTCCACAACTAGAGAGTAAGGCCCTATACTTTTGTCTCAACAATTGGACACTTGGAGCTCCACCTGGGGCCTGGCTGAGGATCTCTACATCCACTTCCATCAGTTATTGGATGAGAGTTCCAGCTCGACTGGTAGGGTGTTTGGCCATCTGAACACCAGACTAGGGCAGATCAGGCTTTCTCTCGACCATTGCCAGCAGTCTACAGAGGATGTATCTTGTGGATTTCAAGGAACCTCTCCAGCACTCTGCCTATTCCTGTGCTCATGTGGTCTTCATTTATCATGGTCTGTTATTCCTTGTTCTCCCTTTCTGTTCTTGAATCCACCAGGTTTAAATGAATCCCCAGGGGAGTCTTGGCCCTGGAGGAGATGGGAATAGAGGGGAGGGGATGGGGGGAAGATGGAGGTGGGGGCGGGAGTGGAGAGGACAGGAGAACCAATGGCTGATGTGTAAAATTAAAACACAAATATAATAATAAAAAATGCCAAAAAAACCTTAACTCTTAATGGCTAGCACTCATAGATATAGAAGGTGCTATATACACTATAGGAGAAGAATCACTAATCTTATACATCTACAAATCCTGTGAGCTATAATAATGACCTGCCTACAAGAAATGTCTACTCATACAATTATGGCAAGGATGTTATAGGAGTAACTAACTACTTTTTGATTGGATTTAAGTTCTGTTCTATGAGTTAAAATCCATGATTTATATTATTTATTAGGCCATGAACTTGAAAGAGGTATGCCATGGTATCTGGGGAATACTATTACTAACATTCTACTAAATGAGAATGATAATAGAATAATTCCTAAGAACATTTTGCTGTACCCATAGATCAGAGACATAGCCAACCTTCAGCAGAGAAACTTTCTCTTGTAGTAGATAGTAATTAACACTGAGGCCCCAAATGAACAATATACAGAGAATGAAACTTGAGATAACTAATCAATGAATGAGATATGTATTTATCATACCCTTTTTCTCAAAGCTTGGGTATCTGTGCAGATGTGTGGGATGAAAGATCATAACAGCCAGAAGTGATGGGCAATTATAAGGAAATAGCATTTTCTAATCACAGCAGTGAAGACTCAATAAGAACTCACGTCTGTTTAAGTATGCACAAGACCTGTATAAGCTAAAAGCAGACAAACATCTGAGCATTTTGAATGAGAAATAGGCAGAAAGTTCTACTCCTAGTCAGGAAGCTATTTCTAAATGATAGGTTCTGGGAAAAGAATAATTAGCTTTATAAACCACACTCTAGGGAAATCCCCAGTCCCAGGAGTAAATGGCCTGCAGAAATCAGACTCTGTATTCTTTGGTAACCATTTTTTTTTGCTTTCTTTTAAAAGAACATGAATTTGGCCTGGTAAGAAATTGGGGAGGACCTTGAAGGAGTTCAGGGATAATAAGGAATATTCTAACATAAAGACTGTATGAACTTCTCAAAGAATGAATAATAATGGAGAAAATAGATTATAGAGTTATTATCTAATGCAATAATATATCTGTTTTCTTTATTTTGAAAAAGGTGAGGGAAATTTGTATGTGGCAATATATGTATGAAATGATGCCAAGAAAAAGAAGGAATATATGGCCCTCTATAAGCCCAAAATGCCTGAGGCTACCAGAATCAAATTTTCTTCTAGTTCTTCTAATACCTTATGAAGGACCATTGTGCGATCTACTTAATTTTAGCCTTTCAGCTCAGAATTATGAACCATAATGAACTACCTTTCTAAATCACTCAATTTACAGTATTTTACATTAAAGCCACAAAAAACAAATGTAAGTTTAGTCTGTGGTGGTGTTGTGTTCCTCAAAATATTGTGCACCATAATAATTTTATCTCTGTATCCATTAGATACAGAGGCTAGAAAATGGTGGCACTCACGCCTTGAATCCTAGCATTCCAGAGACAGAAATCCCTCTGGATCTCTGGGAGTTCAAGGCCACATTGGAAACAACCAGGCGTGGTGACACATGCCTTTAATCCCAAGAAGTAAGCCTTTAATTGCAGGGAGTGATGACAAAAACAGAATGATATATAAGGCATGAAGACCAGAAACTAGAAGCATTTGGCTAGTTAAGCTTTTAGGCTTTGAGCAGCACAGTTCAGCTGAGATTCATTCTGGATCAGGACTGTGAAGCTTCCAGTCTGAGGAAACAGGATCAGCTGAGGAACTGGCAAGGTGAGGAAGCTGTGGCTTGTTCTGCTTCTCTGATCTTCCATCATTCACCCCAATACCTGGCTCAGGTTTCATTTTATTAATAAGACCTCTTAAGATTCCTGCTACATTGGTCAGTAAAGACACCTCATGAAAAGGTATAACCTTGAGCTTCAGTCTCTAAAAGATGATCTCAAAACTCCTAACATATCTGGCTTTGCAAAAGTAACTGTCTTTATGGGGGCTATATGGTTTGAGTATGGTTCCTTCTCTCTGAAAACATTTTTTTCCAAGAACCTATCATTTAGAAATAGCTTCCTGACTAGGAGTAGAACTTTCTGCCTATTTCTCACTCAAAATGCTCAGGTGTTTGCTTTCTGTTTATACAGATATTGTGCATGCTTAAGCAGCCAATGAGAGGTTATAAAACCTGGAAATTTAATCTAATAATGGCATTTTAAAATGGAATATTTAGGGTATTTCTAGGATTAAAGTGATCAGGTAGGATATCAAAACTGGAACAACAAGATAAATCTGCAAAACAAACTCAAGGTGACATTATGGGAAAGAAGTGGAGGAGCATGCAGTGTGAACATGTCCTTTCTACATGCTGATTCAGGAATTTGACCACAAAAAGATATAGGGCCTTGACTGTGGATCAGAACTATGAGCCAAAGTAAAACTTACAATTTACAAATCTGTTGTAGTAATAATAACAAAAAATTATTAGTACAGGGACCTTGCCATATAATAAGTGATTTTGGGATCCTTAAATGCACAACAATGTTAAAAGTATTCACTACAGACATAGTTTTTTAAGGCTGGTATTTCTATTCTTATAGATCATGCAATCTTCCAGAATATTTTTTGTTCTATTTTATGGATAACCCATGATAGTTTATAGACCAATTATGACAGTTTATAATAACTGACTTGGAAGTAAAGTGTATTTATTTATTATAACATTAACTCTTTCTCAGTTTTCAGGGCAATGGCAAAAGTCTGCAACAGAGCTGTGGCCCAAAAATTCTAAAAGATGCTCTGCCAGATCCCTTGCAGATTAAAAACAACAACAACAACAACGACAACATTGCTCTGTAAGTACATCCTGTGCTGTACTGTGGCAATGGGCAGTTCTCTAAGGGAGAAGACTAGCACTAGGACAAAGCTGTAAGAACATATTCTTCAGTTTCACATAAATTCTATGATGTCATTAATACCTATGGTTGCATGTGCCCTCACAATTATTTTCCACTGGTTTCGTAGTTATTCTGCACAGAGAACAACAAATATTGTCTTTATTGCAACAAGATACTTTTCACAAGATACTTTTCATTATATTCAAAATTAAGGATAAAATAATATCACTCGCATATCATGACAAGCAACCATAATTTGTATGACCACCTCCTTTCTAATATCAAGTGTCACTGTCCAGGGATTTTCCGAGTACATATCACCAAGCATAAGATGCATCTTAAGAAATTGGGTCTGCCTTCATTTTCTCTAGTTCCTAGATTTTAATTACTTTTCCACTTACATTTCATTCCTAGGCTGAACTAAAATCCTCCCTTCCTGAAATTTTTTTATTGCATCCAGAATGAGAATTCATTATTTTCTTCAGTCTTTTACAACATTAACATATCACAAAATTCAAGCCACCATTTTAGGCAAATATATTTATGTAAAATAGATGGTGGGAGTAGAAGATAGCATTTTATGTTTATAAATTGCAAGATGATTCAAGTATCTCAATGAACAATTTTGAAAAGATGGGTAATGACCTATTCTTCTATGGTTCTTATTCTGTGTCCTAAAAGTTTGACAAAACACAAAAATTACTTACTTTCAAGCTGAAACTCAATCAAAAGTATTATCTACCTTGTAATGGAAGCAATTCATGATTACTATTATTATGCCTCAGTTTTTATATCACAAATTGTGTAAAAGTATTTAGTAATTGTAGTGGACTACAAATCATAATGAACAAATGTGTGATCACCATAATCAAAACGCCCAGTTGTATTTTCTGTTTTGATGACCTCCTTTATCTACTATTATGATCATTGACACTTATTCCAATAAATCATCTGTCTCTGCCAGGAATCAATTTAACTACTGACTCTCAAATATTATTTCTTATATAATTATCTTGTAGGATGTAAACCCAGAAAAAGAATTCACTTGTGTGGTCTTCTTTAACAATATAGTGGTAAAGTTAGATTCAGTGAAAAAAATCACAAGGGCTAAGACTAGTGGATGGATTTTTAAGAGTTTGGAGATGTCAGATTCTGTGATTAATTCTAAATCTCAATTCCAACGTAACTAAGACACAGTCTTATTCGGTCTAATAAAGCACACATTTTCTTCCTTCCTCAGCCATATGTATGTGCATCTTTACAGAATTGGTTCAAATATTTGTCAAAGATATTTTGGGAAAATCAATTTTTCTTTTCATCTGATGCTGTACCTGCTAGTCTTTATGACTTAGAAATACATATTAAATTAATATGATTAATTTTCTACATTAGAAAATTGAAATTTAACTATATAAATGGAAATGAAGGAAACTTGTATGGGTATGATATGGTTTCTGTATATTTAATAGACCTTTCCTGGATAGATGATATTCATTAAAATTGTACTTATATATCCATAATATATACATATATACATTATATACTATACTATATCAATTTACAAATACAGGTAGCTTTAATCAATATTTAAAATATTATATTAAAATTATATATAATGTAATACTATAGTGATAGGTAATAGAAAACATACACTTGATTATATTTTGAAAGTTATGTTAGTCATTGTCACAAAACAAATGACATTGCCTGGAGGTGGTGTCTCATGCCTTTAATACTAGCACTAATGAGGCAGAGACAGGTAGATTGCTGTGAGTTCCAGGCAAGCCTTGTGTACTACATAGTGAGCTCCATGAGAACCTACTTTTATACAGAGAAACCATGTCTTGAAAAACAAAAACAAAAAAAAAAAACAAAAACAAAAACAACAACAACAAAACATGACTTAACTTTAATTGGAAAAGTAATTTATAAGATTTATATAAATGTGAAAATCTTCTTTGTTAAATGATAAAGTAGGAACTGATTGAAGAAATGGATAAATACAAGAATTGAATGCAACCAAGTAGCTTTAATTAAGGCTTGTATTTTGTAAACATACAATAAGCTGTGGCTATTACAAATCAATCTAAGACAACAAGGATGCTCTACTGTACAGGAACCCTTGGCTAATATAGTTCAAAGACACAAATCCTTATGTAAAATTTATTTTAAATCCATATATTACTCTAGATCTTTTACTTACTTAAAATACAGGAAATAAGCTGTGACATTTATGCACACTGATAATCAAATACAAACATTTTATATTGAGTCAGTTGGTGTTCATTTTCAGAAGATGAACAGCATTTGCATGTCAAGTGCACTAAGTAATTCCTTTTAAAAATAAAAGTTTATTTCTTGAATATGAACGATAGTGAGCAAACAGAATGAAACAAATAGCATTCATACTTAAAAATCACAAAGTATAAATTTATCATTGTCTTAGAACAGAGAACAATTCTATCTATGCTGATTCTTGACTTAATCCATAAAATATTAACAAGTGTGCCTAGTAAAAGTAGAAACTATTTCTTTTCTTGAAATTTGAAAATGACAAACATCTGCAAATATATTATAATAGGACATTTACAAGTTAGTAAGAATGTCAGTAAAATCTCATATTTGCTTAGTAAGTAGTTAGGGACTTTGAGCAGGTCATTTAACTCCTATTTCTCAGCTTTAATTTGAATTCTAATACATTCCCATTTCCCTCCTCATGCCCTCCTCCAGCAGGGTAAGTTCTTCCATGGGGTGATTGCTAAGCCTGGTACATTCAGTTGAGGCAGGTATGTCTTGTTTTTCAACACAAGAATCTGAGATGTTTGAACACCGCCTTCCACATTCTTCCAATTTTCTCCTCTCAACCTCTCACTAGTCCTCTATCACATTATGGTATACTAAGAAAGAGCCAAGAAAAATTGTACTCTCTTCTGGAAAGTTCACTCAACCTACAATTAGTTATCTTTCAAAATATTGTCAAGGTATTTCCTTCTGTTTTCCAAATTTTTTTATCCTCTTTTTGTCCCATTCCCAGAGTGTGCCAAACACTCTTCACACTTTTATGTGAATTTATTGTGTCATATAAGCTTTCATTTTATGTTTTATTTCCTGTCGACAATGTCCTAAACTATTGTGCTCAGCCAAGTCCAAGTAAGGTTTGATGTGTAATAAATACTTATCCATAAAATCTGTCACTACCATAAAGACTAGCAGAGAATAGTTTCACAGTGTGTTTTTCCTTAGGTAAAATATATTAGCTATGACAATACTTTAAGTATAGGTAATAGATACTGTTAAAACTAGTGCACATATCATAAAGCTATAAAATATTTCTATGGATATCTCAAAGATAGGAGTGATTTAATTTAGACATCCAATGCAATAGAGTTAAAGTGAACTTCGACTCAACAAAAAATTCAAAGCCCAATATGTGTAACAGACAACTAAAGCACAACCATGACTTCCCCAAATACTGTAATGAGTCTCAAAAGTGAAGAGCTTACATCACATTCCCATGAAAGCTAATAACTTCCTAATTTATCCAAGGGAAGGGGCTAAAATCCTCCAGAAGAATCTAGAACACTTGACAATATCCTCTGTCAGAAAATAGCTTACATGCAAGAGGAGGAATATAACACTATTCAGTTCAACTTTAACAAACCCATAATTTAAGCACCCAAAATTCATAAGGATCTATATGGCACACATTTAGTGGGGAATATCCTTATAAACTAGTATATTTTAGGTGCTGGTTTGTAAAGGTCTTGTGAAACAGAGAAAATTTTACAAATGGAAAAATAGATTACAATATTATTACCTCCTCACAATGTTAGTAATGTATATTGATTGACTTATTATTGACTAATTCATATTAGGATTCTAATGCATTTGTTTTGGGATGAAATTGTTGATAACATGTTATAAAATTTTGTGTATATGCATGTTCATATGACATAGGTAAATGTATGTGCATGTCATATGGTTGCAAAAGGACAACTCTAGACTCACTCCTCAGGTGCTGGCATCCCTCAATTTATTTCAAGATAGCTTCTTTCACTCACCTAGTTCACATTGGAACATGTTAAGTTATCAGCTGACAGAGGAGCTTCAGCAACCAGCCTATATCTACTTTATTATAATTTTGACTACAAATTCTACCCACCATGCTGGCTTTTTTTATATGAGTTATTGTGATCAAAGCCAGTTTTTTTGTACTTTTAGATGTAAGCACTTTGTGGATGGAGCCTTCTCTCCATCCATGTTTAAAAGTTTTAAAATCATGAAAATTCCTGTAGATGAATCTTAACAGGTCTTATTAATAAAAACAAACCAAGAGCCAGGTATTAGGGTGAATGCTGAAAGTTCAGAGAAGCAGAACAAGCCACAGATAACCTCACTTCACTAATTCCTTAGCTGATCATGTTTCCTCAAATTAGAAGCCTCTGTGTCCTCATCCAAATGGATCTCAGCTGAACTGCTGCTAAAAGCCTAAAAGCTTAACAGCTTCTACTTCCTGGTCCTCATGTCTTATATACCTTTCTGCTTCCTGCCATGACTTCCTGGGATTAAAGGCATGTGTGACCATGCCTGGATGTTTCCAGTGTGGCTTTGAACTCACAGAGACTCAGATGGATCTCTGTCTTTGGAATGCTAAGCTTAAAGACATGCATGTCACCAATTTCTGGCCTCTGTGTCTATCTAGTCGCTGTTCTGTTCTTTGACCACAGAGAAGTTTTTAGGGTGCACAATATATTGGGGAACACAATATCACTACTAAGGCCAACATCCATCCAGGAGCCTTCCTCATGTTCTTTTTTGGTTCATCTGCCTGAGCACCTTACCCCCATCACTCTTTCAAGTACAGTTCTCCATTAGAAACCACATTCTTGTACATTAATGATGCAATCAATGGTTTCAAAACAAATAAACAATCAAACTATCCTCCAAACCAATGGGAGGAAAGATAAAGAAATAATAATAATAAAAATACAGGGCTGCAATTGATGGAATAGAAACAAACAATGAAGAAAATTAATGGACTCCAGAGTGATTTCTGTTTATTTAACTGAAGAATCCTTAGTTGAATTAGCCAAAAGAAAGAGGAGACCAAACTTAACAAAATTAGAAATAATCAGGGAAACATGACAGTGGACAACAAAGGAAACCAGAACAGTGTAAGAGAACACTTTATAAAACTAAATGACATTAAGCTGGAAAACAAAACAGAACAAGAGAAGTTTTCAGACACGTCTGAACTGCCAGAAATACATAAGGATAGTATGAATATAATAAACCCATAACAAATAATTATACTGAAACAGGAAAAAAGTTGGAGGACATCTATAATATAACAAACTTCCTAAAATATATGAAATAGAGATCATCCCAGAAGGTGGAGTAGAAAAAGCATGAGAGCCAAAGGACCAGGCCAACTGATGAGATAATTTATTCTGGACAAGATAGGTATGCTGTACCCATAATTTCTCAACAATGTGCAGGTTTAAAGAAGAAGTTTACAAGATCATGACAGTTAGTATGCCAGCACAGAAGGGGAAAAGTTCACTTGGTCCTACCCATAGACAAAGAGTTAAGATAATCAAAGGTTGCTAAAGGGAAAAAAAAATCATTTTTCCTCAATGACAAATTCCATGATACTTGTCAAAGTGTAAATGTTCATCAGTAACCCTTCATACACAGACAACACAAAATGTACTAGGTACATTGTAGTATTGTGTGTGTGTGTGTGTGTGTGTGTGTGTGTGTGTGTGTGTATGTGTATGTATCAGAACAATAATTATAGAAGTCATAAATTTGATAAAGAAGTCTAAAGAAGGGAGGAGGAGGAGGAAGTGATAGAAATTGTATATATATAGTGCTGTATGTATACAATGTAGTCATATGAAATTCTCTAAAATAAAATTTAAATTAAAAATTAAGTACATTTTTAGAAAAAATATGAAATATTTTAATTAAAGCTGAAAAGAAAAACAGCATTTTTTTAAAAAAAATATTATTACATATAAAACTTGAACACAATAAAAAACTAGTACAACCTCAATATAAGATACAATTCTTTCCATAAAATTAACTTTAGAAGAAAATTCCACCCGGGCAGTGCCATGATCACTAGTAGAGTCCTGGAAATGACATGGGCAATGTGAGTATCAGTGTGGCTGTTAATCAGAACACAGGCCAGCCTATCCACAGAAGGACACACAACATTTAACTGAAAAGACAAAAGACGATGTGTCAGAGATTTTCAGTTTTATGTACTAATACATAGTTAATATGATCCAGAAAAATGTATTTCATAATTATTTATAGATTTATTTGAATACCCAGTCTAAATACACACACACACACAGCCACACAGACACAGACACACACACACACACAGAGAGATATGTTTTACTACTTAGTAGTTGCAAAACAGTAAACTCCCCAGGCACCATGACTGAGTCTCCTCTTGAATACTGTACCTTAATAATATCTAACTTTTTAGTACAATGTTTTCTGAAAATCCTGGCTTTTTTGCCCACAGTAAACAAAAATGTGAAAGATCATGGAGTGTTCACTTAAAATTTACCATGGAAAGTTTAAGTAACTGTCATTAAGCTATGGCCAATAATGATGATCATTAAGAAATGTAAAATAAATTTTGCTGAAAAGTGTAAAAAAATTAATACCATTTTTCTGTAAGAACAAGTTACTCATGTTCAAAATGCAAAGGAACTATCAGGCTGTCCAGATTTCTGAACTGGCAGAACTATCAGCTCTAATTTAATATTCCATTGATTTGTGACACACAGCAATTTTAATAAATTATGATTTTTATTTTGTATGTGGAGCTGAGGATCAAACCCAGGGCCTTGCGCTTGCTAGGCAAGTGCTCTACCACTGAGCTAAATCCCTAACCCCAAATTAGGATTTTTTTAAAGCTAGAATAGTTTTAAACTCACATTTTGAAAAGGACAAGATGTGAAACACATTTGGAATTCTAACTTGTCTGAGCCTACACCATTCTTGTTTCTCAGGTAGAGCATCCTTTGTAAGAAGAGAGAACTTGTTCCTAGTACAAGAAACCCAATGACTCACACTTTGTATTTTATCTTATTTCATCTTATTTGAAAGGAATATTATTGAATACCTCATTGAATGTTGTCTCTTAGACACTGCCCTAACCCTTAGTAGGAAATAAAGATACATTAATACAATGTGATTTTGGTCTCTCAAGGAATGCCCTATCAGTTCAAGGAAAAGCCACATAGATACATGCATTATTCTATGCAAAATGCTAATATAATAATAATAAAAAAATAGGACAAAGTTCACTTAGTGAGATCCATTCTCTTCTCAAAGGGTTTATATAATGCTATTAATTATAATTGCAATCATTTACATAAAGTCAAGCTTCTAAAGATATATCATCTAGTATTGATCTTTAAGCACATAATTAAACTTTTCATTCTTTATATTCCAAGAGCTATATTAATTAAAGTGCATGTTACAAAAAGATCTTCAAAAGAAATAGCTTTGAGAGTTCCTGTATATCTGTGTAAAAGTGAAGATGTTTTCTCAATTGAATTCTGAATTTGAATACTGTGACATTACATAAATTAACTCCTCAAATAATTTTAATGCCTCATATAACTATTCAGGATAATGATAAAGATATCAAAAATAACTTCAGCTATTCACGCTTACTAACTAGCAATAATAATTTATTTTACTGATTTCAAAATATCATGATCTAAATATGAAGACCACATGCTGCTAATCATATAATGTGTTTACTTATGGCAATTTATGGTAGGCAACATTGCTCTTTCCTAAAATTCTAGATTCATAAAAATCCTGAAGTGCAAAATAATACACCTCACATGCAAAGAGAAAAGGATGTTTGAAAATCTTCTGTAAGTAGAATAAACCACGTGGGAATATGAAACAATAGTTAGAACTGTAATATTAAATTAATCTCATACTATGAAAATACCATTTTATCCATTAAAATTCAGTGTTGTTATTAATATGAGTACTGCTGAAATAGATGTGTTTGTAGAAAAGTGTGAATATAAGTGTGATTCCCAAACATGTATAGGTTTAAACTCAAAGACTTCAAACAAGTGTGTTTAAAAAAAATAAAATCCAAATGATGAAGTATTACGAAAAGCTGGCACATTTGCTCTGCTGCAGTAGTATCCACTAGATGCTAATGACTAGAATGGACATTTGGAATCTGCGGAAGTCCTGCAGATTATCATCCAACTGTCTGTAATAATAAATTGCTGATAATTCAACAGTTAGGACTTAACTACCAATTAACAAATAATAATTAACAATAGAAATTGTGTAAGTTCGGCTCAGTTTAAGCCAGCTCCCCTCCCTATGGAACAACTTTCATAGTGGTATTTTTCCAAAAGCTCTTTTATGAATGTCCAACCCTGTTCAGCATTTATTATTGCTTATTACAGATTTGTTAATTTAATTTTTCCCTAAAAAAGCAAATGAACAGCACTGAAATTTGAATGTGATATGTGTTAAAATTGTTTGCCATATTTTCAAAGACATAGAGTTGATAAAACCCCCAGCTTTAAAATGATAAATACACCAGATCTTTAAAACATTCTAAAACTAATAGGCATAGAGCCCCTCAGTATGAAAAAAATAAAATTTAAATTAAAAATATCACACCCATGGGCATGCACACATACACATATTTTCAGATATGGGCTTCAAATGGTTCTTCCAAAAGGAAATGTAATTGTTCATGTATTGAATTTTCATTTGCAGAAAGCATAAATAAATGGATGGAGCAACTCTTAATACAATAACAGTAATTAAGAAGCTACCTTGATCTGAATTAAACAGATCATGATCATCCTGTCTCATAATCTAATGATAAACACTATTGAACAGCTGAGGGAACACTCTCAGGAGGGAAACCATTGGGTCCAATAATGCAGAGGTTTCCATTCATCAGGGTAAGAAGGATTAGGCAGATCATATCCACTTGACTCATTGGAATCCAGAAGCACAAGAGCCGAGAAACAATAGCAAAGGGCCAGGCTCAGAGTGTACAAACATATTCTGGTTTTCTTCACTCCCAATAGAACTATCTATTAAACTCTAGATATTACAGAACCTCTGTCATCCATCATTCCTAACATTTGCAAATTCCATTCAACAATCAGTTGAAAAGCCTTAATAGAGGGTCAATATATGCTATTCCTAGCAATAGCACCAGCTCACTGTTACCAAACTTCTAAGTTATTTTTCATAAATGTGACCAAAACACCCATGAAAACAGCCTAAAAGACAATGTAATAATTCTAGCTCAATATTTCTGACATTTCTGTTCATGTTCACATGTCTTATTATTTCTGGTCCCATAGAAAGGCTTTACATCATAATGATGCATGTATGTACTAGAGGATGTTAAACTCATGTTTACCAGGACACAAATAAAGACACACAAAAAAGTGTTACCTAGGGAAAATAGACCCTCTAAATTCATAATTACATGAGGCTCTATCTTACAGTTTTGCGACCTTCCATTACCCTGGTTCTGGAAGTTTCATGCTCTCTGGAAACAACCATATTCACACACATTTCCAAAAGTTGTGCTTTGTTTATGCTTAAGGGGTATTTTAGGTCAATGAAGTTGGTAATTATGAAGAACTCTCACAGCACTAGAGAACATAAGTAAAATTTTGCTGTTCTGTTATTTTTATCTTACTTTAATCTCAGTTGGAAATAATGCCACTTGGATGCGTGCTTAAAATACAGGAAGGCAAATACTTTCAAGGTTAGTGTTCTGGTACTTGTTTGCAGCTCTGGAGATATATCTGGAGTTTTGTGCTCCTGTAGCAAGTGTGCTGTCACTGATTTAATATCCTTAATTCTTACTAAGAGGTTTGAAGTCAACAGACAAACAGATTCTGGAAATTTAATTTTGTCTTCTTTTTAAACCCTTTAAACAACATTGAGTCTTAATTAAAGCTTCCCCCGTGATTTTTTTTAAGCACAGTTTCAATCGATTCTTTTAGCTTTTAGTATAACCATTTTCATTTTCACAAAAATGTCTTGTACTCTAGTGTGTGATTAGTTGGGTGAAATATACTTTCAAGTCTAACAAAAAAGTTTTGAATTATTCTATAGGAAAATTTAGGTTAAAGATAGGAAAATTGAAAGGTAACCATCTAAGCATAAATAATGAAATCAGACAGGTACCAAGGTTTAGAAAATTTATTCTTCTGTGTACAAATTTGGAAATTTATTGATTATAAATATATTTATACACATTGTCTAGGTTCAAATGGTGTGATTTTACTGGGTAGCAGCATGCAAGCATTGTGTCGCTGAAGAAAATGAGACACATACTGATGTACTAGTGGCAGCATGCAAGAATTTTGTAGGTAAAGGCAATCAGCCATATACTGAAGTGCTAGTGATTATCTCCCATTAAAACTTTGGCAAAATTCACTGAACTGCATTTGCAAAGCTAATACTATTACATACAGATTTTCTGTAGAATTAATTAAACTTAATTAAATGGAAGGGTACAAGTTTAAAAGGATAGAAACTGGGTTTTGGAAGTCTGTTTCCTGTATTTTTTTTGTTTGTTTGTTTGTTTTTATGTAAACATAGTATACAAAGTTGCAGATTCATTGTAGCCCTTTAACACATCTTTTGTACCTCTCTTGGGCTACTACTTCTCCTGTCTCCATCCTCTGTTGTCAGCTGCCTCATCTTCCTCAATAGCCTGAGTTCTGGTTTTCTGTCACATGTTTACATCCTGTTCCCATCTTGTGCTACACCTCAACTTTATGATCTCTTCTTCTTCTCTCACAGACCCCTTTATGGTTGCACACACACACACACACATACACACACACACACACACACACAGAGAGAGAGAGAGAGAGAGAGAGAGAGAGACAGAGACAGAGACAGAGAGACAGAGACAGAGAGAGAGAGACAGACAGACAGACAGAGAAAGAGAGAGTAGTGAGAGGGGGAGGGGGAGGGAGAGAGATACACACAGGAGTGCACATATCAAAAAAGTAAACACTTATTTTTTATTTATGTGTATGTGTCCATCTATGTAAATGTATGTCACATGCACTGCTACCCTTGAAGGCCAAAAGTCATCAGGTCTTCTAGAACTAGAGTTGCAGTTCAGCACAAACTGCCCAACATGGAGTTTTATGCCTGGATACTTAGATTTACAATGATTCCTATATTTTTTTCCTTTTATCATTAACTTTTATATTTTTAAACCACTAATGAGAATCTACATTGTGAATCTTTATAAGCATTTTATTTTTTCTACTTTTTCCAAGATTTATCTTTATTTGTATGTATGTGTATGAGCCATATGTGTGTTGTTGCCAGCAGAGGCCCAAAGAAGATACCAGATAACTTGAGGCTTGGGTTCTAGAACATGGGTATGGGAACTGGATTCTGTGAAAGAGGAAACTACTATAGTCACTGAGCCTCCAACCTATTTTTTAATGTTTACATATGTGTGTATGTGTGTGTGTGTATTTAGAACTTATTATGATTATATTAGTTTTGATTGTTGCTTATTTGTTTCTGTATTAGAGTATTGTATTGTTACTCTAAAGCTAGGACTCAAAACATTAAGAGTACTTTTCCTATTGTCTAATTTTTTTATTCTCCTCATATTTTCAGAACTCCATACAGCAGATATCTATCTATCAAGTCTCAAAGCAATCACAAAAACTAACACCCCTAGAGTAGATGTTTTTTCCACTTGTAAGAAACAAGGAAACTATATTTAGGTGTAAGAACATGATGTTATTTAGGATGACCTCTGCTGTGTGCAATATCAATGTAACATCAGAACAACACAGCTGTGAGGGTCAGGGCAAAGGGCAGCTGCATGATCATTCAATTATAGTCCTCAGTAGAATTTGATCAGTGTTAAAGTTTTCTTTTTAGCACTGATATTGAGTTTGAAAATGAAGGAGCCTAATTTTAGCTAAGGAAGAGCAAATGTGAGAACCATTATCAGTATTGAAAATCCAATTGCAAAAAAGGCATTTGTGAACCTGGCCTCATTGGCCAATATAAACATCTTCTTCAAGACAGTCAATGTTATCTCTAGTTCAGATCTCTTCCCATCTCTGAGCAGCTCCTCTCTCATTTCAGCACTTTTCATGGCACACAGATAGATGGGACCTTTTTCTTCCCATAATTTCCATCAGAAATAATCATTTTATACCTTCTAACTCCTCTGAAAAATCTGAAGTGCACTTTGATTGATTATTCTCAGATCATATTTATATTATTTGGTTCAAAATCTGCTGTATAAGGAACCAGATACTATAATCTTCTTTGTCATTAAACTATCAAGGTTGTGTGGAGGAAGAGCATTCTTCTAGTGAGATGTTCTAGATAAGATTTTCAATGGCATACTTTTGTAAGCAAGGTAAGCCCCCAGATTTTTTGCTTGAAATAAACAAACTAACAAACAAACTCATACCTACACCAACAAATCATACAGTGATCTGTGTATGGCTTTCCAGTGAAATTAATCAGAATCTTATTTAAGGAAATAGATACTCCTATTTTATATAAGGTCTCTTAGCTTGAACGATCTCTACCATAAATGAGAAGTAGATCCAAAACCACTGCTCAGAATAAACTCATGTCCAAAACAAGCAAAGGGGTTAAAAAATCCTAATTACTTAATAATTTTTTCTTGTTTATAATAATATAAAAATATAACATAAAATTATATAATTCCTCACATACATGTAGCTCCAGTAAAATGCCAAGGTTTGGTAATAAGAGCTTGTGAAAAAAAATGTTATAAATGAAAAGAATTGCTGTCATATGCAAATGTTCTGTAACCAAGGCCATCTAAAGCACTTTGTCAGGTGTACACAAATAGCCTTTGACATATTCTATGAACTGTTCTAACGCTGCGGTTTCTGGAGGGAGACAAAGAAGCTAGGACTCCAATAAATATATATTCATTTCCTAATGTTAACTTGAATACCGACTGCAGTTTCAATATTATCAGGGCCATACAGAAACTGGAGCTTACAGAAGAGATGAAGTTTTATAGCAATCTGTTAAACTGTATCCCAGGATAACGACACAAATGTTCACTCTAATAATTCCCACACTGAGTGATGATACTGTGAGTACAAAGGAACATTGCATATCTAAAATAAAATGTGTTCACATTGTGTGAGACCAATTTGATGAGAAGAACACAATCTGTGGGTGACAATTTATTATTTTTTCAAAATGCTTATTTTGTGAATAGTGATAGAAAAATTCATCAGAGAATAAAGTAAGAGAATTGGGTACTTTTAAAACAATATTTCATGTTTCTAATTAAATAAGAATTTTGAATGAGTTTGTAGATTGAGGAGGATCTTGGATGAGTGAGGTATGTTTTGCAAAGCAGGAGTTCTATGGCTATAAAGATGGCTTAGTCAGTAAAGTGATTTGATCTGAAGCACCAACCTAATAATATGGTGTGGTGGCATACACTTATGGTGTCAGTGCTGTAGAGAAGACAGAGTAATTCTAAGGTCAGTTAAAGATCTTGTAACAAAAGATAAATGGTGCCTAAAGAGGTTATCTTTTGGCCTCAATGAAGAAGCATGCATCCATTCATACCATCACACAAATACTCACCTACACACACACACACACACACACACACACACACACACACACACACACACAAATGTGTACATAACACATAGAAAAAATAAATGAAGAAAATCAAGTAAAAATCCTGAACGTATACTACAGGCATAAGAACGTCTCTCTTTAGTCTCCTGAAATTCAAGAGACCTTGAGTTATTATCACATAATATTCCATGATCATAAGTTCAGTTCTTACTATGAAAAATTAACATCAGTTAGTGAAATTAATGTTTAAACCATATCTTAGTTAGGGTTACTGTTACAACAATGGAACACCATGATCAAAAACATTTCAGGTAAGAAAGGGATTATTTGGTTTGTGTTTCTGCATCCCTGTTCATCTTTGAAGGAATGCACTACAAGAACTCAAACATGGTAGGAACCTGGAGGCAGGAACTGATCCAGAGACCACAGAAGAGTGTTACTTACTGGCTTCTTCCTTATGGCTTGCTCACACTGCTTTCTTATGAATCCTATGACCACCAGACCAGGATTTGCACCACCCACAATGGGCTGCACCTTACTCATCAATCACTAATTCAAAAACTGTCCTTCAGACATTCCTACAGCTAGATCTTGTAGAGAGAGGCATTTTCTCAGTTGAGAATCTGTACCATGAATCGTAAGGGAACTTATTAATAA
Organism: Onychomys torridus; assembly: GCF_903995425.1. Classification (NCBI taxonomy): domain Eukaryota; kingdom Metazoa; phylum Chordata; class Mammalia; order Rodentia; family Cricetidae; genus Onychomys; species Onychomys torridus. Next base: position 49,060,005 of record NC_050452.1, read on the forward strand.
AATCAAACCTGGAACCACGTATTGGGGTGATTGCTGGAAGATCAGAGAAGCAGAACAAGCCACAGCTACTTCACTTCACCAATTTCTCAGCTGGTCCTGTTTTCTCAGACTGGAAGCCTCTGAGTCCTCATCCAGAATGAATCTCAGCTGAACTGCTGCTAGAAGCCTAAAAGCTTAACCAGCCAAATGTTTGTAGTTTCTGGTCTTCATGCCTTATATATCTTTCTGCTTTCTGCCATCACTCCCTGGGATTAAAGGCTCACTTCTTGGGATTAAAGGCCTGTGTCACCATGCTTGGCCATTTCCAATTTGGCCTTGAAGAGATCCATAGGGATTTCTGCCTCTGGAATGCTAGGATTAAAGGCGAGAGTGCCATCATTTTATAGCCTCTGTATCTAATGGCTGTTCTGTTCTTTGACTCCAGATAAATTTATTAGGGTGCACAATATTTTGGGGAACACAATACCACCACAAGGATCCACCCTCTCTGATGATGCTAGGTTGTGTCAAATAACCTCTGTCCTGGAATAACTGCTGTGGTGACTGAAGTGTAAACTGTCATACATGGAAATTAAAACTCAAGTTCTTCCCCCCAAAAAATTAGATAGCTCTCATTCACATTTCCTTCACAGGGTCATCCATGTGTCCCTCCTAGGAGATCATGATGGGAGGACATGCAGAGATGACTAGCCACACTAGTGGAAGCCCATGAACTGTGGACTGATGGCTGTGGAGCCCCCATGGGACTGGACGAGGCCCTCTGGATATGGAAGATGCTTGTTTGGCTCTTACTGTTTCTGGGGCACCCAGGCAGGGGGATAGGGATCTGTCCTGGTCTGTGGGCAGGCTTCTGGAATCTGGTACCTGTGGTGTGACACCTTGCACACCCTTGGTGCAGTGGGAAGGGGCTTGTACCTGTTTAGCCTCAGTGTGCTGGGCTCTGCTGACTGCCTATGGGAGATGTTGATTTGGGGGATGTGGGGATGCAGGGTAGCATGGTAAAGAGGGCTGGGGGTGGGAAAAGGGAGGAGGGGGAATATGTCGATAGTATGTGGAGTGAGTAGAAAATTTATTAATAAATAATTTTAAAAATTAGATATCTAGAAGTCAACAAGATGGCTCACAGTTGAAGCACACTGGTTGCACACAGCCATCTATACCTCCAGATTCAGCGAATCCAGAGCCTTTTTCCATCCATGAGTGCCAGGCACTCACATAATACTCAGACCAGTATTCTAGCAAAATGTCCAAACACATGAAATAAAAAAAAATGAATAAATCTTTAAGGAACAGATTTTAATACTTTCAGGCTCCATCCCTGGTGCGTGAGCAGGCTTTTGGAGCCCAGTGCCTATGGTCAGACATCTTGTAGAGCCTTTGTCCAGGGGAAGGGCTTGGACCATTCTCAAGTGAATGTACCAGGTTCTGCTGACTCCTCATGGGAGGCCTTGCCTTAGAGGATGTGGGAATGGGGGATGGGTTGCGCAGGAAGGCTAGCAGAGCAGGAGGAGAGAGGAGAGGGAGAGATCTGTGGTTGGTATATAAAATGAATAGAAAATTTCTTAATACTAAAAGAAGACTTTATAGATATGAAAATTAAATTGCAATGTTTTCTCTTCTATTGGAACCACTTCAAAAATATGCCATGAACATTTTGTCTATTATAACCCTGCATAAAATAACATTATATAAGAGAATGTATTTCATTAGCTTTCATAAATATGTAGCAATTATATCAAGTTGCTATCTTTATCCCAACTCTTGCATTTCCTACAACTTGTTCCTTTGGATTGATGATATAATTTAATTTTTCTTCCATGGAAATATATTTTATAAATGAAAGACTTTACATATTTTTCTATTTGATCTAAAGGCAATGCTTGCTCTATTTGTCCCTTTGTCTTCTAGGTAACCAAATAGATGGCCTAAACAATTTAGTTAAAGAAAGATATATTTTGGCTCATGGTATGGAGATACAGTATCCATCAAGGTATTCAATCAATGCATAATTGGCTTGTTTTTGATTATATCATATCTACAATCAAGAAGCAGAGAAATTGAACTAGAAGCAGAGTATGGTTATTATCCTCAGTGTCCTACATTTTGTTATTTTCTTCCTACAATTAAATTCCAACTTGTAAAGAATTCAAAAACTCTGCAATTAATACCTAGAGCAAAGGAGGTAGTATTTAAATGTGGGAACCTGAGAGGGCATTTTATATTCAAGCAATAACAGAAGCTATTCATTATTTCTCTGTTTCCAAGATCGTACTTCTAAGATGGTGATATGAATTACTATATTAACACACCAGATGTTTTGTGAAACATAGAAATAAGTAGTGCCAATCTAGAATAGCATATTACTTAATTAGTAAAAATTACTGCTCAGAGTGATCCATTCTCAGTTAATGTTGTGATATGGTTTCTTCTATATTGTTTCATATATGTACTTAAAGTTAAGTATGTGATATTCTGATCAATTATTAATGTGAAATCTACCACCTTTTTGCAGCCATTTCAGATTTTCTGCCTGCCTTAATAATGTGTCTAGTCTACAGTCACTCTAAACTTCTTTAAGGTACTTTGTGTTGCAATACACCAGCAGATGTGTTTGACTAATTATTTCTATGTTTTTTCCTGCCTCGTAATTTGTTCACATTTGCTGTGGAGATTTTAGAAATCATCTTGATTGTTTGGCACAGGAAGGAAATCAACCCTGGACTGTCTAATTATGTGCAGTCTTCCTGTTTTTCCTTGTATACGTTTTCATCTTTACATACATTAGCAGTTTTTGTTAACTCTTACTGGTGTAGTTCAACTAGATAACATGCTGTATATTCTCAGCTACATCTGCATTGAAACTGTGTGAAGCAAGCCATGCTATTCCAGAAGCAATAATTAATACATATAAAAATGCCTCCAGCTTGCATGCAGGCTTAACAGAATCATCAATCAGGAGAAAGGGTGGAGATTTACATGAATAATATGTATAAATTTGTATTTATCTCAAAAATCAGTAAGACTCTGAATCAAGTAGATGTCTGTGAGCTCAAGGCCAGCCTGGCCTACAGAGCAAATTCCAGGACAGCCAGGGCTACATAGAGAAACCCTGTTTCAGAAAAACAAAAGAAACAAATAAAAAATAATTAGTAGACATCATTTTATTTGCCTTTAATATTGTTTTGGCCTGAATTTTATACATTTCTGTCTAAAATTTTTACCAAATTAAGGAAGAATTTGGAGGCAATAAAATAAGACTTGAATTTATGGAAAGCAAGTCTGCAAATATAGAGAAATAAAATGTGATAAGTAACTGGAAATTGAGATATCATATTTCAACAGAACCAGACACTTGCTAAGTTATATTAAATCCTAATTTGATTTTAACTGTCTTTTTATTTTTTTCAGTACTCAGTTCAGGAAGTTAGGGTACAACAGTGTAAGAAACGATGAGATCAGAAACTGAGATTTGAACTGGATATTTTGTATAGAGAACCACATTTACATGTGTTGGGAACAGAAAGGCAGCAAACCCTTAGACCAGAAACTGAAAGTATGCACATATCATTTTTTTTCTCTTCAAATTTCTTCTGGTTTTGAGTTAAAAGCTATGAGAAGAACATTTAATGTAAACAATAAATAGGTTTTATATATATATATATATATATATATATATATATATATATATATATATATATATATAACCAAATAAACAGAGTAAAGTATTAAAAACTTACATGGAAAAGATCTCTGACTTGATTTTAAAAGGGAAATTGAGACTTCATCATTAATAGGAATAGACCCAGCAGAAATTGTCATACCTTTAATTAAGGAAGATATTGAAAAATTATGGGCAGAAAGTGAACCTTGGCAAAGAGCTTGCGGTAATTTTTTTGGTAGAGATTAACAGCAAATATCCCCAAAGTGATAGAATTGAACTTATGAAGAGTGCTGATCGGAAATTTGCTTCGCATTGTATGGGAAACACCCATATCTGGAGCTCATACATTTTATATAATTGCAAACAAACAAGGAAAGGCATGTTACAAATCAGAAACTTTAAGTAAAGTGGTTCAAAGCCCTAATAATTTGGTTCAAAATTCAGAATTGTATGCTATTCTGTTGGTATTAATGGATTTTTAAGAACCTCTCAACATAGTTATTGACTCTCAGTATGCTGAAAGAGTGGTGTTACATATTGAGACTGCAGACTTTATCCCTGATGAGTCAGAATTAACTTCATTATTTATTCAGTTACAAGATATAATCAGGAATACAAAAAAGCGTCCCTTACACTCAGGCCCAAAATGCCTCAAGCCAGAGCACATGACTAGACTTTAGCTTTTATCCAGAACACCAGAACATATGGCTGGACTTTAACTTTTAGCTTTTTTTTTTTTTTTTTTTTTTTTAATCTTCTCCTGGTAGGTAGTAGGTGCTTTCTTTCTTCCTTCTTCTTCTTCTTCTTCTTCTTCTTCTTCTTCTTCTTCTTCTTCTTCTTCTTCTTCTCTCTCTCTCTCTCTCTCTCTCTCTCTCTCTCTCTTTCTCTCTCTCTCTCTCCCCTCTCTTTTTGGATTTCAGACTGCAACAATGCTAGGTAGCCATGTTGAAATTCTCTTAGACTTCTACTGTCTATGCAGACTTGGTAAGTCAATTAAGAAATCAGATATCCTAAAGGGAGAAACTACTTAAAAGCAAAAAAATTTTCCCACATTAAAAAATGGGAAATACCTTTACAATGGATGAAAACTGGTTACTTTGACAACATGTTAAGCTGTCTGAAAATGAAACAATTACATGAGAGGATTAATGTTGCTGGAATTTATGTAACATGAATTACACATATTTGTTTACTTATCCTTATTTTAGTATTAAAAATGTTGATCAATTTATGTGCCAAGATACAAGCTTTAGAAAAGCCTGTTAAAATGAATTATAGAGAAATTCAGACTCAGACAGAAGAATTTAAGGGTTATATTATTTCAGGATTGGATTATAAGGTTACAGAGAGACAGCCAGTTTTCAAACAATCAAACTTAACTTATCTGCTAACCATGCAGCAACTCCCTGATCAAGGGCATATTCAAACTAATTGGACTCCAGTTTCAATGTTTGATTTGAGGATGTTTAAGGAAGCTATATTATCCTATGGCATACATCCTCCATTTTTAAAGCAAATGTTAAACTCCTGGTCAACTTTTCATAGGATTATTTTTAAAGGCTGGAAAGAATTAGTAACCACTGTCCTGGAACCCAGAGTAAAATTGCAGTGGTGCATGTGATACAGAGATGAAGCCACCCACAAGCCAAGAAGAATGGAATGCAGAGAAGAATGGGATGTCAAGATGAAGCCACTCACTAACCAAGAAGAATGGACAGCTGAAATCTAAAAACAACAATTTCCAGAATTTAAAATCCTGAGTCATGACAGGATACTGGCAGAGTTCAGGTTTATCTGGTGCATGTACTACTCTCACCAAATGTGAGGTCAAACAGCAGGGCTTATTTACATCCTACTTCACAAATGATTCTGCCAGATATGCTGAGCTGATAGACTGAAGATGATGCCCCAACATTGTGGAGAAACCTCAGATGACTGTCCTGGCATCTGGCTGTTTCTGTCAACTCACATTTTTTTGGAAGCCGCTTGCTTACACTTCCTGTTTTACTAGGTAATATTATTTCCTTCTTGGGTCTCTGAGGCAGTTGAAGATTAGATAGTTATGGTTACAGTTAGTTGAAGATTAGATAGTTATAGTTTTCCTTGTTAAGAATTTCCAAGGACAAACACAGTATGTACTCACTCATAGGAGGATACTAGATATAAAACAAAGATGACTAGACTGCTACACAACTCCAGGGAGGCTACCTAGAAAACGGGACCCTAGGAAACACCCAAGGATCACCCAATGACAGAGAAATGGATGAGATCTACATGAACAACCTGGATGACAGTGGGAGTAATGAAGGGCAATATTTGAGGGAAAGAAAGCTTAGGGGAGCAGGAGATCCCAGCTGGATCAAGAACAGAAAGGGAGAATGAGGAATAATGGACCATGATAAATGAAAACCACATGAGAACAGGAATAGGCAGAGTGCTCAAGAGGTCCCCAAAAATCCACAATGATACATCCTCTGTAGACTGCGGGCAATGGTTGAGAGAAAGCCTGATCTGACCTAGTCTGGTGATCAGATGGCCAAACACCCTAACAATCATCTTGGAACTCTCATCCAATAACTGATGGAAGTGGATGCAGAGATCCTCAGCTAGGCCCCAGGTGGAGCTCCTGGTGTCCAAGTGTCAAGAAAGAGGAGGGTCTGCAAGATCTTGCGTGAATTGTTGAATCCAAGATTGCAAAAAGCACAGGGACAAATAGCCAAATGAATGGAAGAACATGAATTATGAACCAAAGACTGTGGAGCCCCCAGCTGGATCAGGCCCTCTGGATAAGTGAGACCATTGAATAGCTTGATCTGTTTGGGAAGTACCCAATCTGTGGGACCCAGACCTGTCCTTAGTGCGTGAGCTGGCTGTTTGAAACCTTGGGCTTACACAGGGACACTTTGCTCAGTCTGGAAGGAGGTGACAGGACCTGCCTGTACTGAATCCACCAGGTTTAAATGAATCCCCAGTGGTGCCTTGATCCTGGAGGACATGGGAATGGAGGGGAGGGGCTAGGGCTAGATGGGGTTGGGGGCAGGAGGGGGGAGGACAGGGGAACCCATGGCTGATGTATAAAATTTAAAACACATAATAATAAAGAAAAAAATTTAAAAAAAGAATTTCAGAAAACAAACTCAGTGAAGAGGTATAAATTTGAAAGATATTATAAGATAATTTTCTGTTGGTAAGAAAAGTTAGGCAAAAAAGTGCATCAGGAAAATTTTGGACTTACAAAAATAGGATAGATAATGGAATATTTTCTCTGAGTTTGTAAAATGCAAATGGACTAGACATTGTTGAGGTATTTATTGCTTGTATATATTATATATAGTGATTGTATAGTTTTTCCTATATTAGTTATAACATTTTTCTTTTTATTAGAAGAAAAAGGGGAAATGTGATGATATTTTATTTGTGCTGAAATGTGGTATTTTATTTGTATGTTAATAAATAAAGTTTGCCTGGAGATCAGTGGTCAGAGTAAGCCAGGAACAGAAGTCAGACAGTGGTAGCACATGCCCTTAATCTAATCACATGGCAGGCAGAGTCTCTGTGTGGTCAAGGACACAGCCACGTGGGGTGACATTTGTCTTCAAACCCAATACCAACTACAGAGACCTGGAGGTCTGTATAGACAGGCAGTGATGAGGAAGTCATGTGGCTGGGCTTAAAGCCAATTAGAAGGCAGAAGAGGAAAGCAATAAAAGCATAGGTCAGGCAGGAAGATGCTCTCTGCATAAGCTACTGTGTGGTGGAAAGCTGAGGCTAGTGATGGCTTTGCTATTTTTCTGATCTCTTTGGCTATCACCCCTGTATTTGGCTCTGTGTTTATTATTTAATAAGACTGTTTAGAAATTTGTCTACAAATATTTAATGTGTATATTTGGAGAGTTTGTGAAGAACTTGTTTTTCTGACTATTAAGCATACTCTAGCACTCACAATTCTAAATATTGAAAAAAAGCCCTTAACTTTCAATCAAAACCTGTGTACATTTATTAGGGTCTTTATCAGAAAATATTAAATAATGACCAAAATATTTAGATGCCTTTCTTTTTCTCAAAAGCCTAAAAATTGCATAAACAGGTAAAGGAAAAATGAAGAGTTAAACCGTTATTTTGTATACCAATGACTGTCTGAATTGGTCACTTTTAACTTTGGTTTATCTAGCCTACCTCCCCAATTTTAATTCAATTGTTATTGAAATAGTAATTTATTAACTATTCATATATACGCATTGATTGTATTATATTTGCTGATATTGATGCAACATCAAATAGTTCTTGCGGTCAATTATAATTAAATAGTCATGCATATATTGTTAAATGGCTACGGTAAATGCCACTACTAAATATTAACTAGTGCAAATAGGACTTGGGAACTAATTTGAGGCAGAATGTGAAGGAATTCTAAGATGTGAAAACATTGGGTACAATAGGGTTAACAGTCACAGACAGAGAATAAAGCAAATCTCATCACAGGAAGCAAGATCATAAATTTGAAAACTGCTTAAAATGGATAGAAGTAGCCAAGTCTACAGTCAGATAAGTCAGGCCAGTGTCAGGTTTATGATCAGCTACAGAGGCTTTACATCATTTCTTAAAGAAAGTGAGAATCATTTTATAGAAGATCAAATATGTTAATAAATCAGTATCTTGTGCTTGCATGTAGCTTAGTGTATTTCCCTAGTAGACACTGAATCCTTATCACTAAAGAGCAAATATAAGTGCTTTAGCAAATTTTACTAGTAAACAATAACAATGATTGAGTTTTGTTTAGATTTAAGTTGAGGCAGACAGAAACAAGACCATTCAGCTGTGTAGTTATGGTAGAATAAGATCTGACCTAACTGAAGAATTATGCAAGAAAAGAAAATAAATTAATACAGAAAATGATAATCATAACATGCTGTGGAATAATTGTTCAGTACACTGTGAGTATGTATTACTCTCCTTGGTTAATAAAGAAGCTGACTGGCCTATAGCAAGGCGGGATAAAATTAGGTAGCACATTCAGACTAAGGACTTTGGGATGGGTAGAGTTAGAGGAGTCACCAGGAGACACAGAAAAAGTAAGACATGCTGAAGGATAGGTAAAGCCATAAGGCACATGGCAACACATACATTAAGAGAAATGGGTTGGTTTGAGTTGAGGGAGCTAGTTGGTGATAGGCTTGAACTGTCAATCATGAATTTAAAATTGCTGTGTAGTCTCCATGTTGATTATTTCATAACTGACAGTCAGGAAGGAGAGGTCTGCCTATAATAAGGGATTATAAAGCTACAGTCAATAGACAGTGAGAGAGTGGAAAGAGGTTCAGATGATTCAGTTTTGACACAAACAATTTCCATGAAAGGAATATTAGCATTTGAGCATCATTTCCATAAGGATGCTGAGTATTCACTTGAGCTCACTACTCCACAAAAAACTCTAGACTGCTTCTATAGAGATAACAATTTTGAGAAAACAAGAAGCATTATAAATGATTGTGAGTTAAGCAACAGAGCACAGATTCTATAATAAAATTAGAATTAGGGTAATAATTTCAGAAAGTAAACATCCAAAGTAACTAATAATAAATTTCACAAAAGTAACTATTTTATAATTAGTAGAAATTATGTTTTAGAGAGACTAAATTTTTAATGAAAGTTACATTTAACTAAGGAAACCTGAATGACAAACTAAAAAAAAAAAAAAAAATACACTGATTTGCTGAAATTTTCTTTCTGTCACAAAGATTTTTGAGATAGTGATTATATTGATTATGTTGCCATGTAGTCACTGATCAATATTAGGCTATGAGCAACATTTATGAAAATAATACTCTTTTTCTTTATAATATATAGATGTGTATATTATATATTTGAGGTATATTGTATATTTATGGTACTAAAGTTTTACAGAAAACAATGTTTTGAGATAAAATATGTTTAAGAATGCTTCTTGGAGCCAGAAAGACTGCTTATCAAATAAAAGTGCTTTCTACTGAGACAGAAGACATGTTTGGTCTCAGGGACTCAAATGATGGAAGGAAAGAATTTATTCTCGAAAGTTGTCCTCTGACTTCCACATGAACGCCATGGCCCACACATATCCCTCCAGTCTATCTCCGCGTAAATAATAGAATTAACAAAAATAAATGACTAGGGCAAAAGATCTGGCTTAGCAGTTAAGAAAACTTGCTGTATCTGGGTTTGGTTCCCAACGTCATACAGTTGTTCTCAGCCACACATAACTACAATTCCAGGACATTCAACATCACTTTCTAGGCTCTTGTGCATCAAGCATAAATTCAGGTCATATACATACAAGCAAGTAAAATACTAACACACATTAAATAAAATAAATATATCAGTGACACAGAGATGGAGAGACTGAGAGAGAATGAGAGATGGAGGAAGTCAGAGACAATCAGACAGAGAGAGAGAGAGAGAGAGAGAGAGAGAGAGAGAGAGAGAGAGATGGAGGGAGGGAGAGAGGGGGAGAGCGAGAGGGAGAGGGAAGAGAGAGAGTCCTAGAAGAGAAGAAATTAAAAACAAAAACAAAGTGGGAAAACGTTATGAAATACTTATCTGATTTTTTGTTATATAAAACTATTATAGAAGACATCTGCATGTCAGATGTAATTTATGAAATCCTGAATGTCAACTCTCATTCTAAATGTCATTTAATGGCCAGGAAATCACAGGGACTGAGCATCTCCCTCTGTTAACATTCTTTATCCATTTCCGAGTTTGACACATTGACACAGACTGCCGTCTCAGCGACTGGAGAGTTGAACTCCACTCTGTTGAGTTCATGTCCCTAAGGGAAACTGAGAATTTATTTTTGAGCAGTCTAGGAGCTTAGTGCCAAAATAATTAATGTCACATATTAAATGATTGCTAATGGCACCATCATCATAAAAAGTTACTTCAATTGTAGGATTTCTTTTAGGATTTTTTATTTCATATCTTAGTATTCCCACTTAGTAGGACTAGCTTAAAGGACATATAATTATTTAAATAATTTTCACAAAGGATATTTTTTATAATTTATTCACATTTGACCTAACTATAGAGCTTACAAAGATTATTTTAATTATGTTAATTTTTATCACAGTATATTATCTATGAGGAGCACAAGAACAAGCAAGGTAACATAGAGGTTCTTTTTGTCTGGTACCATCTCATAAATAAGGGGCTGTAGATATGCTTCAAGAAGGGTTCTTAGTGACATTGTATATAGCAAGCTGGGGGTCCTATTTTTAATGTTTGCATGTCAGAAGACAGGCTGATTAAACAAAGAGCAACCTAAATTGCACATTTAATGCTTATTTTCTGATAAACAAGTAATTTAAATTTTCATTGTGATTTAAATTGTGATTTTGTTGAGTTATTTCATAAACAAATGTAGGATTTTATCAAATCATTTGTGTTCTGAAATAGAACAAAAATACAATACCAACTCACTGTGCTACAATAAAATAATTTACAGTTCAGTCATTTGTTAGCCTTCCTGAATATCAAGGGTAGAAATATAAGGTCTCTTAGTCTAACATTTTGTTTTTTTATAGGAGGAAAATGTTAGCTTGAAAGTAAAAATATAGGCTGGATGGTGGTGGCACACTCCTTTAATCCCAGCACTCAGGAGGCAGAGGCAGGCAGATCTCTGTGAGTTTGAGGCCAGCCTGGTCTCCAAAGCGAGTTCCAGGAAAGGCACAAAGCTACACAGAGAAACCCTGTCTTGCAACACCAAAAAATAAAAAAAAATTATTACTACCAAGAGAAATCTGTGAAGTTATACAGAGCAGAAAGTTATAACCATCACCACCATCCTCATCCTCATCTACACTACCATTGAGCTATATTTCAGCTTTAAAAAAATTAAATTGGTGTATTTTTTTCTAATCTTTAATTATTCATTTCCCAAGATGGAAGAGATTGTTCTTAAAGACCCTTTTACCAATAAACACAACATAGCAGCTAGTGTTTTTTTGTTTGTTTGTTTGTTTTGTTTTTTTGTATGTTTGTAGGAAAGTCATACTTGGCAAAAGTAAGAATAAAGTGAATTCTATCACATATTTCCATGATCTTTTCACCAAGCTTGTGCTCAGCATTTTGATTGCCAGTGTTACCTGTTCAACACAGGAAGAACCATGTAGTCTTTCTTGTCTGAGCACACACTCTTCCAATATTCACCAACAGTTTATCCTGCCTGAACAAGAAAATTCCATCTCCCAATTATCTAAGGAGTCCACAAGTTTCCACAGAATTTAGTGAGTCACTGACCATATGAAATGAGCTCTACACTAATAATACTATACATAGCTTTGATTTGATGCGTTTCACAATATTGAGTTTTACATTTTTCAAATATTTCTACCCTACTTTTTTTTTATTTTCAAGGAAAAATTATTAAGGTCTTGTGTTGTCATTAGAAGTTTTAGAGAAAATGAAAACTCGAAACAAAGCTTGATGTAAAAACTTTGTTTCTGAATATTTCAACAAAGATCTAGTGTACTGCTTTTAAATAAAAGCAAAGCTAAAGGAATAAACATAAAATGTTGACTTCAATCTTTGAGGAAAAAGAAAGCATGTATTTGCCATAGGAGATAATAAATTTACATTACAATAGCACAGTATCTGTGTATTTTATAACCTAGAGAATTTGAACACTGCCTGATGTTGCTTTTTAATAATGAGTAAATATTCTGCATGCAGGGAGTTCACCTTGAGAGTGAATAGTAGCAGAGCCAACTAAATTAACTGAAGGAAATGACAAAAGTATATGAATAGACAACAGCATGTTTTCCCTTGAGGAGAGATACAACAGAACATTCACTGAAAAGCAATTACTAAGAAATGTGTTGATGTATGCAGAGAAAAAGAAAGTTAATGATTTAAACAGAAAATGGGGAAGAAACCATAAGACAAATAAGTCACTGAAACATTATACTTATAAACAAATACATTCTCATAAATGATGTTTGTAGATAATCTAAGACTTTTTAAGATTTCTGTTTTTATGGTGTTTTGTTGTTGTTGCTTTTGTTTTAATTTTGCTTGTTTTATATCAGATTCTCAAGTGCTCCAACCTTGTCTCTAACTCAATGACCTTGAACCTAGTATCTCATGCTTCTACCAGCCAAGTACTCAGGTAGAGACCCATAGTCCCAAACCTGTTTCATCTGCATGTTGACTGTGTTTTTTATGCCTAATAGATTGTGAGATACACAAAAGGATAATCTGGAATGTTCCTTGTAAAATTACTACTACCTCCTACTAGAATATTGGAGATAGAATGCCAGAAGAATATTTGTTGGACAGAAGAACAGCACTGATAAAGTGGTCTGTCTGTATCTTTGTCAAGAACAAGAAGGATGGGAAATTCCCCTGAATCAAGCCTTAGTTCTTATGCAGGTGTTCTCTGCAGTTATGAATTCTGCTAAGGAAATGTTTGTATTTCCATTTAAGAAAGTCAGTCAGTACATCTGCTTTTTCTATGGCAACTCACCCCTTTGGAAGCCTAAACAATGTCAGTTTGGCTTCATTTCTTAAAGCATAATTGTGCCACAAGAAACATTTAATCCCCTGAAAAGTACTTGAGCCAAAGGAAATGTGGTGGTGGAAATGAGAGATGCATTGTATAGACATATATTTGAACACCTGGTTCTAGAGGTGGCACTGTTAATAGTTCCTTTAAAGTTAGTAACCTTTAAGAAATTTAGCCTCCACAACCAGCAAGAATAATCATTTTGTTAACTAGATGCTCATCAACAGATGAGCCAGTGTTTCTTTCCTCATTTAATTTTACACAATACTCACATGTTTCTATGAGTGACAGAAATTAATGGAATCAAAAGTTATCCCTTACACATGCAGGTCCAAGCCAGATTTCAAATCAGGCATCATATGCTTTGCTCTTAGGGAAATGGTTTCTGTAGTAATAAGGCTTTGCTCTGAATTTTCTGTTGTGATTTTCTGAATGAAAAATTTTCATAGATCCTTGAGTTGTTAAACATTGTATTACCTTATTTTTCACATGTATGTGTAAAGTCATTAATTGAATTCATTAAACACATATAAATTTTGATTTTTAAAGCTATCATTTCCATTACAAGATCTATTGGGAATCATTAAATGTGTCAAAAGAATTACTTATCTATCAAATTAATGTATCAAAGGAGTGTAGTTAAGAGAAGTAATACTCACCTCACATCGTCTAGATAGGAGAACAAACTTAAGCTTCAAACTAAATTCTTGAAATATTTGATGACAGCTAAGTTTAAAACACCAGAATTTGCATTTTAATGAAATACCTAAAAGCAAATCTTTCTTAGTATAACCTATAAAACAGGAAAGTAGGACCTATAAGAAGGCTCAGCAAAAAACTGCACTTCATATTCAGACTTGTACAGATTTGACAACCTTAGGTGAACTACTGGGACCCAAAGAGAAGATATGTAACTCCCCAATTTTGTCCTTTAACTCTACATGTTTGTTTTGACATGTGTTTGCACATAAACACAAACACACAGACCTACACAGTTAATAAAATTTAATCAACACCAAGCTGTCAACCCTGAAATCATACACAAATACATGAAAGAAGTAAATGATTTCAAAGGATTGTATATGTGTGAATATATTGTGTATATTACAAGTATGTATTTTGTATGTATGTGTGTTGCATGTATATATAATTGTTATTGTCACATATATGAATATATATTTATGTGTGTATGTATAAGAGAAAAAGAGAATAGCAAAGAAGAGACCATCAATTTGACAAGAAAAAACGGGTGATGGAAGCAGGTGGAGGGAGGAATTGAATTTTAATAAAAAGAAATAAGTCTTGAAAAGAGCAAAAGAGAACTAACTTGTCACAAGAATGTTTTGTATGTTAGTATGGTGATGTGGAAAGCAGGCTTCATAATCTTTCCAAAAACAGCAGTTCATTTCCTGCAAATGTTTCTCTGATTCTGAGTGATTGTTGCATCCTGAATTGCTCCTTCTCATCTCAAAGATTTCTAAGTTCTTCATAGTTGACTCCCAAGTGTGTGTCAGACATGAGTGTGCTCACACTTCAATTCTTATAATTACAAGTGCCCCCTCTTCAGACTATTCTGTTTTCCATGGATCACAACAGAAAGCATTAAATTAGGAGAAAAGAGTGGCTTGGGCTGCCCCGGGCAATTAAGTGTATTAACAGAAATTGCTAGTGAATGCTTTATATGCAGCAGGGGCTCTGTGGATGAAGAAACATGACTGCTAGTCACACCTGTGCTGATTCGCACCATGGAATTGAAATTATCATGAATAAATATAATTACTTGGCAAATTTAATAAATGTTGTTTGGGGCTCTGAAAATGGCACTTAGATCTACAAATCACAGAGTGATAAATGTGGAAGCGGATAGTCAGTGATGCTGTAAAACACCAAAGTGTGTAGAGTGCCCTGGACTATGGCAGAAGAGCTTATGGTAAAGATGATGAATTGCTGACAAGTGTAAAATGGGAAATAGTCCACACGTACTTACTCATGCACTCAAATGTTTCAACTGTACAGTTTTATAAAAAATTAGCTTTGAAATAAACTGTATATCCAATGATTGTCCTAACTTACAAATTTGTTTGTTTTATTTTCCGTAAAACATTAATATTTATAGCTTGAGACGGTTCAGCAGGTCCTGGTGCTCTTCCAGAGGACCTGAACTCTGTCCCCAACTCTCAGGCCTAGTGACTTTTAAAAAATGTGACTCAAGCTCTAAAGGAATCCAATGCCATTTTCGCATCTCTCTGAGCACCTGAACACATGTACTGCACACACACACACACACACACACACACACACACACATACACACAAACACACACACTTACACATACATACACACACAAATAAAACTTTAAAAACTTGTGTGTGTGTCAAACGTTTTTTATTATATCTGTGTTTTAATTTTACATATCAGCCATGGGTTCTCCTCTCCTTCCCCTCCTGGCGCTGCCCCTACCTTACCCCCAGACCCTCCGCTCCATTCCCATCTCCTCCAGGGCAAAGACTCCTCTGGGGATTCAGCTCAACCAGGTAGATTCAGTACAGGCAGGTCCAGTCCCCTCCTTCCAGGCTGAGCAAAGTGTCCCTGTGTAAGCCCAAGGTTCCAAACAGCCAGCTCATGCACTAAGGACAGGTCCGGGTCCCACTGCCTGGATCCCTCCAAACAGTTCAAGCTATTCAATTGTCTCACTTATCCGGAAGGCCTGATCCAGTTGGGGGCTCCACAGCTTTATATAATAAAATACTAGATGTAAAACAAAGATGACTGGAATTCTGAGAATTTTTATTGATAAAAGCATTGTACTCCTCTCATAGATATCTATTGAAATGCACTATTCAGTTTCTTTACTATAGTAGCAGTGTTTTGCTATGGATTGTGAGAATTTATTTCTCAAATCTAACTGTGGCTTTGTGCCTGTTAATCAAGCTTCCTTTTAGACCATCATAATTTTTCTTACCAGCACTCTATTAGTGACAGACAATAGGGGTCAATATTATCTGTCCTAAATCAACATTTTGTCTTCCATTTGATAACATATAGTGAATTAAAATCTCTGTCCATTCTCATGTTTTTTTTTTAAACTTTCAAAGTAAAACAATTAGTTAGAAAACCCTTCTGACTAACAGATCCAGTAGAGAAAAATATAACTTCTTTAAAAATGGGGATACTCTAAGGATTATGGAGAAAAAGACAGGGAGCATGCCAGTAGATACATGATTCCAACTGACCCCAAAACCTTTCATAACTTGGGAGCCTTTCAGTCCACCTCTTGAGGCATCAAGGATTTTCTGGAAAGTGAAAGATCACAGTTTCATCAATCACTTTAAGCAAATCTTTACAATGCTGCCGAGTTCAAGACAAAGGGCATTTTATCTTGCATACAAAGAAAATTGCCTTGGCAGAAATGGAGCTTACAAAGTGTTTTCCCAAAATACCAATATTGGCATTTTTAAATTAGCAGATGGTCACTTTATACACTTTTATTATTATCTAGGGTTCAAGTATCTTATAATAGAGAGGATAGGTAAGAATTCTCTTTCAACATTGGGCTGTTTTTCCCAGATGAAAAAGAAAGCATTTATTTATGTTGGATTTGTCCTGAATTTAATACTATTTAAATATTTTTACTCTATGGGTATGCTAAAACTATTAAATCATTTATCTAACAAAATAAATATTTGATTCATAAAATGAAATAAACCATCTATTTGGTGTAGTTTTATTTGTATAATTAGAAGGCCCTGGGTCACCTATTTCACTGCTCACTGAGAAAAGAAGTCTTTATTTCTCATTCACATGATCACATTTTTAATCTTGAGAAGATGTCTTATAAATAAATCAATTCATATGAAAACAATATGAAATGATTTTGGATCATATATTATTCCAAGCATTCATGTATTTCTATTATATATACTTTTTCAAGGTCTAATGATTATAAGGTGTCAAACTAGTCTATGTGTTTACAGCATAAAAAAATTAAGAATTAGGTTTGGAGCTTGTAATATAGGTGAATAGAAATAAATCAGTGAGCAAATTATACAGCTAATTATTTTATTCTAATACACCAATAAATGCTATTGAGGACACACACACACACACACACACACACATATATATATATATATATATATAGAGAGAGAGAGAGAGAAACTAATTCATAAAACATTTTTAGGTCCACAGATATAGAGAAAAAACCTTCTGTGTTAGATAATAAATGTATTAAGTGATGAAGGATTTGCTGCACTTGTCAAGTAGATGAAGAAAATAGAAAAATATATTTTAGAAAGGCAATAAAGGGCAGCAGGTTATTTTCACAATTTCACAAAGGTAGGAATTATTAGAGTAGAAGTGGAGAGTGTCAGGAAGATACACTTAGTATCCACAAAGATGGAGACAATCTTACAGTTTCAAGTTATTTTATAGCTGACATAAATGTAACTTGAAAAGAGACAGAATATAATTCATGTGTTTCCATTAGTTTGGCTATTTGTCCCTGTGCTTTTCCAATCTTGGTCTCAACAATTCACACTCTTACAGTCCCCCCTCTTTCTTGACAATTGGACTCCTGGAGCTCCACCTGGGGCCTGGCTGAGGATCTCTGCATCCACTTCCATCAGTTATTGGATGAGAGTTCCAGCTCGACTGGTAGGGTGTTTGGCCATCTGATCACCAGACTAGGTCAGATCAGGCTTTCTCTCCACCATTGCCAGCAGTCTACAGTAGAGGTCTCATTGTGGATTTCTGGGGACCTCTCTAGCACTTTGCTTCTTCCTGTTCTCATGTGGTCTTCATTTATCATGGTCTGTTATTCCTTGTTCTCCCTTTCTGTTCTTGATCCAGTTGGGAAAGCTCTCTTTCCCTCAAACCTTGACCTTCATTACTCCCACTGTTGTCCAGGTTGTTCAAAAGCTTTGGAGCCCCCAACTGGATCAGGCCTTCTGGATAAGTGAGACAATTGAATAACTGAACTGTTTGGGAGGCACCCAGGCAGTGGGACATAGTCCTGTCCTTAGTGCATGAGCTAGCTGTTTGGAACCTTGGGCTTACACAGGGACACTCTGCTCAGCCTGGAAGGAGGGGACTGGACCTGCCTGTACTGAATCTACCAGGTTGAGCTGAATCTCCAGAGGAGTCTTTGCCCTGGAGGAGATGGGAATGGAGGGGAGGGGCTGGGGGGAAGGTGGGGGTAGGGCCTGGAGGGGGAGGACAGGGAAACCCATGGCTAATATGTAAAACTAAAACACAAATATAATAAAAAAAAAAAAGGTTAAAAAAAAGAGACAGAATATAGGCTCTAATGAAAAATGGACTATTAAGTCAAATTGCTAAAGGTCACAGGTCTCTGAAATAAGCATTTATTGAGTCACAGCAAATGTAAGTCATAAACTGACCCAAGTGTTAACAGAACCAGGATTCCTACTTTTGAACTAAAGTTCTCAAGAGAAGCAATATCTCATGCTCCCATCAACATAAACAGTAAATGCATGTATGTATTTTCTTCCATATAATTTTTTGCAATCTCTTACATAGTGAGCCATGTTATTTAATATAACCTGAATCTATATTCTCTTTCATGGATATGCATATTTAATTCAGACTAAAACTACACTTTGGAGTAAAATGTGTGGAAGTTGGCTGATTGATGTCTACTGAAAAACCAGAAAGAAGATACAAGTTATTGAAAGGAAACAGATTTATTGAGGCCAACTCTGAGGAGAACAGAAAGAATTTCTGCCTAAAGTCTCAGTCTCAGGGGACTTTAGGGTACAAGGGACTTTAGAGAAGTAATGAGACACACTGAAAACATAGCAGATGAGTCCAAGTGTTAGGAGGGATGGCCCATTTTATGTGTGTTTTAGGGTTTTTATTGCTGTTATGATTACTACTATTCTATTTATTGATTTTGTTATTACTGCATATATATGCATGGTATGGTGTGTGTGTGTGTGTGTGTGTGTGTGTGTGTGTGTGTGTGGTGATATTTTATTCATGCTTTAATAAATTTTGCCTGGAGATCAGAGGAAATAGCAAGCCATGTTAAGTACACAAAGAAGTCATGCAATGGTGGCACACACCTTTAATCCCAGAACTTGAGATCTCATGTCTTTGCTTGGAAAAGACACACACCTTTAATCCCAGGAAATGAGAGCAGGAAGCAGAAAGGTATATAAGGTGTGAGGACCAGGAAATAGAGGCTCTTCAGACTTTTTAAAGCTTTTAGGCTTTTAGCAACAGTTCAGCTGAGATCCATTTGAGTGAGGACTCAGAGGTTTTTAGTCTGAGGATTCCTGGGATCAGAATTTGATGAAGAGTTGTCCATGTGAGGTTGGCTGTAGCTTGTTCTGTTTCTCTGATCTTTCAGAATTTACCCCAATACCTGGCTCCATGTATTTCATTTATAAGACCATTTCAATTCATCTACATCTGGCGACCAATTTGAGGGGTACAAATTTTCCCAAAAAGCTGCTTGCCTGTGGCCTTGTACTCCCCAGTTTAGGCCACTTGTGGTGGCGCTCACTGGTAGGATTTGCTGAAGAAGGCCTGTAGTGGGTAGCCATTCCAGCTTTGATCTGGAAGTTCCAACCCCCATTGAGGCTTAGGTAATGGTCACAACTACAAAAGACCCAAGATCTGGTTGTGTCGGCTCTCTTGGTTCCTGTACCCTGGACACTGGAAGTAGACTGAGCAGAGTTCTCCAGAGAACACCTCTGGACTGGCTACACCTTTCCCAGATCCTTCAAAATAAATCTCCCTTTTAACTATGTGGAGTGGCCATAATAATTTCACCAATAGAGGTCTAAGCAGGAGGATCCTGAGCTTGAGGCCAGCCTAGGAGACTTGCTAAGGAGAAGCTGCTGAGGGGCCAGGCCAGGCTACAAATGGCAGGACCATAAAGGTGGTGGCTACTGCTCCGCATTGCCAGCTGCTTCTCATTGTGTTGATGGGAGCAGTGACACTGTTACCAGGGATAAAGGGTTTGTCACTGCCTGTTCAGAGAACAATTGCCAGGACCATCATGTTACAAGAAAGCATCCATCTGCAAAGATCAGTTTGGAAAAGTTTGGTGAGGTAAATGGTGGGGAGAAGAAGTTACTATGAAGACATTCTCTTCTAGGGAAGAACATTTGTGGTTCCCAGAGTCAGAGTTTTATCAGACTATGATGTTATGCCATGAAAAAATCCTAGGATTTATAGCAGCAGACCACAAAGACAATGGAGCATGGACTCAGCTGTGGCTGGTGTCAGATTACCATGAGCATGGATCCCTTTGTGATTACATGAATAGATACACTGTTAAAGAGGAAGGAATGTTCACACTTGCTCAGTCCCTGGCAAACAGTCTTGCCCATTTTCACATGGAGATTGTTGTTACCCAAGGAAAGCCAGCTATTGCTCACAGAGATTTGAGAATAGTGAAATTTAGGATTGGCTGTGAGATACTGTTCTGCCACAAATACAAAAAGATTGCTCCAAACCACAGAGGAGGCACACACACACACACACACACACACACACACACACACACACACACGGACATGATAAGATAAAAGGTATATTATGAATCTACTTTTAAAAAGGAACTACTTGTTTTAAATAGGATAAGCAATGAAATTTTTTGTCTGAATTTGTCAAATATTAACAGACTGGACATTGTTAATGTATATAATGGAGTTTTGTGTCTGAATCTCTCAAATGTTAGTGGGCTAGGCATTGTTAATGTAATTCTTGATTGTGTATATTGTATATAGTTATTGGATAGTTTTTCTTGTATTAATTATAAGCTTTTCATTTTAGACAAAAAGGGGGAAATGTGATATTTTATTTGTGCTGAAATGTGGTGGTATTTTATTTGTGCTTTAATAAAGTGTGCCTGGAGATCAGAGGAAATGGCAAGCCATTTTAAGTAAACAAAGAAGTCAGGCAGTGGCACTCACCCATAATCCTATCACTTAGCAGGCAGGATCTCTGTGTGTGCAAGGCCACACTAGGGAACAGAGCGAAGCATGGTGACACACACTTTTAATCCCAGTACAAAACATAGAGGTCTGGTGGTCTGTACAGACAGACAGAAAATGACAGAACTATGTAGGAAGAGGAAGTGATGTGGCTGGGTTAAGAGAATCAATGAGAGAACAGAACAGAAAAGGCATATAAACATTAGTTGACAGGAAGTAACTTGCTCTTGGAAGCTGTAGAGTTGGTGAGACCATTTAGAAATTTGTCTACTTGTGTGTGTGTGTGTGTGTGTGTGTGTGTGTGTGTGTGTGTCCATCTGTCTGTGCACATGCATGCCATGGCACATGTATAAGTGTTTGAGAATATGATCATTGTGGTGTCTCCTCTTTCCTTCCTCATTTCTTTTGTTCCAGGTATTGAAATCAAGTCCTACTTTCATAGCAAGTGCTTTTTAGTAGCTTGATTGAGCTAATGGTTCCTGGGTGGGGTCTTCCTAGTTTTAAGCATGTGTCCTCTCGATCTGCTCTAGAACCTTCTAGGCATTGATTCCAATCTTCTGCAACCAGTTAACTGATATATAAAGAATGGCTTTTATTCAGGGGGAAAAAGTATTTAGGAGTGGTAGAAAACAACAAACAAAAATAAGCAAGAGGTAGGAACAGAATCCCTTCTGTATACCAGCAATATTCCCTAAGGCTCCAGTAACATCACTGAGTCACAGCTGGAAAAATACCTATCATCAAGAAAAGGCCACACTATTTAGAAAATGAAAAGAAAAAGAGAAGACAGTATAGATTGTTGACATTACTATCAATGGTTAGTTTGGAGGGATGGGTGATTCAACAAAATGGACTGAATTTGAGAATAAAAATATGTAGCAATCATGAGATATGCACATCAATTTTTGATTCATAAGGAATGTGTAAAGACAATATTCTCACACATGATGAATTAAGAATCGAGGGTAGGGGCTTGGGGGAAGGTGGGGCAGGAGGGAGGAGGACAGGGGAACCCATGGCTGATGTGTAAAATTAAAACACAAATATAATAAATAAAAAAAGAAATATTTTCAGAACAAAACAAAAGAATTGGAACACAGAACTATCATGAAGATTTTGGCTTGTCTTTTCATTGTGTTATCCCCGAAGTGTTTCCTGAATTGTTTCTTCTCTATCCTCTTCTCTGTATTTAAAGAAATGTCCCTACAGGGTTTTACTTCCTCATCAGTAAAAATGATGACTCCATGTTTCCAGGGTTTGAAGCATCATTCCAAAACAACAGGGATGAATTTGTTATAGGTGTTTTTTGGTTTGAGATAGCAATTAAACTCATATTTGGAGATGTGGAGCTATAAAGAACAAGGTTCCAGTTTCATATTCATTTAAATTAATATATTAATAAA
Source organism: Onychomys torridus (assembly GCF_903995425.1). Lineage (NCBI taxonomy): Eukaryota > Metazoa > Chordata > Mammalia > Rodentia > Cricetidae > Onychomys > Onychomys torridus. Next base: position 49,082,568 of record NC_050452.1, read on the forward strand.
CAATTATGGAAGAAAAAAATTTAACTTGACACCATGAGAATCAGACATAGTAGACAAATGTGGAGAATGCATAGAAAATAATGTTACCTGCCCAAAGTCATTGTAAACATTAAGGAAAATGTGGAAATAAATTGGAAGTCCAAACTTATAATAAAATATGAGGATACCAGCAGCTATCTATTTTTTTTTTAATTGGACCACTTTTCTGTGTACTTAAAATGTATTGAAATCCAATTGGAAATAATATTCATACACATATATAAATTGAATACATTATTAACCAAGTATTTTTCAGCACATATATTCCTTAGAAGATTCCATGAAAATACATAAGTTAGATGGTATTTATATGGGAGGAAGTAGTTGTGTTTTCACTAAACCATTTTGAATAAATGAATAAAAATTGAAATCTAAAACATATCATATGTTTAACTTCTATGCTATATGTAAAATGTAGAGATAGTAGATTATGTACAGATTAGAGTATTTCCTAAAAGTAAGCACTTGTTAACCATATAATCCATTAATTGATATTGTTTTTGCTTAATTTGCCTTACTTTCTTTATTTTCCTTCTACTTGTTTTCTATGAGAAATTAGTTTGGTTATAATATTTTTAATAATAGACATATTATACTGCTTTACATATATACACATGCACATAGATCACCAATCCAAATTAGTATATTCCAAACTTATAAATAATTTTATCCCTCCTTCATTTAATTTCCTGGAAAGTACACACTATTAAAGCATAACAGTGATTTACAATTTTTTTAATAGAGAACAATTACATATTGACTTTAAATACTATTTTTAAGTTAAATACATCTTATATATCTTAAGTTATGTATCCTGTCTTATATTTTTGGACTTGTAACTTTCCTTGAGTGCAGTAGGAATAGAAAATCGAAATCCCCAATACTGATGTCATGAACATCAAAATAGATACTGTTGATCACCTTAGATAAATTTGGTTTGTGTGAATATAATTTAAAAAAATCTGTTTGGACCCTTGGGCTTACACAGGGACACTTTGCTCAGCCTAGAAGGAGGGGACTGGACCTGACTGTACTGAATCCACCAGGTTTAAATGAATCCCCAGTGGTGCCTTGATCCTTGAGGAGATGGGAATGGAGGTGAGGGGCTGGGGGTAAGGTGAGGGTAGGGGTGGGAGGGGGGAGGACAGGGGAACCCATGGCTGATGTGTAAAATTAAAACACAAATATAATAATAATAAAAAAATCTCCTTCTAAACATAAAAATTTCTGTGGAAAGGCAGGAGAGAAAGGTAAGTACCTGATTTACAAAGAAGCATCAGCTCATGCAGTGAGGTTCATCATAAGCAAGCCATTAAAAACACAGATTATATGTGAAAAATTCAGTTTTGATACATTAAGAAAATACAACCCATCATATGTAGCTATATTTTTCTTGACTGTGAAATTTATATCTGTAATTCAGCCCATATAATCAGTACCCTCATGGACTGAATGGTTGGTTAATTCCCTAAACTGTATAATATAACAATTTATGTAGCAATTACATTGTGTTGCAATTTATAAGTATCTACAAATTGTGGCAGGGTTTGTTTGATTATTTTTTTAGAGTAAAGTCCATCATGGTGAGCCTATTTGGCAGCTGGGTCTTGATACAGCTTGATTACATTGTATCTATAATCTCCATATAAAGAAATGTGAGTTAATCAGAGATTCACTGGTGTACTTTTTTTCTTAGGCCTTTTTATTCAGATCAAGTCTCTAACCCATGGGAAACTTCTATCCACCATCCTGGTAATCTTCCCTCCTAAGTTAAAATTCTCTGGAACTTCAATCACAGATACACATAAAGATGTGCTTCCATGGCAAGTATAAACCCAGTTAAATTTACAATGAAGATTGAACAAAACAAACAGAAAAAAATACAAATAGAAACAAAATAAATTTCAAGTCTTCATGGATATTAAGGCATAAACCTAAATTAAGATAGGCAGTTGTCCCATAATGGCTTTAATCCTAGCATGTTGGAGGCAGAGGCAGTTTGAGCTCTGTGAGTTTGAAAGGAGCGTGATCTACAGAGTGAGTTTGGAAAGAGCAGGGACTGCATAGTAAAAACCCTGTCTTGAGAAAAAGCAAACAAATAAACAGACAAACAAACAAACAAAAACCCTACTTTTCTTAACAAATTAATCTGCAACTCACTTGGTAATTGCAATAATCATCTATATTAGTCATGTGATGCATAGGATAATAAACATATCATACAGTTAAGACTTGGTATCTCAACTCAGAATGCCATTAATCAAGTTCCACTGCAATGTTTCTAAAGACACTGGAAGATTAGACAGCTTTGTATTGTACAAGGAATGTAAGACTTCCTGCACAGCAGGAAATCATCTAATACCAAGTAAAACCTCAGCCTCAGAATGCTCCTTTCTACATGACTATGGTTTGAAGAGATACTTTGGCATGACTAAGCTATAATGACAAATAATGAGACTATACATCTTCAAAGTGATTTTTACACATTTCAAAAGTATTTGTAATTACAATTTTTTGTGTAGATGATATTAGAAACCAACAGTAATACTTCCTGGGGCATTTTATCATATTTTTTAATGGAGAGAATTGAGCCATATATTTAAATATTAAAATTCATAGTTACATTCTGAATATGAAGCAAATGTTTTCCTCTGTATTGTATTACCTTACTGTGTACTGGTGTAGCAATCTAAATATGTAACAAATTCAATATAAGATGCACAAAAATGTATTATTAATATTATGAAGTAATAACATACAGATCTCATTGTCTTGTAGGAAAAAACTGATTATATCATGACAATGATGGATGCTGAAACTTGGTGTGGACACAGTGTGGTCTTATATTAATCCTCCAAATAATATTAATACTTCAAAATTAATATATTTGTGTGTGAAGTGTGAGTACTTGTTTGTGGTGTGTGTGTGTGTGTGTGTGTGTGTGAGAGAGAGAGAGAGAGAGAGAGAGAGAGAGAGAGAGAGAGAGAGAGAGAGAAAGAGAGAGAGAATATCCCCTGTAAGTGCAGGTGCCTGTGGAGGCCATATAAGGGTATAGAATCTCATGGCACTGGAGTTACAGATGTTTATGAGATACCTAATGTGAGTTATTGGAACCAGTGTCAGGTCCCCTCGAGGAGCAGCTAGTGGACTTAACTAGTGAGCCATTTCTCCTGCCTAACTCATACACCTTTAAACTTTTCCTTTTAAATTGATAAACTAGCCAAATATTTAGTGGTGGTTAATAATCTTTCCTCATCCAAACCTAAGTAACTTAACTCTAATCTTCTGAAAATCTAACCTTGTATTTAATACATTTTAAGGTGTAATAATGTGATGTGGGTGTTCAAGGATGAGTAGAAATACAGCCTAGCATGCCAGAGGCCATTTATTTAATTTCCAGTGTCACTAACAATCAGAGGTTGGAGTAGTTATAGCCAATACAGAATAGGAAGCTGTATGTATGATCAGGTCATTCAAACTTATCTGTGGCTTCCACCAGCTGGAAGCCCATACATACTGCAGTACCTCTCATCTCAAAATACTCAAGAAAAGAAAGGTTCTAACGGGGATCAATAAATTTCTCTTGATTCTTAATATTTGAATATTATGGCATTAAGGAATAATGAATCACTTGGTGAACATTCAATTTCCTAATTATTGTTCTCCAGCTAGGAATTCAATAATGCTAAAGACCATCATCTAATACAAAGTCTTATTTTGGGGGCACATAAAGAGACTCACATTGAATTCACAGTACCTAAATTGTATGATATTAGTAATTTTCAGTTTGGAAGACAGTTCTGCTCTACAATGTTTTTTTTTTTTTTTTTTCCTTCCAGGTATTACAACTTAATAGTTATAATATTGTGTTTTCAAGAACAATTGATCTTGATTTGTCATATAAATGTAAAGAGGATCTCTAGAGGACATATTGAATTTTCCTTAGATAAGGTTGCTCTTAGACTTATAAAAGCAGAGGTGGATTGTTTCAAATGTCATCTGGGAGATAAAATTTAAATCTCACTTACTACATTACTTTTGATTTGTATAGTTCTAATAATTACTTCAATACACATTTTTATTATCCTTAGATAAATGTGCAATGGTCTTCAATTATAAAAGAAGGATTATATTTACTAGTAATTTTGATAATATCAAAGTAGAAGTCATTTGTAATCAGATACTTGACTCTCACCTAGGAAATGAATATTATAATTGGAATTAGACAAAAATAATTATAGAAGACTATGAATATGTTACAACATATAAACTGGAAAAGATAAACTGTAAAAGATAAACTCATAGCTAAGAGATTAGATTATTTGGGGGGGCTCTCTTTTTGTCTTTTTTTTTTTTTTTTTTTTTTTTTTGAGACAAGGTTTCTCTATGTAGCTTTGTGCCTTTCCTGGAATTCACTGTGTAGCCCAGACTGGCCTCGAACTCACAGAGATCCAACTGCCTCTGCCTCCCGAGTGCTGGGATTAAAGGCATGTACCACCACTGCCTGGCGAGATTAGTTTAGTCACTAGTGTGGACTTAGTGCATTCAGTGATGACTTTAGTCAATTCAATTTGCTACTGAGCTTCTATATTCTCTTTCATAAAACAAGAATAATTATGATGAGAAAACTATTAGTTTAAATGAATGTCAAGACTGACAAATATAAACTAAAAAATTTCATTCTTCATTCAACATTTTCCAATAGTATAACTAGTTAGAAGAAAAATTTTGCAAATCAAAGTTTCATTATAGGAAACAATATAGCATAGAAGAAAATGAAATATATATGCACACAAAATATAAATTTCCAATTACCGGTTCTGGAAAATAAAATTATTAAACTGCTGTTTTGTTCAGATTGTTGTCTCTTGTTAGTGAGAATATGAACAATTTTATTTTTTGAGTTTTAAATAATGTAAATTAACATTGCCAAACCTTTTGAAATAACAGAACATCAGATAACAACCTTTTATCATTAAAAGGCACTAAAACAGCAAATATTTCTTTTTATAATCATTTATAGTTTATACTTTTGTAAAATATACTTATTGTTGATTTTTATGCACATTCTCAAAACAATATATTAGGTCATAATTTTCTTTTAAATATAGATTAATAATACTTGATATTATTTATTTAAAATTGTAATAAAGAACAGGCAAATATACACCAAGATTTTGAAAGAGACTTATGATTTTTGTGAAGAGTATTCACTCTGCCTACTATTTTAGCATTCCAATCACGCTAATTCCCCATAAAGTAATATAGAGAAAGCTTAGCTGTCTTCTTTCAGTCTATGATAGAGAAAAGACTGGTAGCTAAGGGAAGCTAACCCTTTACCCAATGGCAGAACTACTGCATTCACTTCTAGCTAACTCAAACAAAAGAGTCAACTCTGGTAAAACACCAGGACAAATAAAATAGCTTCAAAGAAAGGTATAACATTTTCTCAATCAATGTTAACTTTTTATTTTTGTTTTGTTTGGGGAAAAAGTGTCTTCTACATCTCAGTATAGCCTTGATTTCAACATGTAGCAGAGGATAAAATGTTTACCTTTATAAAATAAAAATATGGGCAGGATAGAAAGTTCAGTGATAAAATGTGCTTAGTGCTCTATTGAAGGAAAGGAAGGAGTTTGGATCCTAGAACCCACATGGGATAAGAGCACACAACTGCCTGTAACTGCAATTCAGAGGATTGAAAACCTTCTGACCTCTGCAGGCTACTGGAATCATGTATGTATGTCAATGAACACATGTCAGCGCGCGCGCACACACACACACACACACACACACACACACACACACACACACATAAAAAACTAATAATAATAGCCGGGCAGTGGTGGCACACGCCTTTAATGCCAGCACTTGGGAGGCAGAGGCAGGCATATCTTTGTGAGTTCGAGGCCAGCCTGGTCTACCTAGTGAGATCCAGGAAAGGCGCAAAGCTACACAGGGAAACCCTGTATCGAAAAAGAAAAAAAAAAAAAAAGTAAAATAAGAAAAAGAAAAAAATAGATGAAAATACACAGGTTCTAGGAATGAAGAAAATTATACTTAGAAGAGAGGGATTTCCCTAAACTTTTGGTTGATGTACAAGACTCTTGCTTTCACTCAATTATTGTAATCCTAAAGCTCTTTAGAGTCTTCCTTGAATTCTAAACATGCTGAAAACAAATTTCTAAGCACCTGAAGCATGGCCGATTCTGATTTTTTTCATTAGCACCAATATGAAATGCTTCCCATTAGAGCCTGTGAGACTTTATCAGTGTTAATCTCCTATTTCTTCCCTGATGCTTCCAGACGCCTGCAAGCTCTTAATTTGCAATAATTAACCCCCTGAGAATAACATCTCTAATTTAACCCACGGAGCAGCCACATTTCTCCATGTTCAGCATTGTAACCTTCTAGACAGGTTTTCTTTGGTTTGCAATTTAGGGAACAGGTAAATTATGCATTAATAAACACTGAGCCTTTTGTAACAAAGCCCAAAGTATCTAGAGAGCTTGTGTCTGGTGGACAGCAGTTTACTATGGAGGTTAAAAACAGACTGTCTAGTTTTGAACTTGGTACTATGTATTGGATCCTATCATGAGATAGTTGTATAGTCTATTTTGCCTCAGATTCTCTAATTGCAACTATTTTGCAGTGTGGAGTAGTTATCATCTAGGTGGAACTGTGGCCTTGAGTCACAGGCAAGTGATCACCGGACAAGTGCTAACAATATGACAACACACTTTCATTGTACATACAGCCATGGAAGAAAATGATCTACAAAGAGAATAAAATTAGATTTTAAACAATAATTATATTTTCTGAGAAGAAGAAAATCAAAAGAGGGCTTAGTTCATATGAAATCATGAGAAAAAATATAGGTTTCAGATTCATAAAACTAAAGTGTATCATATGTGATTTGATTTAATAAGAAGAGTAATTTGATATAGGTCATCACTAATGTCTCTTCAGTTTGAAAATTTTAGAATATGCATAATTGGAATATTAATACTAAGTAGCACCATATGTATAACATGCATCATATATCTATGTTATAGTTAATATGTATTACGCTTATTATAACGGTGACCTTTAGATATCATAAACTTTAAAAACAGCACATGCCAACTAGTATGCTCAAGTTGACAAATTTTGTGTTAATATGAATATTTCCATTCAGAATTCTTATACATTCATATAAGAAATGTAATTTTTTAGCTGGGCGGTGGTGGCACAGGCCTTTAATCCCTGCACTTGGGAGGCAGAGCCAGGCAGATCTCTGTGAGTTCGAGGCCAGCCTAAACTACCAAGGGAGTTCCAGGAAAGGTGCAAAGCTACACAGAGAAACCTTGTTTCAAAAAAACAAAAAAACAAACAAACAAACAAAAAAAAAAAACTAAACTAAAATAAACAAAAAAGAAATGTAATTCTTTATACAACTTGGGATATTTTTATAATAGAGGATAATTTTAAAGAGATTCTAAAGTAAATTACTACAAAATTGAAAATAATGAAAGGTTTTGGGTGTATACCAAGGGTAAGGAAAAGTCTAAACTCTAGAATGAAATGATGAAATCACTACTACTAAGAGAACACTCACAGCATAAAAAATGGCATTTGAGTGAATGAATATAAAGTGTAGAATATGAATAGATATTTGTTGCGAGAAGAATCTTCAGAGAGGGAAATAGTGACCGTTCTATGTCATTCTTTTTCCTATAGACTCTGCGCCTGTGGATGTAACATTTAATGTGCAAGATTCAAAGGCAAACAAGTATGTGCTTCTGTCCTTTGTGTGAATTTTAATTAATAGATACACTCATCTAATTTTCACTGAGCTTTTTTTTCTAGAATTGCTGTTCTAGAAACAGGATATTCTAGCCATAAGTAATTTTCTTACTGGAATATGTATTACATGAACAATATGAACTATTGAATAATTAAACACGTGTGTATGGTTTGATGGTTTCAAAGGTCCTTACAACAATCTGGGTTGAAATTAAAGGTAAGAAAACTCAAAGCAGTACAATTTGTATGTTGGGAAATTATAGAATTCCTTTCTAAAATGCTAATAAAAAGGCAGAACTCAGAATTCAATGGCCGGTAGAGTAGAGTATTTCTATGAAAAGGCAACTATGTAAAAGATCTAAACAGAAGTGTGCTCCAATTTTTAAATACATCTGGGCGACTAAAGTATAATGCATGAAGGAAGGACATATAGAAATGAAATCACAAAAATCAGAGAAGTTAGAGAAGGACTGGATTATAATATAATAATATGTTAATATTATTATATTAATATAATAATACTATTGATGTCCTTCATATGCTAGTAAATTATGTAGCTATGATCTGTCATTCATTGGGAAAGTGGACACCAGGATAATAGCATAGGAAGGAAGTACATTCTTTAAGTGGTGTATCCTAATGGTAGATTAAATAGGATGTACCTTCAGGAAAGAATATTTGGCCCATCCTTTACCTGGCTTCCTGTTTAAAGATGTGATTTCTTCCTCTCACACATGTTCTTGCTATTGAGATATACCAGCCATGAGGCCCACAACGTAACAAGCTTACTCTGATTCTATGCCTTTGAAACTCCCAAAGTACTTTTCCTTTTATAATTTTTTAATTAATTTCTTCCCTACCCTTTATAATTTTTTTCTGGAAACAATGGCTCATTATGGAACCTGGAGTGGCTTCAGATTTACTCTGTAGGTATAGTTTACATCAAACTGGCAAACCTTCTACCTCATCTTCCAAAGTGCTGGGACCAAAGGTGTATACCATTGTCCTTAGCTAATTTCCACTTTTTTTTCTTTTTGATGTTATTTTCTCTCTGTTTTTGAGGTCCTGGAGGTTGAGTTCCTGTTTAGTATATACTATATAATTATATTGGTATGTGTGCAATGAGAGTGCATACTTTGAAAATATATATTTCTAAGGATACAATGTGTTTGCTCAGTACTTTTATGGTTAACTATTACCTAGTAAAAATAATAACCAAATGTCTATGAGGTCACAATTTTAAGCTACACTGAATGAAACAAGCTTTTCACTACATATCATCAAATCATAGTCCACACTACTCAGAAAAACAACTTCATTGTTACCTTTCCTCTGTGTGTGTAAATTTGTTCTAGTTTTCTCAGTTCTCTTTCTTTCACACTCAAATTATATCTATAGGAAGCCTTCTATATAAAATAAAAAAAAACAATACTGAAAAAATCCCTTAGGCATTATTAATTCATATTAAATAATACAAATATACAATGGGATACTATACAAATTATATAACAATCTTTTATTTATCTTTATATATATAATAGACAGTGACAGTTAATTTTTTGTCTCAACATAAATGAGAAAAAGAGACCCAGATAGTTATTATATATTTTATCTTGAAGTATCAATGATTGTGTTCACATAAGTGATTAGAATTTAAAATAATAATTTAAATAAGATGTCATCATTATTATCATCACCATGAGGCATAATTTCTTATTTTGAGTGTATGCAGGGAAAAATATTTTGCTTTTAAAAAGCAGATGGAGAAGATTGCAATATATTCTACATGGTTCGGCTGGGAAATCAATCTTCTCCTGTCTTCAACTTGATGGATTTTGAAACCTTGAGAATCATACAGGAATCTGCCACATTGGTTCCATATCTCTCAGGTCAATGAACTTCACAGCTCTGGCTTTTCTCAGTTGGTAGAGTGTAGACAGGACAACAACAAAATTTTCAGCTTCTAGATACACATGCACAAACATCTTTTACCCTCTTAAATTTAAAAAATATTTTTCCCTAGGAATCTCATCTCAGGTCTATGAAACTGAATACATAAGTGTGTATATATGAATGTTATAACATATGCTGTAAAGTGTGCACCTATACTTTACATTAATACTCATCCTTGGCATTGTATACTCATGGATTGGACAAATGTACAATGATTATTTTCAACACTATAATATCATATAGATTACATGATTATTTTACTTTCAAAAATTTCTCTGTATTGTATTCATTTGACATCTAACACTTCTTTGCACATAGCACACAATATTTCACTCCCTCTGTAGCTTGATTGAGATTGTATGTAGGACTTTCTAATTACCTTCTTTCATTCGGTAATAGGCATTTAAATTACTCCATGTCCCATCATGGCTTGATATATTGTTTCATTTTAATGCTGAATAATACTCGTTATTTAGATATAGATCAGTCATTTTTTAAGTACCCTCTAGTGAACAAAAACTTGTTTATTTTAAGATGTACCTATAGTGAATGAGATTCCTGTATATGCTCTCTGGGATATTTGTGTGTGTGTGTGTGTGTGTGTGTGTGTGTGTGTGTGTGTGTGTGTGTGTGTGTAAATAATTTTTCAGTTCATTATACTATAAATCTAGAAGAACTATTGCTGGATCATATGATAAATGTATTAGTTTGTTACGAAACATGAAAGATTTCCAAAGTGGCTGTACAAGTTTGCATTCCCACCAACAGTGGAGGCATGTTCCACACACCTCTCCAACATAAGCTGTCTTCAGTGTTTTTGATCTTAGCCATTCTGACAAGTGTAATATGGTATCTCATGGTCGTTTTGATTTGCATTTCCCTGATGACTAAGGATGTTGAGCAACACCTTAAATATCTTTCAGCCATTTGATATTCTTCTGTTGAGAATACTCTTTTTGGCTCTGTAGCCCATTTTTTAATTGGACTCTTAGCTATTTTGATGTCTAGTTTCTTGAGTTCTTTATATATTCTGGAAATCAGCCCTTGTCAGATGTTGGGTTGGTGAAGATGTTTTCCCATTCTGTAGGATGTCATATTGTCTTATTGACTGTGTCCTTTACTCTACAAAAGCTTCTCAGTTTCAAGAGGTCTCATTGTTTAACTGTTTCTCTCAGTGTCCGTGCTACTGGTATTATATTTAGGAAGTGATCTCTGGTGCCAATGCATTCAAGACTACTTCCTACTTTCTCATCTATCAAGTTCAGAGGTCTTTGATCTAATTGGACTTGAGTTTTGTGCATAGTGACATATATGGATCTATTTATAATCTTCTACATGCTGAACATCCAGGTTTGCCAGCACCATTTGTTGAATATGCTTTCTTTTTTCCCATTGTACAGTTTTGGCTTCTTTGTCAAAAATTAGGTGTTAGTATGTGTGTAGATTACTGTCATGGTCTTCAATTCAATTCCATTGATCCACAGGTCAATTTTTATGCCAATACCAAGCTGTTTTCATTACTGTAGCTTTATAGTAGAGCTTGAAGTCAGGCATCATGATGGCTCTAGAGGTTGCTTTACTGCAGAAGATTCCTTTAGCTACACTGGGTTTTTTGTTTTTCCATATGAAAATTACATATTATTCTTTCAAGGTCTGTGAAGAATTGTGTTGGGATTTTGATGGGGATTGCATTCAATCTGTAGTTTACTTTTGGTAAGATTGCAATTTTTACTATGTTAAACCTACCTATCCATGAGTATGGGAGATCTTTCCATTTTATGACATCTTCTTCAATTTCTTCCTTCAGGGACTTAAAGTTCTTGTCATACAGGTCTTTTGCTTGCTTAGTTAGAGTTATTTGTGGCTATTGTAAAGGGTGATGTTTCTCTGATTTCTCTCTCACCCCTTTAATCATTAGTATATAGAAGGGCCAATGATTTATTTATTTATTTTTTTGAGTTAATCTTGTATCCTGCCATATTACTGAAGAAGTTTATCAGGTGTAGTAGTTCCATCGTAGAATTTTGAACACTCTTCCACTCTTTGGTGTAATGCAAACTTGTACAACCACTTTGGAAATCAATATGACGCTTTCTTATAAAACTGGGAATCAGTCTCCCCCAAGACCCAGCTGTAGCACTCTTGGGCATATACCCAAAGAATGCTCAATCATACCACAAGGGCATTTTCTCAGCTATGTTCATATCAGTATTGTTTGTAATAGCCAGAACCTGGAAACAACCTAGATGCCCTTCAACTGAAGAATGGATAAAGAAAATATGGGACATATACACAATGGAGTACTACTCAGCAGAGAAAAACAGTGACATCATGAGGTTTGCAGTCAAATGGATGGAGATATAAAATGCCATCCTGAGTGAGTTAACCCAGACTCACAAAGACAAACATGGTATGTACTTACTCCTAAGTGGATAGTAAATATAAAGCAAAGGATAATGAGACTGAAACCCACAGCTCTAGGGAGGCTAGATAGTAAGGAGGACACAAGGAGGGATGCATGGATCATCTGGTGATGAAGAAATCGGTGAGATCTACATGAGAAAACTGGGAGGAAGGGGATAATGGAGGGCAAGGGATAGGGAGTGAGAACATAGCAGAATGGAAGGTTCAAGCTGGAACAGGGACAGAGTGGGAGAGCAAGGGAAAGAGATACTGTGATAAATGAAGACATCATGGGAATAGGGAGAAGCAGAGTGCTAGGGAGGTTCCCAAAAATCCTCAAGGATGACTCCACCATAGACTACTGGCAACAGCCAAGCGGGTGCCTGAGCTGGCCTACTCTGGTGATCAGATGGCTGAATACACTAACTGTCATCATAGAACCTTCATCCAGTGATTGATTGAAGCAGATGCAGAGATCCATGGCCAGGTCCCAGGTGGAGCTACAGAAATTCAATCGATGAGAGAGAGGAGGGATTCTATGATCAAGGAATATTGAGACCATGATTGGAATGAGTACAGAGACAACTAGCCGAACCAGTGGAAACACATGAACCATGGACCAATAGCTGAGGAGCCCCTTGGACTAGGCCTTTTGGATATGCGAGACAATTGTTTAGCTTGAACTTTATAGGGGGCCCCGAAGTAGTGGGATCAGGGTCTCTCCCTGGTGCTTGAACTGGCTTTTTGGAGCATAGTTCTTATGGTGAGACACTTTTCGCAGCCTTGGTACAGGGAAGAGGGGTTTGGACCTGCCTCAACTGAATGTACCAGATGCTGCTGACTTCCAATGGGAGACCTTGCCTTGGAGGAGTTGGGAATGGGGGGTGGGTTAGGGGATAAGGCTGGCAGACAGGAGAAGGAAGGACAGGAGAATCTGTGGTTGGTATGTAAAATGAATAGACAATCTCTCAGTTAAAAAAAAAAAAAAGCTCAATTTAAAAAAAAAAAGAAACACTGAAGAGTATTTATAGTGGCTACATTACTTTTTGTTTCCTTACCTTAGATAGTAAGTGTTTCAATCATTTAAAACCTTCTTCAGTATTGGGCATTGCTGGATGAAATTTGACTATTCCAATAAGCTTATTATAATATCTTAGTGTATGTTTTTTTTTTTTCCCCTAAGGCAAATGATTGAAATTCCTCTTGAAGGCTGACTTTCCCTTTGCATAACTTGTTTAGCATGGTGGTTAGTTGTGTCCTTTTACCATTTTTAATTATCTTGTTTTTATAACATTGACTTTTTAAAGTTCTTTGTGTACTTCTGGAATAGACTTTCTCGGGTACTTTTTTTTTGTTCAAATGTATTTCAAGTGATAATTTTCTTCATATTTTCTTGAAATCTGTATTATTTTAGTTAAAACGCTAAATGTTTTATACTTAGTATTCTATTTCCAGCAGATTCTCAGTGCACCGTCTTACATTATTTACTTGTATCAATGATTTAAAATCCCCAAAACAAAGCACATCAATTACAAGTTGTGTAACTATAACTCTGAATGGTATTAATGATGATTTCAGTCTTTCTTTTGAACTACATATTTCCCACATGTGGTCATGTATATGGACATTGTTTATGGACAAAAACATCTACACTTTTGTTCTACCCATTATTTTTCTAACTATTATGCTCTAACTTTATGGCTACTTGAGTGGATCAAAGTAGGCTCATACCAAGCTTAAGAAAAATTGTCCCCTCGTCAGTATGTGTCCTAATTATTTTTGATTTTCAACATGATGTTACCTGAGAAAAGGAAAACTCTTCTGAGGAACTGAGCAGATTTGATCGGATGGCTGGCATGTCTGTCAATTGTTTTGAATATTAATTTATGTATAAGTGTCTTGACCATTGTTGATGGCACTATTCTAACTCAGGTGGTTTTAAAGTAAATAAGAAAGCTAGCTGAGTGTGGTGAGCCAGCAAGCAATGTTTCTCCATGGTTTCTGTTTGAGTTCCTGTTATGATTCTCAATATGGACTAGGAGCTGTGATATTAAAAAAAAATTTCCTCCCCTAAAATAAATATACTTTTAAATTGGAAAATAGAATGCAAGTACTTAATCTTCTGCAATATAGTGCAAGAGAAGTACAAAAGGAAGAAAATAACAGAATCAAAACTAAAAAATTAGTCAACAAAACTTCTGTGGTTAACTGAACACAATTTTCAATCAGGATCTGATCTTAGAGCTTCATAAACATTCTAAATTAGGAATGAGATGAATGTATATCTGAAAACAAAATAATGCATCATTTGCTGGAAGAGTTTGCACAGCTTCTAAGAGCAGATGTTTTGGTTCTTTCAAAGTGTAGTTGACAAATTTGCTACCAGTGCGAGTGGAAAATTAGTTTTCATTTTTAGAAATTATTTGATACCATTTGCAGACCTTTGCTATTTATCATGCTGATTAAAAGCTGTCATTTGAAGCACTTATAGTCTTCAAGTATATGTCAAAAATGTTTCTCTCCAATTCAAATGTTTTCTGAAAAGGCATTCCACATCAAACCGAGGTATATATCTTTTCTTTCAGGGGCCATACATCAAAAACTTGCAGTGAGGTACTTTCTAATATTGTACTGAGAACTTCACTGATTAAATTTGAGACATCCTTACCCATTACTTATAAACCTGGAATGAATTTAGAGCCAAAAATAAACATGAATAGGTAACAAATTTTACCTTGGAGATCTATAGTATAATGCCTTCAATTTTCATAAAGTCAACAGTATCTCAAATATATATGTTCAATGAGAAAAAAAATCCCCATGTCAAGAAAAAACAAACCAAACTCGATCAGTTACTGATTCTTGTGAATTGGTACATGAGTTTTTACAAGGATTCATCATCATCACTCAGAGATATCATAATACATAAACAAAGAAAAGTGAAACAATCCAATGAAAGGATCTACTCTCCCAGAGTCTTTAATCTCACAGGATTCTCAGTTAGCTGGGCACAGGAATACATACATAATTTGGTAACAATTTTTAAATATACTATGTACTTTTAAAGTGTGCTATTTCTAAATTAACAAATAAAATGTTACTTTGAAGAAAAGTTACAGGCATGCCTTCTTAATTCTTAAAATTTAGTAATGCCTCATTAATTTATAAAAATTTCAACTTGATATAAACAGTTTATATTTGACTATTAACATTTTGACAGATTGTCTTATTGTGTGAATTTTCACATGAATCTTTCCATCTGAAATACATTTAATGTATCTTAAAAAAGAGAAATTCCAAAATTTGCTTCCTGACAAATGTAGGTATTTGATAAATGTGTGTTAAGGGAGTTGACTAGAGATGAGTGTGCTGAATGATTCTATGTGGATGTGTTCATTATTTACATTTATACCATTGTATCACTTCCTTTTCCATCCCCTCCCTTGAAATCCCTAAGGGATTAAGAAAAACATCAACAGGGCAATTAATCAAAAGAGATCTGAAAAAAGGTAAAAAATTTACAAAATGACAGAAATACATTAAAAATTATAACTGAGTATTAATTGTCTCAATATGAAGGAGAATAATGAAACAGGAAAGGTCAAATAGAGTGAGATATGATGGGATGAAGCTTAGTGAAGGAGGAAATACTAGAATGGATAAATAATATTAAAGATATTGTAGTATTGGCATTTTAAAACCTCCTGTTGTATGTTTCTTAAAATATATTAATCCACATCTATGAAAAGAATTCATAAGGTATTACCTAGTTACAGGAGAGTAACTCCACTTTTAGTTACCACAGGCTGACAAATAAGAATCGTAGTTCAGGCATGGGTTACCTCCTTTGGGGTTATTAGCCAGGGTCTCCTAGATATCTCCAAACATTAGAAGTTATTATCACTGAAGTTGGCCCCTATTCTTATCAACTATCAATGCCACTTCATGGGTCTTTAACTGGTTCAGAGCTGTAAAGTTGCATGATTGGAAGGGACCTTATACTTATATGTGGCCTTTATGGAAAATTACTTGCAGACTGTTTGGAAAATACTAACATACTTTTTTCCATGCCAGAGGCATCATACTTTCTCTACTTCTTCTGCCTAGAAGGTATTTTTTTCCCAAGCATTAATGAAGGTTAAGTCTGCTTACTTCTACTGCCCACCACCTCCACTTTTCATCTCCCCTGAAAACTTGTAAAAATCACTCTGGATTTCAGCATCATCTATATCATTACCAAGATTTTATGTGGATATACTTCTCAAAAATGAATATAAATATGGCATATCGATGGAAGGATGTGTAAATTTTTGTGTGTCTGATAGATTAATAAAACAGAGAAGCACGAATCCACAGCATAATTCAATTATTCTACCAATTTAATTGCTCTGGTATTTTGGCTCACCTTCCTTCCTCATATTACTCTATTTGAAGTGTAACTTTCTAATTCCAGATAGGACATTCTTCTTTGTGTCCTGATTCAGTTTTTAATTTGTGACTTTAAGGATAAAAGGATGTTAAACACGTAAGTAGAAAAGAAACAGAAAATAAAGCACTTTGCTTATTTATGCTTATATTCTTAATTCCCAGACTTTTCCAAGTCAACATACTACTTTGGAGTAATTCATTTACATACAAGACTTGAAGTAGAGCTGGACCATTTTTGTTACTTTGACTGAGACCAATGTATAATGGCTAGTTCATTGCTGATTTCTAATACATAAGTGACACCCACCAAGGCATAAAAGCTAAATGAATCCATACACTGATTACAGATTCATGATCTCATTATGCTTTTATTTTTCTTTTGGGCTTCCTGAGGTTTAATGGTTGTTTACAGCATCATTTTTGCAACAGATAACTGTCAGAATAGTCATGCTTAGCATGCTTATCTCAACACTTTTGTAGTTTCATTGGAAAAGTAATTTATTTCTCTTGTCACAAGTGAAATAATTTAAAGAGCAGACAAATTGGCCCACTGAAACCTCCTTGCTTCTCTTAATTGGAGAAATCTGATGTTAAAAGTTTTATGTATGTACCATCTCAACGATTTTCCAATGGTGATAGTATTTTTTTTAAATACTGCAAAGACATGCTTAGCATATGCACACTCAGGATCTACTGAAAATAAATAATGAACAAATGGTTTCTTCAACAAATCGACAATTATACAATTTCAAGGTCCTATAAGGAAATAGTACACAAGAACTGACTCTAGTAGGCTAAGAATATTAGTGAGTGGTGAAATTATGCTGAGAATACTAGAAGTCGCAAAGGTAGAAAATTTGTAAAACTAGAAGTCTTTGTTTCAGGAATTCAATGTGAGTTGGTAATATGTAGGATGGTGAGAAAGTTTTTTTTGTTTGTTTGTTTGCCATAAAAACTTTATAGCAATGATAAGTAATGAACAAGCATTATTTTATTATATTTGTAGAAATATAATCATCATATAATCTTCCTTTGTATCTTCTTCTCCTTTGATGATTCTTTATGAACCAAAGTGTGTAAACAATCAAATAGGTCTATAAAAAGAAACTCAGAAATATGATGCAGTTGTATTAGAATGGTTTGAATTTTTCAGAAATGTGCATTTTTACTTTATATATGAAATTTTCTTTTATGATCAATACAAAGACAAAAGAGGTTCATAAGTGTTGGATAAACTCAAACCAAAATATTCCAGTTCATGTCATCAGACATGTAGTGATTTAGCCATTCTCTATTGAAAACATTCTACTATTCTTGGTATTAGGCATGGTTGCTGCAGAAGTCAGTCTATCCTCTTCCCTCATGTGTCTCTGTATCTACTAAAAGGTAAATAGCAGCTAATATTAACATAAGAGCAGAAAACATAGGAACCTAGGAAGTCATGTACAATAATGTACTTTGATCTTCACACAGGAGAGTAATTGTTCAAATTTGAAATTAAAATAGATACTATTGTAGTTGCTGTGAAACCTAACTCAAAGTTTTACATTTCTAATAAATTTCCAGTTGTTCCCAGCACTATATAGTTAGGTAGCATACAATGATTAAAAGGAAAACCAGTGTCAAGGATTTTACACAGAAGAAACAATTGCAATATAGAAACTGTGATCAGGGAATCTTTCTCCTGTTTGGAAGAATAGTCTAAATGGAAGCAAGGCTATGAAAGACTATGAAAACACATTCAGCATCTTTAGTGCTACAGAAAGTAAAAATGAAGAAAGATGGGGTTGGATGTTCTTAAGTGGTTTTTCTGTCCATATTTAGACCTTTTGTATTTGGCTTTGAAAAATTAAAATCCATTAAAATCATAACCACAGGAGTGACATCATTATATTCTTTTCATGTTGGTAAGCTATGGCCTTTCTATAAGCAATGTAAGTATTACCCAAGAGATTGTGCAAATGCAGCAAATCAGGTCCATGAAATTGGAAGGGGAAAAATAAAAATAAATCAAAGAAAACCACTAGTTTCCACACTCACATAAATGAGTGAAATGAGCTCAGATCTTACCATAGGAACAACAGCAAAATAAAAATATCATGTTGATTAAGAAAGCAAACTTTTCCCAAACACACATCCTTTATCACTGAAAAAGTAACAAAAGACACAAGTGACCCCAAGGTCTCCTCCCCTCAAGAGAACAAACTCAAATGTACTTTCTGTGGGGTAGTCAAGGGTATTATAATTTTCCTACATAGAATATTAATATGCAGAATAATCTTCTTTGAGATCTTTTATATGAGTGCCACAGATCACCACCATCTTCTACCTTGTGAAAGTAGTTAATAAAGTGATACTATTTTGCCATCAGGATAAAGCCTGACTCAGCAACTGAGCTGTTTCTCTCTGACTAGCCAATCAGGAAATATTCTAATTCCATGGAACATGGTTAGTTTAATGAGCTTCTACCTATACACCTCCTGAAGGAAGAGAGAAAATAATTAAGTTAGGATGAGTTAGGACTAGTAATCACCTTACTGCATTCCTAGGCTCTATGTCTATGAGGCCCTATGATGATACAAATAATGTCAGAATGGTAGATATGAGACTAGATGAAGTTCAAATAAAACACTGTCCCTCAATAGAGGCACAGTGAAGATTATAGCCCTGGCTAACTGTAACAGGACAATATTAGCCAATGGTTTGCTTTCATTGAATATGTGAGAAAAGCCTGTAGCCTGTAGGGAGCTGTACCTTCCTTATCTCCATTTAAAAGGAGTGGCATGAGGACTTGCACTTTCCAAGATGCTATAGATATACTCCAGTGAAAACCTGAAGATGATCAGGCTCTCAACCCTCATAACACAACTCAATATGGAATCACTTACTAAAAATGTAGCATGACCCAGAGGATTATAATACAGTGTTTAAAATGTCCACTGTGTCATTTATCATGCAATATTCAGAACCATTACATGAGTGGAAGAAAACTCTTCACTGCTGAGATAAATAAGAGATTGGAATAATCTTACCAGTATTTCAAAGCAATCATCACAAAAATGATTTCAACAATCAGCTAGAAATTCTCTTTAAGAACAACAATTTTTAAGAAATCATAGCAAAGAGAATACTTTAAAACAATCAAATGGTAGTTTATGAACAAAACCAAAGACTTTTTTTTCTAATAAAAAAATTATAAGGGAAAAACTAAAAAGTAACACTCATATCACCTGTAGATTCCTTAAGAACAAACAAAATTTTAGTAGGAAAAACTGGGATTCATCAAAATAAAGTTTCCAAAAATGTTTTTGAACAATATAAATATATAAAAGAAATACACACTTAGAAAATTTACAATTGAATTTTTGATACCCAAAGACAGAGAAAAATGAGAAAGCATGCAGACATAAATCATATATTATTACTTAATAGAACATTTACTTGAATCACTGAGGATCTCTCATTTGAAATCATAGAGATTAAAAGGAATAAGCCTTAGGAATTTTCTAGTACTGGAAGAAAAGATTTATTGACCACTGTAATGGTCAGTTTTAATTGCCAAACTGGCCCAATCTAATCACTAGGAAACAGTCTCAATGAGATACTGTCAAGATAATGCATGTCTGTCTTCATGATTGTGGGAAATTTTCATGATTGTATTAATGAAAGCAGATAGGCCTTCCTATTGTTTTGGTACCCTTACTTAGCAATGGGTCCTGGATTTTATATGAGAAGAAAGAGCAAGCTGAACAGAAGCATGAATGCCTTCATTCACTGCTCTTTGCTGTTGACTGCAGATTTAATGCCTTGCTCTTTGCTTTTGAATATGGATTTAATGTGACTGTCTGCTTCAAGTACTTGCCACTTTGTTTCATCGTAATAATAGAATGTAATCTAGAATTATAAGCTAAATATAGTCTTTCCATTTTAAGCTTGTTTTATGAGGGTATTTTATTCTACAAATAGGAAAGAAAATTGAGGCCACTCAAGATGTTATATCCAGGGAAAATATTCTTCCAATAATAGGAATAGATGAAGTAAAACTAAGAGAACTTATGAAGGCTTAACCACAGCCATAATGATGAATAAAATTATTTTCTATATGGAAAAAGATAATAATCTTGAGAGAATGCATGTATTGTAGTAAGTTTCCCATTTCATAAAAAACATCTGACTGAATTTACTTTAAAGATGACAGGTTTGTTTCTTATTTCTGTCCATTTGTTCATATTTCTTTGTTAAATATTTCTGTCCATTATGGTTGGTCTATTGCTCCTGGATTTGTGAGGAGCCAGTGAATCATAATGGGAGTACTACACAGAGGCTGTTGTGCACCTCATGAAAAACAGATAGGGAATGAATGGGGTTCTGATGTCCTCCTCAAGGGTGTAGAAAGCCTTTCTATGTAGTGCCTGCCCTCCTGTAACAGCCTCCTACATATTTCACCATCTTCCCATAGCATTAGCCTTTCTCAGACAATTAAATGCCATCACAAATTTAGATTTCTTATAAAGAAAAAGGACATCATTTTTCCAATGTAAGAGTCATCATGTTATTTTAAAATTTTATACTTCAGTCCAAGTTCACCAAGCACTATGAGAACAGGAGCTTTGTTGCAAACAGATTCCAGAAAGCCCCATATGAAGTATGTGTAAGGCAAAATGACTCTGTCAAGGACTGGGACCGTAGGGAAAAATTTAGAATTCTCACATCATTATCATCTATCTACTCCAGATTCAATTAAATTAACCTAAGTAAAAATATTACACATGGTATTGAAATTGAGCTTTTGGAGAATTCCCTCTCGCAGCAAAGTACTAGCCTCCTAGCTCTCTACCCATAAAAATATACACCAAAACCAAGAAATCTGTCAGCAAGAACTTCTCTCTTCTGTTTACCAGAATGCGCTCTTCAGAATGTGTTTGTCTTACTATGAGGTCATTTTTAAAACTTATAATTTATAGTATATGACACTTAAAGCCAAAATGTTAATCATGTTATTACATGGTTAAAATATAAAGATTCCAGCTTACATTGATTACTTTTGTTTCTCCTTCTTAATTTATTTATGAAGATTTGATTTTTTTCCCTTTGAATTGATGAAATAAATTTTACTTATTTATCTGAATACCCTCTTTATTTTCACATAAGTTATTTGAGGAAGTTTGCAAAGATAGTTTGAAGAAGTGGCAAAGTCCAAGAAAACACATATTATTTATATTCGAAATAATAACTATTAATCATTTGGGTGAGTCTTCTTAAGGAATTAGAAATCTTTTGATATGTGACATTGAATTTTGTTTAACATGTATGTGTAGTGGCTACCTTTTTATTTAGACAAAAGGGGGAGAAGTAGTGGGTAGCCATCCCAGCATTGGCCTGGAAGTTCCAACCCCCATTGAGGCTTCGGTAATGGTCACGCCCACAAGGCGGGGCTGAGGGAGGAAGCTGAAGACCCAATATTGAGAGGAGAGGTCTCTCTTGGTTCTGGGACCCTGGACGCTGGAGGTAGACCAAGCAGAGTTCTCCAGAGAACACTGCTGGACAGTGCCATACCTTTGCCAGACCCTGCAACCTACCTATCCCTTCATTTGTAAGTTACCCCACAAAATAAACCTCCCTTTTAACTACATGGAATGGCCTTAATTATGTCACCAATATGTATGCCCTAGTTTATTGTCCTTTTTTATTTTCAAAATATTTTTTCTTTGAAAAAATTTATAATATCCATTTTTAGTTTTATTTTTTTGCTATAAAATCGCATGTTTTGCTGTTGTTGTCTATGGATATGTGACTTGAAATTGAACTAGATTTTTTTTCACTGTTACTGACTTTCATGATTCACTATACACTTATTTCATCACAAAATTTCAGGTTTAAAATTCCTGTACTTGTTAATCATGAATACTTTCCAGTTCCTCAAATATCTTCATTATTATTTGAATATTAATTAATAATTTGATATTAAATTTTCTTGAGCTTGCTTCACAACTTATTTTCTACTATTTATTTTATACATTTCAAAGCTTAATGAGTCCAATGAAATTTACTTTTTGTGTTATTAGAAATGATGCTATGGGGCAAAATTAATTCAGGAATTGATAAAGAAAATTTGAAATTTATTTGTCCTAGAGAAAGGTCAAATTGTATTATTGGAGGAAATTGGACATAACTGAATATTATATTCATATCAATCCTGTCAGTCTCATATAACTATATAGACACATAAAAAAGTGTGTACAGTTAAGACCAGAACAAAAGTGAAAATTTCTGAGAAAACAAAGGGGAGTATTAGGAGTGGGGGAACAAAGGGAGAGGACAGAGTTAGTGTGGGAATATATGTTTAAATTATACTGTAAGCTTGTTAAAAATGCTTATAAAACCCAATACAACCTACAAAGAATGTACGCCAATTAAACAGAAGGACAAAGAGAACAGTAAAACAAAATTCTTAAAATAATTTTGCACAATCGAAATAGGTAAAAGTACAATTAGTAAATGTCACTTAACTGGTCTGTTGAATCTATAGGTTGCCAGAGGTGGTGCATAGTTGTCAAAATAGCACCTATCATTTTAAATATATAGCCTCTATGATCTTTTTACAGCTCCGATTAGAGAAAATGCTTTTATGTATGATGAAACAAAATGTTCTGTCCAAAATGTACATTATTTCTCTTCTATCCTTTGGTGTACTTTTCAAAGTTCAACCAAACGTCTTTGAATTTAACTGTTGTCTAGTTCCTCAGATTTTTAAATAACTACATTCCTTACCTGCATCTCCCCTTTCTCTAAAACATCCGCTCATAGATGTCTTCACTGATTATCACACTATTGCTTACGTGAGGAAACATTTGGTGTCTCTCAGTCCACTTGATTTCTTTGACATATGTATCTACATCATCACAGTGATTACACTGCTGTCATGTTTTGCACCAGAAACAGACAAACTCTATATAATAGAGATTATCAGCTTCATGTGCCAAGGCAAAGAAACAGTGTCCAACAGAAGTTTGGTTAATAAATTATTCTGAATGCACTGTGTCTTGGACTTGCATGAATGAGAATAATTTTCAAGACTTTCTGTTTGTTGTTTTTCTGTTCATGTGACTAGGCTAAGGTATATGATCCCAAAGGCATAACTATTTTGACTTTCAAATTTTATTTTACTATTTTGTCTGCCACTTTCTGCTCTTTATAGGCTGTGAAATATTTTCTACTTATAAATTTTCCTATGGGTAGATAATCTAATAACAGCAGTTTCTGGATATACCTGCTCTATCTGAACAACTGTACCTATTTATATATTTATTGACTGACTTACACAGGCAATTGGCAACTGTATACTTATTATATATACTGTGTGATGATACTTACACATGTCATTCTTAATTTTATGTTTTTCTTTCTGTTTTGTTGTGCTTTGAACATTTAAAGCATTTGTTCTTGTAACTCTTACAAGGTCATTATTACATCTTTCTTGGCTTTACAATTCTTGGTTCCAGGGGATATTTTCCATTATCCTATTATGTGTATAAACATATACAATGGCAATCTTGAGGATATTTACTTGATGACTACATTTTAATTTTGTGCACTATTTTTTGTAATTCATCACGTCTTTCCTTTTTCCATTAGCATAAAACTGACCTCATGTAGAATATAGAATCCATGTGTTACTTTATATAATTTTAGCAGTTTATAAATATTATTGTGGCATCAGATTCATCATATAGATTTTCTCTAGTCTGAATATACATAATATGAATATTGCATGTGAATAATCAAACATATTTCAGTCAAGATAATATTGAGTTAAACTTCTTTTAAAAATGTAAATACATTTTCCTAGAAAGAGTATATTATTTTAATGTGCCCTATACTTATGTGGAATGTAAACATAGGCATTTCTCAAAACTCTGAATATGTTTTATTCTAAAGTTTGCCAGGTCTCATTTCAACCAAAATTTATGTTATATGTAATCATTTTAAATTAGGTAATGAAGGTCAAGGCTTGTGACAGGACTCATGGCAAAATAAGCATGGAGATAGTAGGGCTTGCTGTCTTGACCATGTGATGTAACACCAAGAAATCACTGATCTGTAAGCCAGGAATAGACATTCCTCAAAATCTGACCTTGATGGTACTCTAATACCAAATTTTCTCACTCTAGATCTTTGAAAAGTAAATGTTTGCTGATTCAGACACCCATTTTAGAGCATGTGGTTAGAGTAGCCAGAACTAACAAGTATCAACTGGAGTGGAGTCTCATGTTTGCCCTTCCATTGCAGATGTACTCCAAAGAAATAGCATTTTCCTAGTAGTCATAGGCCAGTCTAATTATTACAAAATAAATAAAAATGGTATGTGTAGCTTCTAGGCCAGGGTACTTTTGAAAATTGTTTCTCTATAATGTGGTTGTCAACAGAATATGTCTGCATGTAATATTGTTTATTCAAAGAAAGAAGGCTTACAGGCATGTCAAAAAATCAAGAACAGAGAGGAAGAAAGAATTCATTCTGGATTAAAAATGTATAATGGAGAGAATATTGAATCTATAATGAGTCTTTAAGTATCACACAGCTAGTTCATTGGCTGGAATAGCATTCCATAGCAGGGATTGCTGAGAAAATAGAATGGGCCTTTGAAACACCTTTGACTACACCTACAGAGTAGAGATTATAAAGAGCCTCTTTTGAGGGAAATGTCTTTCAGTCATACAGTTCTTTCTCAGCCTTAAGCTGTCCCTGGAAGGCACTGAGCATTTGGATCTTTAAAGAACAGATGTTCTTGTGCTGAAAGGGAACACACCACACCATTAAGAATGCCCCCCTAACAAAAGCTGCACACATTCAGACTCAACTGAAGAGTGGAATCACAAAACAGATGTTGGTGCCTGATCACATGTTGCAGAAATCTACCCACAGGCAGTCTTAACTCTGGTGTTAACTCTGGTAGTTTTACCTAATGAAACTCTGATATACAAGTTTCAAATAAAGTTTGCCAGTGTTGTTCACAGTAACCTTATTCTTAAAAAAAAAAATCAAGCTGAAGGAATGCAAACTACATAGAGCAATTATACAGATGGCATTGTATTTACCAGTGTTGCAGGGAAACTCCTGTGAGAGGCTATAATTCAGAATCATAATATTCATTGTCATTGTTTTAAAATTATTCACCCCGAGGGGTCCTAAACTACACAACAGTCCCTGCCACAAGTCTTTTCATGTGAGGCATCAAAATCCGGTAATTTCACATACGGATTCATTATTTGAGCAACTTATACACTTGCAGGAATAGATATTTACTTTAAAGTTATGATGTAGTCAAAAATCACAAAATATCTCAAAAAATGTATATAACTCTTTTTTGAAGCACAATTTTTTTACAGTTAGAAGTATAGAATAAAAAATATCTGCCTAAAGAAATAATATGTTTTTTTTCTATGTCAATGTTTACTGTTCTAACAAAATTCTATGATCCGAGGTAAACATCTTGCTCATGCATCAAGATTTAATTTTGAATTCTGAATGTTTGCACATTGTACATCAAGTGAATTCAGCCACTCAGAGATGAGTCTTGTCTTATACACTAAATTGGGTAAGATGTGCCAGGATTGTGCATGAGTCTTTGCCACAGATGACTTGATGTAAATTATGTGGTTTAGATGCCTACAATAGGCATCTAAATACATTAGGAAAGTTTAAAAAATAGGCATATTTAACACAATCATCAAAACTCAGATGTTCTCTACAACATAGCTATAGGAAACCTGAAATAATTATGAAAAATAATAGCCAGGTGATGGTGGTATACAACTTTAATCCCAATACTTGGGAGGCAGAGCCAGGCAGATCTCTGGGTTTGAGGTTATCCTGGCCTACAAGTGAATTACAGGACACCCAGGGCTATGCACAAAATTCCTGTCTTAGAAAAAAAAAAGGAAGAGAGGGAGGGAGGGAGAAAGAGAGAGAGAGAGAGAGAGAGAGAGAGAGAGAGAGAGAGAGAGAGAGAGAACTATTCAAATGAAAAGTACATTTGTGTTGAACACAGGCAGATGTGTTTTCATTGGTGATCCCTAAAGATACAGAACAAATAATTACCTAGAATTAATTCACTTCAAACTTTAAACTGGATATAATAAGTCAGGAAATAATTATTGAAGATATAAATATTTGGAACAGACTTTTTTTTTATCTAATGTATTTGTGCACCTACGAGGTACCTTTTGGGTGCTGAGAGATAACTTCATAGGTTACAGTTGGTTATAGACACATAGGTTTTGAAATAAGAGTGAACCAGTACTGCCATGAACATTTCTACAATCCTTATAAATTGTATATGACTTTGACTTGGTCAGTGCACCTTAATTTTGTTACTAATAAAGCAAGTTAAGTGATGCTAAACAACTGGGAGATTTATTATCAAATGACATGCAAGCAATACTTTTAATATAGTGGACCACCCTGGGCAAGTATCTACAAGGTAATTAGTACTACTATAATTATTGTTTAAGCACATATCAAACATGGCTTCATTTTTGTTAGCTGGTACAGAATATCCTGCATTTCTTTGACTTCACTATGTTTGATGTCCCATTATAATTTAGATCTTGGCCCCTAAAATGAAGTAAGGCTCGTGAACAGGGAACTTAACAAATGCTGACATTGAAAATTAGATAAGCAATTCATTTGCATAAACTTGAAGAGCATAAATCAGCAATTCATTTTTTAATATTATCAAAGCCAAGTGATAGTCACAAAACTCAGAATAAGTCTTGACCTCCTCAGACATTTACATCAGCATAAAAATATTTTTGTATATTAAATGAATATACAAATATAATAGATTTGATTTTTATTATCAAAGGAAAACATTTATCATTGAAAGAAAAATATTTTATTGAATTTCTAATTCACTTCTATGATATATAATACTAATTTTCTTAAAATTCGTATGTTGACCATGCATCCATTACGATGATGGCTGTCAAAGGAAGGACCTTGAATCAAGTTCCAATGAGCTGTGATCATCACCATCGGAATCAATATTCTTATTTAAAAGAGTTAATGGAAGTTTAATATGAAAAGCAATCTTCTACAATAACATGATATGAGCAGCATATGAACAGTCACTGTTTATTAATTGACTATCTGACTCTCATATAAGGAAAACTGCTGTCTCAATCACAGGATCCACAATGTCTACTGCTGTGAAAACTAAATGTCTGTTGTTTATAAGCCATCTTTTTTATAGTATAAGTTATAAGTCCAAAGGGATGAAAACATTCATCTTCTAATTAGAATTCTTTCTATTCTTTGAAAGCTAAAATGTATTTTTTGTTGTTGTTGGTTGGTTTCTCGAGTCAGGATTTCTCGTGTAGCTTTGCGCCTTTCCTGTATCTCACTCTGTAGACCAGGCTGGCCTCGAACTCACAAAGATCTGCTTGCCTCTGCCTCCCGGGTGCTGAGATTAAATCATGTGCCACCACCGGCTGGCTTCATTTATTTATTTTTTAAATATATGTTCCTCTGTGTTAAAAGGTTTCTTAGTCCTTGTGCCTAGTTAACTCCTACACATTGAAAGGTTTCAGGTTTGTAACTCAAGGGGATACTGAAGAAGATGCTGTCTTTCAGGTAACGGCTTTATTAGAAGAAATATTAAGATAATGGAGGGGCAACATAATGAGGGCTCTGAAGAGAGATAAGGCCTGTTAGTCTATGGAGGGTTACAGAAGAAGGAGGGAGGCCAGAAGGATGTGAGTGATGAATATCCTATTCTTAAAATTCAGTCACATGGTCTCTGATTCCCGGGCTAAAAGGATGTTTCCATTTCACTGAAGGGATGTGTACAATCAATGAGGAGGGCAAAGTCAGGAGAGACATTGAGTAATGCATTTTTATCATAAGAACTATATCATAAGCAGTCCAAGGTATTTTGGAGTCTGTTAGTTTGGAACCTGTATGAAGAAGGAGCTTTGAGTTTGGGGAAGGCCATGGTTGAAGATGACTATGACTTGAAATGCACTAGCTTATTAGTAATTTTCCTGGACATGTCTTGTTTTCACTCCTCTTTTAAATTAGAATGCATCTCTTAGACCTATAAGACCCTAATCATATAACATGATTTCTTATCTTTTATATCTTTAAGCATTCATGATTTCTTGGACATTTTAGTGAATATAAGATTACTGCATATTTTTCCTATTGAAAACTTACAAAAATAACACTATATTTTCACAAACATTTCTAACTAGTGTCCCTCCTAGCATGAATTGATGATGGGAAAAGGTTTATTGTAACTTTATATGAATGGATAAATGCTTTCGATTTATACAAATTACAATAGTACAGCAACAAATATTAGATAATGTGGGTAGCACCAGGAAAAATATTTTAAAGGTACACATTTAGTGAATGAATGAAGAGGGTGGCATTATGGAAATATTCAACAGAGCTCTAAATAATAAGGCTGCTATTTGTATAGCAAAAGATGAGCTAAAATTTAAATAAAAACTCCTAAAGGAATATTTGCTGCAACTACTATAAATTAATATTTTGCATAGTTCTATATGTTTAGGCTACTATAAAAATTGCCATAAACAAGGTGGCACAAAAAATATGAATTTATTTCTCGCTGTCACAAATTCTTTAAAGTCACCTATGCAGGTGCCTAAAGTTCAGCATGAGGTGAACCTCCATTCTCTCATTGAGAGGTGGCATCTTCTTTCTCTGCCCTCAGCCTTATCTTAAGGGCACTGATGTCAACATGAAACTAGATCTAAACTTTTTCTACAAGTCAGGACATTGTGATGGCTAGTGTTAATAGTCAACTTGTTGGTATCTAGAAGATCCTAGGTGATGGTCCTCTGTGGTGCATGCATATCAGTTACTTTTCTGAAGTGATAAAATACCATGACTAAAAGCCACTTAAGAAAGAGCTTATTTTGACTTAGAGTAAAGAAGACTAGATGTCTGTATTGGCAATGAAAGATTGGCAACAAGAGCAGGAAACCGAGCAATCTCTTCTCAACAGCATGTGGGAAATACACAAAGAGAAAACAGGAAGTGAAACAAAGCTATAAAATTGCAACTCCCAGTTTCAGTAATGTACTTTCCCCAGCAAGGTTTTATGTCTGAAAGGTTCCATAACCTCCCAAATAGTGTCCAAAAGCTGACCACATATTCACATACATGAGCCTTTGGGTACATATCTCATTAAACACCTTGCTGACAGGAAATTATCTTGTTTATAGTAATTGATGTGGGATGATTCATCTTGATTGTATACTAGAACATTATCTGCAATTCCACAAATAAGAGATTCTATATTTGAACTATAAATACCTTGATTACATTATGAAAAATGCAAAAGAAAACTTGATAAGTGGATTTTTCTCAGAAAGTATTTGAATATTACTAAAACTGAATAATGTTCAGTTTCTCTCTCCCATTTTCTCATTCAGCTAGACCTGTGATTCACATTTACAAAAAAACTATACCATTAAGTCAGATTAACTTATCTTTGAATTTCATCACAGAACATGTCATTTGTGACTTTTGTGGCAACTTTGTTACCTGACTAATGCTTCCTACATCTACCCTTAAGTCATCCTTATTAATTGTGTAAGCAAGTGAGGTGTTTCTTTTATATCCTAGCAGTAATATTTTGCTCCTTTCTCTGCTTTCATTCCCACTTAGACTGTGATCTCCCACAATCCATTGATATTGCACTTATCTACCTAAGACCTTATTGGCAATGTTTGACTTGTGTAACTATGTTCTACATATATGTTCTCAATAATGTTGTTTATCACTCCATGTCAGGTCATTTGTTTGGGATGTTATAGCATTGGACAAAAGTAACTCCAATTTTAGATGCATTTCTCTCTCTCTCTCTCTCTCTCTCTCTCTCTCTCTGTCTTTCACATGTTTATGTGTGTATGATGTGTGTGCATGTATGTGGAGAGGCTAGAAGTTGATTTTGCATGGTTTACTTGAGCATTTTATACTTTATAGATTGAGATAGAGAGTCATTTGAACTCATGGATTATCAATTTGGCTAGTCTAGAAAGTTTGAGTTTGATACTGAACTCTTATTTCTCTGCCTTCACCCTCATAAACATGTAATTGCAGGAAGGCACCCACACCCTATCAACATTTATGTGAGTACTTGGGATCCATACTAAGGTCCTTAAACAGAAAGCAGTTTACCCACTGAGCTATCTCTCCAATGTCATTTACAATTCCTCACATATGTTGCTTTCACAAGTATTCCTTCCCTACACTTCTTAAAGTAACCTTTCATAGATGTTTAACAGTTTTTATGTGAAGGAAAGTTAATATCTATACTATATCAAGAAACAAGGAAAGAGGTCACCAAGCAGAAAATAACCCCATTATAAGTAGAGTACAGAACTAAACAGTAAATACTCAATGTTAATATACAATTATACACAAATTCCAGGTAAACACTTAAAAGAACGATCAATATCTTCAGTCATCAAGAAAATACAAGTCAAAACTACTTTGAGATTTCATCTTACACCAATAATAATGGACAAAATCAATAAAACAAATGACATCTTATGTTGGTAAGCAGAAACTGCTTTGTTAGTATGAGTGAAACCTTTCATGGGTACTATGGAAGTCAGTGAGGCAATTCCTCATAAATATGGAATTATCTAACCCAAAATCCAGCTACACACTATTAGGCATACACTCCCCAAAATGCTTTAGCCTGTCACAGA
The DNA here is from genome assembly GCF_903995425.1 of Onychomys torridus. NCBI lineage: Eukaryota > Metazoa > Chordata > Mammalia > Rodentia > Cricetidae > Onychomys > Onychomys torridus. Next base: position 49,113,923 of record NC_050452.1, read on the forward strand.
GATACTTGCTCATCCACCTTCATCATTGCTCAATTTACAATAACCTGAAATTGGGAAAATCTAGATGCCTACCAACACATTAATGGATAATGAAAATGTGATACAATTATATAATTGGAACTACACACTTGTTAAAACAAATGAAATTTCCAATTTAATGTATGGAGCTTGAAATAAAAAAAATCATTCTGGCAAGGTAATCCAGACAACAAAAAACAAATACAGTATGTATTCTCTTTTATGTAGATGTTAGCTTTAAGCTTTGATAAGCATACTTTAATTCATATGACTACAAAGATTAAGTATACAGTAAGGGAATGGGGATAGGTAATCATCTTCTAAGTAAGGAAAAATAGAAAATATAGATATGGAGAGATAGGGTAGATGGCAAAGTGAGGATTAAATGGAACTAAGGAGGACAGAGAGGGATAAGGTAGACAATATGTGAAGGAAATTAGAACTAAGGATCATTTGAGAGTTCATATGGAAATCTTGTATAGTATAAGCTGTTTAAAATATATGCATATATAAAATAAAGATAAATGGATCCACATAGTAATAGGAGAGAAAAAATACACAAATAAACATTTTTTGCTACCCCAAGTAAAACTTTAGTGTCAAGAATGGGTTATCTTTAGTTGAGTGGTTAGCTAAGGGGGCCTCATGGAAAGCTCCAAGCAACTCACCTATTGCCAAGGCTATTTGTTGCTCTCTACAAAGTGATGGCATGCCTTGATTGCTGAAGACAATATGTACAAAACTCATTAAACACAGAGAAGATGGGTTGGTACCTACATAGAGTCTTCACCCAAACAGAATAGTACTCATAGTATTGAAAGTTACTCTATATGTTGCCAGAGGAGAAGGAAGGTAAACATCTCCTGCTGTGGAATATTCCTTTTGTATAGTGTGAATATTTGTTACTTTCATTGGTTTAAGAAAGGGGTAAAGCCAATAGCTAAGGAGGTAGAGATTAGACAGGACTTTCAGATAAATGGAGTGTTCAGGGAGGAAAGAGGGCAGAATTGCCAGGAAGTGCTGAGAAAGGAGGAGGTGAACATGCCATGCTGAAAAAAGGTACTAACACATGGTAGAGGGTCGATAACAAATATGGGTTAATTTAAGTTGTAAGAGCTAGTTAATAACAAGCCTAAGCTATCAACTGATCATTTATGATTAATGTCTTTGTGTGATTATTTGGGAGCTGACTGGCAGGACAGCGAAAATCTGCCAAAAAATGGTGACCAACATCTGGGCATGAATTTCAAATAAAACTTTCCAAACACACAAAAATGTTGCCAAACATTCCTTCCTAGTCTTGTGTTTCTCATACTGGACACAGTACAGAGACACATCTCCTAGCTGATGCCTTTGTACTTGAGCTTAGGGCATGAGCCCTATCACTACATAATGAACTAAGCTGCATAATGGATTTAAGAATTTGCTAATACGTACAGAAAATATTACAGTAAAACAGTAAAGACAGATCCAGATGGAAGAGAACTCTAAACAAGTTACAGTGTGTTTAAAATATGCATAGGCTTGGGAATTTAAAGAGAAAAGATGTAGACAGTAATAGAAAATATAGTTTAAAAATAATAAAGTCTTTAAAGAAAGAATAAACTACTATAAATGAAAAAAAACTCATAAAGGTAAAAAAAAATACATGGGGAGTCTGGATACTGTACATTACTGTATTGTCTTTGAATTTTTTGATTGCTCATGTACAAATGACAACTGCTAAGAGAGATTGCATTGTGAAGACTGCTGTATTAACCAAACCTGTATGTTTTAAAAATGTCTTGACTTCAAAATAGAAATCAAAAGGTATATAGCTTTAGGGAAGAGATGCTTTTGTTCCCACAGAAAATGGAAGGCTATGAATTTGTTCAGGGTTAAGAAGATCAAATTTGATCAGAAAAGACCCCCTGAAAATCCTGAGTATAGACATAAAGAAATAAATCTAGAAAAAGTACAAGACATGTAACATATTTTACCTACATAAACATAAAATAAAAATTATTTTTGCTAACTTGCATGCAGCACACAGTCTATACTTACATTAATGCAGATCTATATGTTACTTTTGAAAATTTTTGTATTTTCAGAGCAAGCGGACTAGATATCATTAAAAATGGATGGCTCAGGTGAGCCAAATTCTCAGAATGTTTCTGTCTCAGTTTACTCAGAGTTCAGCATCCAGAAGAGCTTCAAGTCTGCTGGCTCAGATGGTCTAGCCTCACAGACTATCACAGTCAGTAATTGACCATTGTCCTGATTTTCTCAAGTTTTCCCAAGATTTCACTGGCCTGATACAACAGGAAACACTCTAAAGAAAACAGTTCCCATATTACCAAGATATGGCTTATGCATACTTGTCATCATTTAAGGGGGATTGATTACAAGTTGTTTAGTGGCCAAGGTGAGCAAAAAAGCTAAACAAAATAGTTGAATTCCAAGATCTCTTTCTAAAGGAAAAAAGGAGGGCTATAATATAGCAATGAGATAAAAGTGTAGATTATTTCATCGACTTTAATCCAAAAAGCAGCTATTAATTTTAATACATTTTACACTGGTATGGATATAAATTTAAGGTTATCTTTATTATACTGTATGTATGTTTCTATTATTGTTTGGGGTATTATACTCATGCAGCTCATTTTAAAATGTAATGTATAATAAAGAATTGTAGGTTAACAGTCACCCAGAATTATCAAACTTATAGTCATGTTAGGTATATTTTCAAAGTCATACATAGGCCAGGCAGTGGTGGTTCATGCCTTTAATCCCAGCACTGGGGAGGCAGAGCCAGGTGGATCACTGTGAGTTTGAGGCCAGCCTGGTCTACAGAGTGAGATCCAGAACAGGCAACAAAACTACAAAACTGTCTTGAAAAATAAAAACAACAAAAAAGTCATATATATATATATATATATATATATATATATATATATATATATTAGATAGGTGATCTTAAAACACTTCAAAGACCTACAGAATATGATATTTAAAATGTTTTAATGACATAAGGTTTTTCATGGCAGTGAAATACATCTGTTCCCAACAGCACTAACCTACTTCAGAGAAGATGATGGACATTGAAGAACCTGTTGTGGCAAAAGCTAGCCATTCAGGAAAAAAAAAACAAAAAACAAAAAACAAAAAACAAAAAACTTTCCTTACCTCAAATATAGATATTATGTTATACAAATTGAAAGAGCAGACCTCAAAGAAAAATGACTGCTAAACTTTGCAAAGACGGGGTAGGAATTTCAAAATCTGTGCTTCACAAAATGTGTGACAGATATTCTAAGCCTGTAGTCAACAGAAGAATGCTCCAAAGTTACAGAGAAACTTTGTGTAACTGTCAAGGTAGACAGATGTCCCTGTTGTTAGGTTATATTATACACTCTTGGGTCTTTCATGGAGCTAAAGCCTAAAGAATTGAAATTATAATTTTCCTTAGTTATGATAAAAATAGCCATAAAACATTAGACTCACAAAGATAAAACAGATAATTGAATATTTTCTCTAAATTTGTCAAATAAAAATGGACTAGATATTGTAACTATAAATTATTACTTGATAACTATTTTTGTTGTATCTAATTTTATTATGTTAAAGTTAAAACCTTCCATTTTAATTAGACAAAAAGAGGGAAATGCTGTGGAATAATCTTTTTGTACACTATGAATATTTGTTGCTCTCCTTGATTTAATAAATGCAGCTAGCTAGGCAGGTAGTGGTTAGATGGGACTTGTGGACAAAAGCCAAGAGCATGAAGGAAAAAGAGCAGAGTCACCATGAGACACTGAGGAAGCAGGAGATGAACATGCCATGCTGAAAAAAATGTACCACCATGTGGTAGAGCATAGGTAAGAAATAGGGGTTAAGTTGTAGGAACTCATTAGTACTAAGCCTGAGCTATCAACTGAGCATTTACAATTAATAATAAGTTTCCATGTGGTTATTTAGAAGCCTGATGGTGGGACAGAACTTACTGGTGGAACAGAGGAAGTCCACTGACAATCTGCAAGCCTGTGGTATACAATGGTGACTTTCCTGTATAATAATATGCTGGAGCAATAGTGGCAGAAACATTGTGGGAGTAGTCAACCATTGTCTGGTTGACTTTAAGGTCCATTTCATGCAAAGGAACTCATGCCTGACCCTACTCAGGGGAACAAGAACCTGAGACTAGCTAGATTATGGGCCTAGAGGAAACCAAATGCTATTGTTCTGCTAAAGGAACAGAGCAATCAAGTGGCTCCTAACTATAGTGTATTATGCACATGAGATCATCACATAAATTTCTTCCTGCAGTAGTTTGGAGCTATACAAGGATCCATAAGTTGTGTTGATACTTTATTTGTGCTGAAATGTGGTGATATTTTATTTTTATGTCAATAAATAACGTTTAACTGGAGATCAGAGGAAATAGCAAGCCATTAACACAAAAGTCAGGCAGTGGTAGCACATGCCCTTAATCCAATCCCTTGGCAGGCAGGGTCTCTGTGTATTCAAGGTCATACTAGGGAAGAGAGCCAAGTGTGGTGACACACGCTTTAATCCCAGTACCAAACATAAAGACCTGGAGGTCTGTACAGACAGGCAGTGACAAGAAAGTGAGGTAGCTGGGCTAAGAGCCCATGAGAGTGTACAACAGCAAGGCAATAAAGGCACAGGTTAGACAGGAAGTAGCATGCATTTTTGGATGCTATAGAGCTGGTGGTGTAAGGCGGTTAGTGGTTCTCACTATTTCCCTGATCTCGAAGGCTTTTACCCCTCTATTTGTCTCCATGTTCTTTATTTAATAAGACCACTTAGAAACTCGTCTACAACAAGTGGACAATGTAAATAGAGTGAGAGACATTAGAACATTCATTCCTAAATTAGATATCATCACTAAATCCTATCCTCACTGCCAACACCATCCAGCTTAGGATACAGGGAACTTTGTGGAAAAGGAGGTAGAAAGATTGTAGAGTCTGAGGGAATGCACAACACCAAGGAAATCATGTCTGCCATATGAATCTACAGAGATTGTGGTAGCATGCACAGCATGACTTCCCAGTTCCAAGCCAGACTGGACTCCAGCATGAGATAGAGAAAGTGAACATGAACTCTCATCCCCAACTATGAATCTGCTTTCAAAGGAAGAATTTGTATTATTCAAGATTCTCACTGGGTATATAAACTACATTTAGAGGTAGAGACTATGACCATCAGTAGATGGTCAACAGAAAATGAACTCAATGTTATTTTTGTCGCATTTCTCTGTTTTGGTCTTTGTTGTTGTTTGTTTTGTTTTTTTAACATTTGTTTTTAACCTTTCTGATCTTTGACTTGCACATTCTTACATTCTTGTTTCTGATTTTGTGTTTTTATGGGAGGTGTGTTGTAGCTGAAAATTTTCTTGTGTCCTGCCTAGTCCACAACCGCTCAAACCCAAGGAAGCACACAAAAGCTTATATTATTTTTAAAGTATGGCCATGGCAGGCTTTTCTGTGGCTTTACCTGCATTCCATAACATGTTGCTCCCTGTGTGGGTGGCTGGCATCTCTCTCTGCCTTCTTCCTGTCTCTGTAGTTAGAATGTCCTATCTAACTTTATCCTGTCTCACCATTGGCCAAGCAGTTTTATTTATCAACCAATCAGAAAAATACATATTCATAACATATGGAACAACATCCCCATTAGTGTGTATGTGTGTGTGTGTCCATGTATGTTTGTGTGTGTGTGTGTGTGTGTGTGTGTGTGTGTGTGACTGTCTGTGTCTGCGTGTGTATGTGCTTCTTGTACTTTTTCTTTGCTTCCTTTTTAATTCTGCTTGCTGTTTTTTTTTTCTTTTTTATTTCCTATTTGTATTCAGAAAATCTACAGAAAAGAGGACATGGGTTGGATGGGTGGGGAAATGGGTAGGATCTCAGAGAAAATGAAAGAGGGAAAAATGATGATCAGAATATATTGTACAAAAACATTGTTGTTTTTGACACCAGAAATAAAAAATTAAAACAAAGAAATTAATCTAAGAAAAAAATCAATCTAAGGCACTAGCTCATGACCAGCTACACATGTCTTAATTTCTCAGTTTTCTAGACAAAATATTCATGTTATGATTTATTTGTTCTTTTTTTTGTTTTTGTTTTGTTTTTTTTTTTTTTTTTTTCAGAGCCAGTGTCTAAGATGTTTTCAAAATACAGGGCTTGTAGAAGTCAGTGGTTGGGTTGCCAACAGCTTTCTCTGATATCACTTTAGTGAAGTGATAATAGAACAGTACATTCTAGTAGGATCCTTCCCTGATAAAAAGAAAACAAATGAGCTCTTGGGAAGAAAATCTAAAATGCTGATTTCCTTAAAGCAACAGTAAATTAAAAAAAAAATGTCTAAATTAACTAGAATCCTTTGGAAGTTTGACAAATCTAGATTCTCACAAGTAAATACTTGTATCAAAGAGATACTCCATTTTGATAGGTCTTCTATAAGGCTTTAAAATGTGCATGGCCTGGAGGTTAATTTTAACAATGAATATCAAGCAAGCAGAATAAAATGTGAAGTTTTAATGCAAGAACATCAAGACCCTGGTATAAGTGACACACTCTGTCAGATCAAGACAGAGCAAAAATCTCTTTAAAAAATAAAATACAGATATTGTTCTTTTCTCCCAGTGCCAATATTGTGAGTGCTAACAGCCTAAACTGACTTTTGTTTTCTTAAATTACATATTAATAGAATTATTCATTTTGTAAAAAAAAAAAAAAATTAGTAAACTTTCACCTTGCCAATCATTCATCATTTTATTCATAGCATCTAACTCTTCCTAACTTAGGCATTTTCACATTCGTCCTCCACTGTAAGTGCAAATTCTAAATACTAAGAGGTTTTTTTTTTTTTCAATTGTTTTCTAAATCTGAATACAATAGTTCACGGTTAAAAGTAAAAATTTAGTTATTTCCTAAAATAATATAGCAATTTTATGTAAATAATTATTTATATAAAAGAAAAATCACATGAAAAAATTCAATGCAATCTTTCCCCAAAACAAAAAAAGTTTCTTTGAACTAGCTAGTAGGAAAATAAAGCAGAAAGTGAAATATTATTATAATCTTAGAGCACGGTTATCTTCTAGTTATATGGTATTTGGATTTTTATTTTTCAACAAACAACTTTTTCAAGTACTTTAGATTAGTAAATTATTCTCAATATATGTGTTTAAACATTTATATAATCAGAGTGTTGTTGGAACATCAAACAACACAATATTTTCAAATTAAACTGCTAGAAAGATAGAATGTTTGTTTCTTTGTCTTTAAGACAAAATAAAACAAAACACATATTACACTTTTCAAATATTAGTGGGTCTCTGCACCTTTCTTACTTGATATTAGTCATGATCCACTGAGTACACACCCACATATTGCCAAATATCCACACACTTAGGAAGGAGGTCATAGCTAACCCCAGTCTTGAATTACGGATTTAACAAAGAGAAAATGAAGAAAACCCCAATTTTATTACTGGATGACTAAAATAAGTGCTTGCTCATAAATATTTTACAGGTAATTTATAGATATGTAAATTGAGAATCTTAGCAGTGAAGCATATTGTCACCCCTCCGGCACTCAAGTTTTATAATCCATGTGTACATAGCCACTTCCACACCACTTAAAATGGGCTTTGGCTTATGCAGAAGTACATTTTGCTTCTAGTATTGAGTTTTGGTTCAATTTTAAAAGATGTATAAATTTCCTAGTCTCCCATAGAGTAAACGTGTCTCATTAATAGGATAGGAACATTTTATATTCCATTTTCTCAAAACAAAGTGGCTGTAAAATTAAAAATTTAATTACATAGCACACTGCTATTTGAGGAATTTATGATTTTGTTTGTTTGCATGATCCTTCACTTAGCTTCAGGACAGAACGAACTTGAACCTCTGCTTCAGTGTAGAATGGTTTCTAGTTCATCTGAGGAAGGTTTTGTTCCCAACAAAATCAGCACGTTAATTTGTGCATAAAATATTTACACACTATGAGGAGTTTTTTTTTTTTTTAATTTTGCAACTAAGCTGGTAAAAATAGAATATAATTCCTTTTCTTCTTGTGTTCCTGAAGAATTTATGAACATAAAATCAACATATTTAATGTATTTCACTTGCATTCAGGGATCAAGGTTAGTTTGAATTTGATAGAGCCTGTATCTAAAGAATACTTCTACACCAATCCAAAGATTCCTTCTGAGTATGAACTTCTTAGATGCATTCTGAAAAATTTAAAAACTGGAAGAGGAAATGAGGATAGGAAAGTATTGTACAACTTCATTCCCAGGAAAGGGTGCTTATGTCATAGCAAATTCCCTCATGTTCTTCACATATCAACATCAGACACACAGAAATTAAATAACATACTTAATGGTCCATAGAATCAATTAATCAGACAAAAGGAATTTGAAATGTCTTCCCAAAACCATGTCACCACCAATTTCTACTAGTCCTTATGGGAGCTTGTGTAAGATTTATTGCAATATGATTTTAATTGCAATGCTTTGATGCTTAGGCAAATGTTTGATGGAAATTTTCCAGATCACTTTGCCCAACCTTAAGAGATGAAGCTACTTAATAGCCAGTGTACAAATAATAAATTATAGTCATACCTCTAATCTACTCTTATGCAGCATAATGACAGATTTAATATATCAAGGTTAAAGAATATATTGATATGTACACACACACACACACACACACACGCACACACACTCACACGCACACACATGCACGCGTGCGCGCGTGCACACACACACACACACACACACACACACATACACACATATATATATATGCCCCAAATAAATACGCACATGTGCTCTTGATATTATAAGCAAGAATTAGTTCCACTATATTTGAGCCTGCTAAAATGCAAACTAACAAGAGTAGAAAATGTGAAAATACACCTGTATTAATTTTCTCACTACTATGACAAGAAACTGAAAAGTCAACATAGTTTAAATCATTTGGGAATAGAATAGATCATGTGGAAAATGTGTGATGGTAAGAACAACTCCAGGACCTGATAACTTCAATTTCCTATATTAATGCTGAAAGATAAGTAAATAATATGGTCTGCTTAAAAGTGAGAGTGAAATTTGATAATTAGGCAGTATACTTAGAATAATAGTGATTATTATTAGTTTAATTTCTCCTGATGTACTGTATGTAAAATTATCTTAGAAAAAAAGCTTTGAGCTGGACATGATGGTTTGTGACTCTTATCCTAGGACTTGGAAGTCTCAAGCAGAATGTTTGCCTAGCAATCATATCTATCCTTGGTTATAATGTGAGATCCTATCTACAAAATATAATGAGAATAAGGACAAATAAATAGTATTTTGACATAAAGTTTATATTAGTGTATGTTCGGACAACCTTTTACAAGAGCAGCTGCAGTGGGTTTTCTCCGCATTGTTTTTGCTTCGTAGGTGATTCTTTTCAGTTCTTGAAAGTTGCAATTTTATTTCTTTATCAATTTGATTTCTACTGTTGCGATAAAATGCCCTTACACAAATACCTTAAGAGAGAAATGTTTTATTTTGTCTTGGAGTTCTAGAAAGGTAGATTCCACTACAGTTGGGCAGACAAAAGACAGGGAAAGGCTTGATGCACCAACAGAAGGCAGCTCTTGGCACACTGCACAAGAGTTCAACAAATTAGAGAAGAGCTAGAAGTGTGGTCAGGTTATAAACCCCCAAAGTGTTCCAGTGACACTTTCTCCAGCAAAGCTACTGTATCTTAACTTCCCATATTGTCCCCAAACAGGACAACACCATCAACTGGAGTGTATTTAAAATTCAAACCACTTCCCTTTGTCTTTTTTATTATCACAGACTTCTATTTTCCATACAATATGTTAAACTGTTCTAGTTATTGCATGAATGTAATATTACAGGGAATTTACCTTAATCTGCATGTTGCATTATTTCCCTGTTTTGAGGTACAATACTTCAAGCTTTAGAATACCTATATGTTTTGTTTCTTCTTATTCCCCAAAGACATGAAATATTGATACTCTGCCATAAAGCACTGGATGGCAACACAGTTTATATAGAACTAAAACTAAAAACTCAACTAATATCCAGTTACTAACATTACTAATTTGCTGCCCAGTGTATATAACTCAGGATTATTTTCTGTCTCACTCTGGAGTTACATTTGTGATGCAGCAGCTTCTCTGTCTTTATCCTGTGCTGAAACAAGCCCATCCCCACTTCTGATGTGCATTTCCTCTTTTTCTCCTTATCACCTTTCAAGTCTTAATGTAAATGTCACCTACTCAGGGAGCATTTCCTATATCAACATAAAATAATTAGTGAGAAAATGGGGAGTTTATTTTGGTTTGTAAGCTACAAATTTCATGATTACTCCTCAAATGACTTTGTTTCTTGAACTGAATGTCAATGACTTTGATGTTTTTCCTCCAAATAATTCTGAGCAATTTTGTGTAATAAATTATAATGCATGAGGGAATTTGGCATGGCACTGAACATTGAACCAGTTAAAACACTGCATTTGGCTTGAGTAGGAGCTGAAGCTTCTGTAAATCATTATTACACACAGACATTTTGCTTTTAAATAATTCAGATAAAATCATTATTAATTCTTTAACCAAATGTTATTATAGTTAAGTAAAGCAAAAACTATTATTGCAATAAATGCCATGTGAATTTGAAAATTGCTCAAAGTACTTTTTCTTATCCATATTTTAAATTCTGAGCTCCAAATATATTTATCATGCATATGAAATCCTCTATTAGTAGTGACATTTATGTCTCAGTTTACAGTTTAATTTTTTTTCTAGTAATTCACTATGCTTACTTGATTTATTTTAGCTTTCTTTAATTTCTTTGTTTATTGCAATACTAGTGACTGAGTTCAGAACTTCACACATGTTGAGTAGACAACAAGAGAGATACATCCCTATCAACTACTTTTCTTTTCTTTTCTTTTTTTTCTCTTTTTTTAGAAAATTATTTGTTTATTTCCTTGGGCTAAATTCCAAGAAGAGGCTTGGGTGAGTGGCATGCAAGTGAAAAGCAGTTCTGCTTGTGAGTGAGTATTTAGTCTACTGGACCATGTGAACACCTTCTCATTCAGCAATAAAGGTTTATTCTCTCACAGTCCTAGGGCCTAAAAAGTCCAAGATCAACGTTCCAGCCACATTTGGTTTCTACCCAGGCCTCTTGCAGGTTTGCAGACCGTCTTGGTGTCTTCACATGGCCTTCCTGGCTGGGGTGACGAAGATCTCTTCTTAGAAGGACAAAGTCTTATCAGATTAGGACCTCACCCTTGAAACCCCACGTATTCTTAACTACTGGATTAACAGTGCTGTCTCCTAATACCTTATCTCGGCTGTGCCTGGGGCTCCAGCATATGAATGTTGAGAAGGGCATGAGACTTAGTTGACAGTATTGTGTATTCTGAGCCGTCCTTTTCAAAGGCTGAATGGTTTGTGTGCCTCCCATCCATGTAGAGAGAGACCTTTTCCTACACACTCAAAGGCACCAGGGACTAGCATCTAAAATATTTGTTAGTTTTGTACCTTAAAATGGTGTCTAGTGACTCTATAATTTTCCCACACAGATACAGTCTTTTCTTTTGTGGGTTCCCTATTTATTTCCCTTGTCATTATTAAATATGTATCTGTGCATACACACTGTGTCACATGTTACAGATTTTTGTGGGGGTAACTTTTACTTTAAAATTTCTATTATTTTATTTGTGCGATAATATACTTTAGGATAAAGGTTTTATTTTTTTTTTCTTAGCATTCTTTTTTATTCTCTCCTTTTTAAAATTTATTATATTTGTGTACTGGCAATAGTTGAGAGAAAGCCTGATCTGACCTAGTCTGGTGATTAGATGGTCAAACACCCTAACAGTCATGCTGGAACTCTCATCTAATAACTGATGGAAGTGGATGCTGAGATCCTTGGCCAGGCCCCAGGAGGAGCTCCAGATGTCCAATTGTCCAGAAAGAGGAGGGACTGTAAGAGTGTGAATTGTTGAAAGCAAGATTGGAAAAGCACAGGGACAAATAGCCAAACTAATGGAAGCACATGAATTATGAACCAAAGGCTGTGGAGCCCCCAGCTGGATCAGGCCCTCTGGATAAATGAGACAATTGAATAGCTTGTCCAGTGGAACCTGGACCTGTCCTTAGTGCATGTTTGGAACCTTGGGCTTACACAGGGACACTTTGCTCAGCCTGGAAGGAGGAGACTGGGACTGCCTGTACTGAATCCACCAGGTTGAATTGAACCCCCAGGGGAGTCTTGGCCCTGGATGAGATGGGAATGGAAGGGAGGGGGAAGGTGGAGGCCGGGGCAGGAGAGGGGAAGACAGGGTAACCCATGGCTGATATGTAAAATTAAAACACAAATATAATGAAAACTTTTCTTAAAGAAATAATAAGATTAAAAACATTAATGTGGTCATGGTACATTTACTTTTTAAATTATCATAGAAAAAATGATCTAGGCATAGTGGCTTATGTCTGAAAACTAAAATATTTAAAGTAAATTTGTCCTATTTTAATAATTCTAGTATTATATAGCCATATATTCCTTTAATTTATCTATTTATTACTTTAAAATGAAAAAGATCGCAGTAATTTTAATTTTCAAGTTGTGATAGGTATATAATTGATTATAATCATGGTTGCACATTAATTGAGGGTGATAAACTGATTTTTCTTAATATTTTGTCTATTATCCTAGCATGCTATGTTAATGTTTGGTTATTAAAATTTTTGTAAAGATTAAATTATACCATTAATTTATTTTATGTTAAATTCATGTAAGTGATCTCCTCAAAGCCTTTATATTGTGAACTAACATATCTTGAAAACATACTTTCAACCAGATAGTATTTCCAATATTTCAAATAAAGTATTCAATTCATAATGATATATTTAAAACAGCTCAATATGACTTAGTGCCCTTTACCTTATTTAGAGAATGCATGTAATCTTACTGTCTGCGTGTTGGAGAATAAGAAATTAAAAAAAATATTCTAAATATGTGAACTTATAACAACATAGGACAGTGGTTCTCAACCTCTTGGTTGCGGCTCTAAATGACCATGGGAAAACATAGATATTTACATTATGATTCATAACAGTAGTAGAAAAATCACAGTTATGAAATAGCAATGAAAATAATTTATGGTTAGGGAACCACAGCGTGGGGAACTGTGGAAGAGTTGTAGCATTAGTAAGTTTGAGAACCATGGACCTAGGAGAAAGACACAATGACCTATGGTTTGACAGCAACATTTTCGATATAACACTCAAGGTACATGAAGGAAATTTCAAAATAACTTTATTAAAATGTATTTGCTTTTCTTAATAAACAGTTTGTCTTTTGCTTAAAGATAGCATCTTATAAAAATATGTAAATCATATATTGCAATAGATTGCTGTCTAATATATACAAAATCTTTTTTAATTCAATGAAGAAAAAAATAATTAGGATACAAAATAAACAAAAGACCCTAAATTACATATCATGAAAAGACAGATAATAAGCCTAGAATGATGATATAATTCCACAGTCCCAGAAGCCAGGTGACAGATGCAGGAAGATTATAAGTTTGAAGTGTTCCTGAGCTACAGAGCAAGTTCCTGTCTCAAGACTAAAGAGATACATGGAAAGCCCATAACACATGTTCCACATCACTTGTCCTCACAAACACTAAAACTACAGATAAACAAGAAGATAAGACATGTCAGAACAGCTAACCTCACAATCCTGATGAAAACTAGTGTAAAGATGATGAAACGCAAGACTCACGTGCTCTGCTGTGACGACTCAAATAAGATGGAATATTTGGCAGTAGTCCCCCAGCTTAATCCCTCAGCTTCCTACAACAAACAAACACACAAACGCAACAAAAAGTGCATCCTTATTCTAGAATATAGCTACCAGCAATCACACTCCTTGTTATTAAACCTTAGGAATCAAGACCTACCGTCCACAGCCAAAACAGATGTGATGACAATGCAGTTACTATTAAACATTTGCCATTTTTTTTCAAAGCAACCATGTGGTAAGCAAATCCTAAAATTATTGTGTACCTAGGCAATGGAAAAATATTTAATACTGAGCATAATGAAGTACAAATGATGAAACTAATGCGGAGGAAACTTAAATGCAAGACACACAGTTATTTAAATTTCTCAAACTATTACAGTTGAGACAGTAAACATCAATGATTGTGAAGGCTTAGTTGTGACAGAGAATTAATTAGGCAGGGCCTGGTTTTTTTTTTTTTGGCTCATGAAACTATTCATCTGATGATATAATATCAGATACATACTGCTGTAAAATTTGTTCAAGCTTATAGAGTATACAAGACCCTAATACAACCTTTGGTCCCTAGATGATGCTGTGTCGATGTCAACTTATCAGTTATGACAAAGGCATCATACTAAATGTTAGTGACAACAAGGGAGACTATTCATGTGTGGAACATATGTGGAATTGTGTATTCACTCAAGTTTTATTGTGATCTTAAAAACTCTTCTGAATTAGTCTGTTAAAGTTCTCATTAGCAGAGTGACTTTAAGAGTATACCACTGCTAGGAGCCCACAAACAAACCAAAGGACACAACTCTGGCACACATGCAGAGGGCCTAGGTTGGTCCCATGAGGGCTCCCTTGCTGTAGCCCATAGTCCCTGACCTCCCAGGAGTAAAGGTCAGCTGTCTCTGTGGGTTCCTGTGTCATGATTTTGACCCCTCTTGATCATACAATCCCTCCTCCCTAATTCAACAGAACTCCTGGAGGCTGGCCCAGTGCTTGGCTGTGGATCTCTGCATGTGTTTCTATCAGTTACTGGGTAAATGCTCTCTGATGACAACTAGGGTAGTCGCTATCTGACTGATTGCAGGAGAAGGCCAGTTTGGGCACCCTCTCCACTATTACTAGGAGTCTTAGCTGGAGTCATTATTGCGGGTTCCTGGTAGTTTCCTGGCACCAGGTTACTCCCTAACCCCAAAATGCCACCCATCAAGATATATCTTTCATTCCTCTCCCTGTCCATCCTACCCTCAATCAGGCCAGTCCAATCCCTCATGTTCCAGTTCTCCTCCTTCCCCAACCCCAGTTTTCCCAGGAGATAGCTCCTATTTCCCCTTACAAGGGAAAACCATGCATCACTCCTTGGGCCCTCCTTGTTACCTAGCTTCTCTGGAGCTATAGACTGTAGTCTGGTTATCCTTTACAGCTAATATTCACTTATGACTGAGTACAAACCATGTTTGTCTTTTTTGGTCAGGGTTACCTCACTCAGGATCTTTTTTTTTTTTTTTTTTTTCTTATTCTATGCATTTGCCTGCAAATTTTATGATGTCATTGTTTTTTACTGCTGAGTAATACACCATTGTGTAAATGCATTCATAAGTTGAGGGGCTTCAAGATTGTTTCCAGGTTCTGTTTGTGGGACTTTTAACAGTGGCATCAAACCCGTCCCTGGCAACTAAACTGGCTTTTGGGAACATATTCCCCATTCAAGGTTGCCTTGCCCAGCCTTGATGCAGGGGAAGCAGCTTGGTCTTTCTTCAACTTGATGTGCCATGCATTGTTGACTCCCATAGGAGACCTGTCCTTTTCTGAAAGGAGACAGAGGAGGAGTGGATGAGGAGGGTATATGGGAGGTGGGAGTGGAGAGAACAGGAGGAGAAGATGGAGGAGAAACTGTGGCTGGAATGTAAAATAAATGAAAAGACAACTATACAAGATATATATGATACAATTATCTTAACTCGGTTAACTTTAAAAAATATGTTAATTTTAAATTATCACTGTACATAAGAACTTAATTTTTCTTTGTCTTTTCTTTACTGTTATATGAATAATCCATATGAACCAAAGAAACCTTTATACATCTTCTTAATTAAGCATTCAATAGTTGGTTTTTTCCCAGATCATATACCCTTTAGTCACAGCCAGAAAACTGAAGTCAACCCATTTAACTCCATGCTTTTCACCATCTATGTAATTGATTCAGTGACACTATGAACAGCTTTATTAAGCCTGAGTTTTCTGCAAGCAAATTTACAATAACATCATTAAAATGTTTTACAGTCACAACACAAGAAAAAGACTGCAAACCATTTCTAGTAACTGCCTTCCTCTGGACATACTATGCTTTGTCTTAGCTCACTATTACCCTATGTGTTTTGGTGATCAGAATAGACCTAACAAAGATCAAGTAGACAAATGACCCTAGGCTTCTTTAGGTTAAGTTTAAACAATAGTTTCCCAAGAAGCACTGAGTTGAAGTAGGAGAATAAATACCAATGTGGCTATGCTAATAAAATAAAATCAGTGATAAATGTCATGACCGCCTCGACCAGCAAGGAAGATGCAACACTGAGCTCTTCTTTCAGTAGTTTATTCAGGAACCTTGAACAATCTTCTCCCCTGGGGAAACCCGCTCACTCCTTATATAGCCTCTGGGCAGCCAACCCTAGCATGCCAAGTGGGCAACACCTATGGGCCCAGGTACAAGGAAGCAAGCCAGATTCTCAGCCTTAGCCAAATAAGGAGTTGTTTGTCACTGAGAGCACTCACCATCTGGAAGGTGGAGGGCGGAAGCCAGTGCCATCTTTAAGGTGTGGCTGCAGGAAGCTCTCTACAGATAAGAACTAAAGCATTAAGTATTTCAGAATGGGTAAAATGTAGAATCAGGGCCAGATTCCTTGTGGATATCAGGTCACTTAATTTCATTGAGAAAGAAGTGGCTTCCAAGAATCCTTAGACATATCTTAGATTCTCTGAAAGGATATGAGTTTAATATTCTCTCCTTTGTTTCCTGTTGTCTTTTACTATCTCCTTTGTTATCAAAATAAAGAAAAAATAGCTGAACTTTCCCTTCACTCTTGTCTTCACTTTCTGAGAGATCAGATGGCTTTCCTGTGCCTGGTCCAGCTCTTCCTCTAAGGAGTGGGGAGGAGCCTCACATTTCTTTCCTGATACTTCCCTGCTTCAGTGTTCCATTTACAATATAACCTTAAACAAGCTACATGTTGCACACATGCACACTGTCACAAGTGTGTCTGTTTCGCTTGTTCTTAGAATTGAACTGAAAATCTTTAGTTCAGTTTAATATTCCACCTGAAAAATATGCATTTGCAATACCACCATATAAACATTTTTTTCCACATGTGTGAACATCGTCAAAACACATGGTTATAGTCCAATGTCTGAATCTTCACTGTGATTTCTGAGAAATATGAGATAAACAGGGTTTTTTTGTTTTGTTTTGTTTTGTTTTGCTTTGCTTTGTTTTCTTTGGTTGGTTGGTTGTCTTAAGCAATACTGAAAAAAAAAAGGGAAGGCTAAAACACTTTTACAATATTATAATTAATATGTTATCTATAGAAAAATATTATATATGCATTGAGTAAAACAGTATCAGAAGTAAATATCAAATTGACTATATATTCTCCTCTTGTGTAATAATGTTTCTGCATTTTCTGAATATGATTGTCTTCTGATGACTTTTCTATTGAGTCTAGGAACTCATGTCTCTCCAATAATTGGAATTCAGTGTGTGTGCACATGGACGTATATGAACTATGTAGCAGAAGATGACCTTGAATATCATAACCTGTTTTTTCAGATTTCAAGCTTATACCATGAACTTCAGTTAATTTGTACCCAGGGCTTTTGTATGGGAGGCAAACACTCTACCAACCTTGCTACATGCCAATTCTATCTCTTCTTTTTGTCTTTTTGAATACAATTACCTATAATAATACTAATTTTTCATTTTGCTAATTTTCCTTCTTGAACACTCTTTAAAAAAACTCATCTAATCACAACAGATAATAATTTGAATCAAGAACTATAAATAAGATCAAAACAAATTAACAATTAGATAATTGTTTAAGTCCTAATGAATATTTCCTTTAAAGACAGGAAACATGAAGTTAAAAATATGAGATTAACCTTTATATAAAGAATGGTATTCAGAGTGCTATTAAGTAATTAACTCTGGTAAATAGGCATTTAACCTTTGTCAAAATGCAGCAGTGTTTAACCTTTGTGTTTAAAATAGTGTTTCTATTATGTGTGCTGTAATTGCTCCAGATCAAATAGGAAGCAAGCTGCCTCTAGACCTGAAACTCAGACCTTTACTCTGTCTTTGTAAAAAGTTAAACTAAAGTTTATTGAACTTTATTTTTAAATAGCAAGGGCTTTTGTTTCTGTTTGTTGTTGGTTGGCTAGCTGATTGGTTGGTTTGTTGGTTTTGTTTAGTTTTACAGAATTTTGCTTGTCTAACTTCCTGCTGAATGAGTACAAAATTAAAATGCTGCAGTGCACAGCCTTTTATGGTGTGTTTACAGCATCTATAAGAATATTCTCTAGACAATCTAGGTTTTAATCGTACTTCTAGATAAATTTTGCAAACACTGGAGAAGGGAGGTTAACATCTATGCATTTGCTTGAGGAGAAGTACAATTCTAATGTGCTGCCATTGACTCACGGGTAATTTACAATCATGGAAGAGAGAAAGTACAATGTTGCTTACCTATTATGGGCACACCAGTTTTGTAGAGAGCATTTAAATCAGAAAGAGCTATTTTCCTCTAAGTGTTTGCATCAGTCACTCTTGGTGATCCACTGTCCCATTCCCAGTAATTTCCCCCTCTAATTAGAGCATGCATTTTTGTTTTCGATTTGTTCTAAAACAGCTGTGATATTTGCAAGTCTTTCGTGGGTAGAAGTGTTTTTCTCAAAGATGCATACCTGTAAAACCAAAGTGTTTTTGAGAAATTCTGAAAAATCTCAGATGAAAAGAATAAAGCTTCCCAAAGATAAGAATTTCTGGAACGTGATTAACTTGATTTCCAGTCTCCTTAATTGTCTACTTCCTCTATTGAACAGATCTTCAAAGAAACATTAACCACTATAAGTGGAATACAGTGTGAAGATATAAAGTAAATATTACAGGAGACTTTGTTCTCATTTTTAAAGGAAAATGTAGGTCTTGTCAGAATGTGTCTCTGTAATTCAGATTTTGTCATCATAGTGGACTCCATTACTTATTTAATCATTTATGTATTTACTTATTTGTACTTGAGAAACAGGCTCTTAAGAGGTATGAAAGTAGTGCTAAGAGGGAAATTCATAGCACTAAATGCCCACATAAAGAAGCTGGAGAAATCTCACGCTAGTGACTTGACAGCACACCTGAAAGCCCTCGAACAGAAAGAAGCAAAGTCTCCCAGGAGGAACAGATGCCAGGAAATTATCAAATTGAGAGCTGAAATCAATAAAATAGAAATAAAGAGAATAATACAAAGGATTAATGAAACAAAGACCTGGTTCTTTGAGAAGATAGACAAGCCCTTATCCAAACTAACCAAAAGACAGAGAGAGAGCATCCAAATTAACAAAATCAGAAATGAAAAGGGGGACATAACAACAGATAATGAGGAAATCCAGAGAATCATCAGGTCATACTTCAAAAACCTCTACTCCTCAAAACTGGAAAATCTAAAAGAAATGGATAATTTTCTGGATAGGTACCACATACCTAAGTTAAATCAAGACCAGATAAACCATTTAAATAGTCTAATATCCCCTAAGGAAATAGAATCAGTCATTAAAAGTCTCCCAACCAAAAAAAGCCCTGGACCTGATGGTTTCACTGCAGAATTCTACCAGATCTTCAAAGAAGACTCAATAGCAATACTCTTTAAATCATGCCACACAATAGGAACAGAAGGAATA
Source organism: Onychomys torridus (assembly GCF_903995425.1). Lineage (NCBI taxonomy): Eukaryota > Metazoa > Chordata > Mammalia > Rodentia > Cricetidae > Onychomys > Onychomys torridus. The sequence continues at coordinate 49,133,717 of NC_050452.1, forward strand.
TTACCAAACTCCTTCTATGAGGCTACAATTACCCTGATCCCTAAACCAAACAAAGATGCAACAAAGAAAGAGAACTACAGACCAATCTCCCTCATGAACAATGATGCAAAAATACTCAATAAAATACTGGCAAACAGACTACATGAACACATCAAAACAATTATCTACCATGATCAAGTAGGCTTCATCCCAGGGATGCAAGTGTGGTTCAACATACAAAAGGCTGTCAATGTAATACACCATATAAACAAACTCAAAGGAAAAAAAAAAACAAAACAAAAAAAAAAAAAAACATGGTCATCGCACTAGATGCTGTTAAGAGCTACTTTTGCAGCCATCTTGATGCTTTACATGTCCTGCAAGGTAACTTGATACAGAATAAAATACTGATGACTGTTTTGTCACTTTACTTTTGCTGGCCAGTTTGTTACTGTAGGTCACTATATTAATAATCACTTAAGGAATGTCCTCTCACCTCTCATACCTGTCTTCAAGGATGAAGGCACAGAAACCAATCACTAACATTAGCATTTCCTATTGAAACTCCTTGAATTCTAAGGAGAGTTAAGAACCTACAAAGTCATAGCATACCTTCTCTTGATACTGGCAGTGACCGATGGGAACAAGACACACTCTGGAACATGGGTGATCTTTGCTTGAGGACTAAGATGACATTTAAAGCAATAAGGACTCTCCCACTTTTCAAGAACAGAATGGACCAACAAGACTAGTATGTAGACAATTTCTAAATGCTCTTATTAATAAAAAAAATACAGAGTCAGATATAGGGTGAAATCCTGAAAGATCAGGGAATTAGACATAGCCACAGCTAACCTTACATCAACAACTCCACAGCTTTCAAATGTGAGATACTTCCTGTCTATCCATGCCTGTGTGCCTTGCTGTTCTGCCATCTTATTTGCTTTCTCTGTTCAGCTACATCACTTCCTCTTCCTGCCCAGCTCTGTTACTTCCTGTCTGTCTGTACCAACCTTCAGACCTCCATGGTTAACTAGTGTTGGAATTTAAGGCATGTGTCACCAGGACTGACTCTCTTCCCACTGTGGCCTTGAACTCACAAAGATCCAGACAGATTCCCTGCCTGTCAAATGATAGGATTAAAGGTGTGTGCTACCTTTACCTGACTTCTGTGTTTACTTATAATGGCTGGCCTTTTTCCTCTGATCTCCAGGCAAGTTTTATTTATTAATGCACAAATAAAATATCACCACATTTCAGCACAAATAAAATATCACCACACTACTCCTAGACCAGAACTTCTTAGCTTGCTTGTACTTTGTCCAAATTTCTTCTTTTATTTTTACACTTACAATTTGTATCAATACTTTGAAGACAGACTTAGGATCATCCAATCTTTTTACACTTTTTATTTTCCCCCTTTGTCTCCCTTCTCTGCTTTCAATGTTGCTTGTCTTCTTATTTTGAATATTAGATATATAAGCTTACTCTGTTGGGGATGATGGTATTTATATATTTAAAATTATGAGAGGGAAGAGGGATTGGGAGAGACAGAGAGATGTGTGTGTGTCTGTGTGTCTGTGTGTGTGTGTGCATGTGGTGGTGTGTATGTATGTGTGTGTGTATAGGAGAGAGAGAGAGAGAGAGAGAGAGAGAGAGAGAGAGAGAGAGAGAGAGAGTTGATAAATCTGCACAAGACAATAGTTTAGTGTAGGATTATTGAAGTATATAAAAGTGAGCCTAGAATAATTATTATTTAATGGCAGACTATATTTCAAATATATTACCTTTTGTAGATGGTAAAGTCATTTTAACCTCAGACATGGATTTTTATTCAATTTTCATTGAAAAGGGGAACTATGGATCCTAAAATGATTTTCCTGTGAACAGGCCTAGGCTCTGGGCATTTCCTAGAATGGGGTCTGAGAAGGTGGATATCTATATTGGCTTCGTAGTTTTTGATGGAAAAGAGGATGATTTCAAGGCATCAGTGTTCCATCTATTTATTTTCTTTCCTGATTTGGAGGTGGGTAGATCTGCCATGGTATCTGGAGTGTATGGTTTACCATTATAATGAATCCATAGTAAACCTACAGAGCCCTGTTCTGTTTGAAATATGTGATAAGACGATGGGCAGCAAGATGATGCAAGTCATTATCAAGAGATAGGTTTTTGTATTTGCCAGCAAGATCACAGTGAGTCTAAAGTTCAGGTTGGTATACAACCTCCAAAATTTTTAAGAGCTTGACTTTAGTCTTGAATACTCACTGGCATGTAACTTCATCGTACCTACTCTGAAATTTCTCCTTTTGGCAGTGGGGAGTGGTGGTGATAGCTATTATCTACCTATATAAATTTTCAGTGGTTAATAACATAAAAACTATAATTTACTTAGTGGCTAACACACGTTTGCTTGTATTTATAAAGCCTTTGTCTTTAACACTTGGAGTAGCAGTGTTTAGAAGAGCAGCAGAGTAGGTGTTTAGTGACAACTAAAATAAACATACACAACTGGTAATGACCTCTTTCTTCCCTGGTTTCTACTGCACTATCGTAGGTCAATTGATCCCAGAGAAAAAACGTGTGAAGTATTTGTCAAATAAAATTTGTGTTATTCATCAATAGATAATGACTGATTTGGTGCCAAGAATAGATTAAAGCTCAAAGCAAAACATAGCAAGAAGAGACTAATGGCTGGTGTTTCAACAATCTGAATGAAATCTTCATTTACTCTTTATGTCAAAACTATTTTCTAGACACTCATTTCTTCCTAAGTATCAAATAGAGGTTAAGAAAGACAAAAGGCCATTTTAAAGCCATTTTTCTGCATGATCTAATGTTTGTAGTCTCTCAAATATCTGTTCTGCCCAGTGCTTTGTGGAAAGCCAAAATGTCATTGACTAAAATTTCCTGCATTTTGAAATAGCACTATCAAATTTCGTGAAGGATGTTCATATACAGATCTGAGAAAAATTTGTTCAATTATCTATAGATATACCTTAAAGAATGTGTATCTACATATCTACAAATGCACAAATATACCTATGTATATATGTTGTATATACACTTATTTTCTCTATTCAAATTATATATGTATATTTAGTAATAATATAAATGTATTTTTTCTGAATACAAATGTACAAATATATGTGTGTGTGTGTGTGTGTGTGTGTGTGTGTGTGTGTGTGTGTGTTCATTTATCCTTTAGGACTTTTTCCATCTTAATTGCAGTTTCTGAATTCTTGCTAGACATTTACTTTTCTTGACAGGAATATCCTTGTGTATTTTGCCTGTTGGTTTAATCATAATACATATTTCTTGCTGTGCTGGCAGGTAAATATAGAACTGCCATGTTAGTTGAAACCTATAAAGCAGCATTTAGCATCCCTGTCCCACTTCCTGCAAAATTGCTAGAAACCTCAAGCTCTGATGGACTCAGAGTTATACTTTTCCAAACACATGGGGTAATGACAAAAGACTCATTATATCTACACTGTGAAGGTTCTTTACTGATATAGAACCTTACAAAAATTATGTCACTTTTAGTTTATGAAAGTTTTACAAAGGGGCTCGAGAAATGGTTCAGCAGGAAGTTCGTGAGTGCTCTTGCAGAAAAACAAAAAAATGTTTTTCACCACTCACTTAATGCAGCCCATAGCAGAGCTTCAGGGGATGTGACACCCTCTTCTGGCCTTCGTGTGTACCTGAAAATAAATGTGTCCATAAATTCTACAGACAAACACAAAATGAAAAATAAATGTTCCAAGGTAAATAATATCTCAGTTTTTAATAAGAAGCCCATTGGCTCCCGTTCAGAAATTTCTAAAACAAAAAGTCTATTGAGGATATCAATATGGACCAGAAAAGAGATCATCATTTTATCTCTTACTGATTTTGCTACAACTGGAGAATTTATGTAACTCATTATTCATCTCCTTTTTTTTTTCTTTTTTCTTTTCTTTTCTTTCTTTTTTTTTCTGGTAGAGGGGCAAGTCTGAGACAGTTGTTATTATATGGGCTAGGTTCAAATATATGGTACCTCTCCTCTATAGATTGTGATTACAGTATGCACACTATACCTGGGTCTGGAAATCATATAATTTACAGGACAAATAAAGTGCTGAAATTTTAGAGTCACAGTGTTGATGCTGTTTTTGCTCTTTTGGAGGGGCGCCATCTAGCTCCCAAATAAATCACACACAGAAGTTTAATCTTTATTATAAATGTGCAGCCTTAGCTTGGCTTGTTTCTTGCCAGTTTTTCTTAACTTTAAATTTCCCTGTCTATCTTTTGCCTCTGGGCTTTTACCTTTCCCTTACTTCTGTAATTTTTACTTTCACTCTTACTCCATGGCTGACTGTGTAGCTGATCAGCATGGATGATAGCTTGGTTTTCTGAGCTGTAGTGAGTTTTATCTTCTAATAAATTCCTTTGCACATTATACAGATTCCATGGATTTCTGGCAATATGTGGCACCCAATGTGCTCCTATGTGGAATGTGGGTGGGTCATCCGCAGCCCCTTACCTATAGATATAGCTTCCAGGGATCCCACCGACAGACACTGTGAGCAGCCTGAGTGATCTGCCAGGAACTAGCAGCAGCTCAGATGCCTGCTTTCAAACTACAGCCTCTGCTAGTCCCATACTGGTCCCTTCCTCCCTCCCTCCTTCTCTCCCGCCCCGCTCTCCCTCCCAAGTCACACATCTGGGTTCTGTGCTGCCATGGCAGACTTGCATTCATTTTCTATTTTGAGCTCTTCCACTAGTACCAAAGCTTACATGCTGCTATGTACCTGGAACATTGCTGAGCATAGCCACCTTAAATTGCTGCATTCTTTGATACTCCTGCTGCTTATGCCTATGGCTGTAGCTGCTCCTGCTGGGGTAGGAGAGTATGAGCGACTGCGAGAGTGAGTGAGCTCATCTCCATGGCAGCCATAACTAGCTCTGGTGGTGCTTCTCCAGGTCCTGCGGCTGCATCCCCCTGGGCTGCTACCTACCTGCTTCCACTGCCATCTCATGAGCACCATATGCATGCAGCTGGCTCCACAGTACCGCCACCAACATGCAGCTCATTCTTTGTTAAACTTGTTCCATGTAGCTGTTTAAGCCCAATACAGGTCAAAGCCTTCAGAACACTCTTCTGGATCTGCTTTAGTGCTCCACCTCTGACACCACCTGCTGTCCAAACTTCGCTACTACACCCCCAAACCATCAAGACAACTGGGACATAGAGAACACTCAGGACAATTAGGACCAGCTCTCAAAGATTTCGTCTAAGGTAAAATTACTAGATAATAATTTCACACCTCACACTGATTAATAAGGAAACAAATTAATAAAAAATTTTTCCTTACAAATTTTAAATATTTCTCAAAAAAATGGCAGACAATCTCACCTCTCAGGAATTTAAAAAATGTTTTGTTTGTACTATGAATGAAATTTTACAGGACATATATGACCCTCCTGGAATGTATACAGTGTTCATTGTAATAGCAATTAGCATAGTGACTCACATCATATCATTGGAAAATTGGTGTAATAACAGCAAAAAAGAGACATTAATGGGAATGATATAGTCTTCACAAAGTAGTAAAGAGGACTTAAGTGGATGGATTCCTTCTATGGAACTGCTAACTTACCATGAGAACTTCAAGGTTTACAAATTGGTGATGAGAACTTAAACAGAAGGATTGTTTCTATGAAATCTGCCAATTTACCACAAAAACTTCAGGCTTTGCAGAGTAGTAATGAGGACTTAAAAGGATAGATTCTTTCTTTGGAATCTGCTAATTTACCACAAGAAATTCAGTCAGTTAATAATAACTGAACAAACAGATTTAATTCTGTTGCTAATAAATATAAATATGTAATGGATAAAACAATAACTCTTCAGAGTAATCTTAATACCATTCAGATAAGTTCTAAGGAGAAAAGATCATCGCTAATAGACAGAATAAAATGTTTGGAATCATGTTTCTGATGAACATTAAAAATTGTATGATTCCATGAAATTTCCAGAATCCTTTACAACAGAGAATGTTGAAACACTGCAACAGGTGGTAGTTAACTAATTTCAAGCTCTGAAAGGGTCTCTCAGTAAAGATAATAAAAAAAACTAATAAGCATAAGGACAAAGCCATACAAATAATAACATCACCAGGTAAATTGGCATATCCAGTCACTATACATGACAAGACAACAGATGATAAACATATTGATGCAAATGAAGAATATGTCTTGTAACCTATTCATATGAGAGATTAAAAAACCATTAAGGTGGTCACCTCTGGTATACAATCAACATATGTAAAACAGATGTTAAATACGCAGTCTTCTACAAATAAAATCATACCAGATGACTGGAATCAGTTAATCTCATCTGTATGAGACTGCAGCCAGAAGTTACAATGGAAAAGCTGGTTGAGAGAAACTAAAGTCCTTGAACATCAAGGTAAGATCAAAGATAATGAGATCTCTCAAGATCAAATTCTTGGTGAGGACCATTTTGCTGATATACATGTATATACTACCTTTGATAAGCATACAGTATCCCTATGCCATGCAGCAGCTTTAAATACTTGGGAAAAAAATTCCAGAACAAGGCAAACCAAGTGAGCAATATATGAAGCTTTTCCAAGGGCCAAAATACTTGTTTATTGATTATTTACAAAGATTGACCTAGGCTATAAGCAATGCAGTATCAGACCAAGGATTAAGACAAGTATGAACTCAGTCTTTGGCTTTTGATAATGCTTACACAGAATGCAAAATAATATTAACACCTATAAAGGACAGGTCATCACCTTTGGAAGAATGGGTTCATGTACCTGTGATGCTGAGCCTGCAGTAACTTTTTGGGAGAAATTAACAGTTGTCATCCCAAAAGTAAGATGATTTATAAAAAAGAACTAAATGTATACTTCCTCACAATGTGTGGCAAAAGCCAATCTCTGAATCTCCACATTCTACACTGATGCAAATAAATTAGAACAGGCAAGATATAAGTAAGGATACTTATGTAAAGTGGTTCAAAGCCCCTACAATTCTATACAAAAGGCATAATTGCATGCCATTCTTATGGTACTGATGCACTTCATGGAACCCCTCAATATAGTCACTGACTCTTAATATGCACAGAGAGCTGTTTCACATATTGAAACTGCTGAATTTATTCCTATTAATAAATAATTAACTCCACTATTTATACAATTATAGGAAACAATCAGATAGATAGATAGATAGATAGATAGATAGATAGATATAGATATATATCACATCAGATCCCATAGGCGTTGGCCAGGTCTTCTAGCACAAGGTAATGATGAGATTGATCAGTTGTTAATTAGTAATATGCTAGAAGCCTCAGAATTTCATGAGAAACATGTAAATAGCAATGGTTTGGAAAAGAACTTTTCCATCACTTGGCAACAAGCCAAGGAAATTGTTAAAAAAAAATGTCCTATTTGTTTTTTTATAAACATACTCCATTACCTGCAGGAAGCAATCCTAAAGGTATACAAAGAAATTAAATTTGGTAGATGGATATGTTTCATTTTCCAGAATTTGGAAGATTAAAATATGTACATCATATGTGAGACACCTATTCAGGATTTCAATGGGCAACTCCTATGAGTTCTGAAAAGGCTGATGCTATGATTTCACACCTATTGGAAGTTAGGACCATCATGGGATATCTGTACAAATGAAGACTGACAATGCTCCAGCATATGTCTCAAATAAAATGAGACAGTTTTTTGCTTATTACAAGATAAAGCATACTAAAGGTATACCACACAATTCCACAGGCCAAGCAGTCATAGAAATAACTAATCTAACATTAAAGGATAGGCTAAATAAACAGAAAAAGGTAACAATGAACCCTACAAATAGATTACATAATGCTTTATTAACCTTGAATTTTCTCAGTGCTGATGAGAAAGGGATAACAGCTGTGGAGAGACACTGGACAACAGAAAAACTCATGAGCTAAACCAACCAGTTTATTTCAAAGATGTGTTAACCTTGGAATGGAAACCAGGATATGTCCTACACTGGGGAAGGGAATTTGCTTTTGTTTCTCCAGTACAAGAAAAACTATGCATACCAACAAAATTAATTTTAAAAAATTGTTCAAACAGGAGAAACCTTGATGAAAAGGAGTAATAGCTCATCCCCTGGTGTGACAACTTTACAAATTGTAAGAAAAACTCAACAAAAAAGGGTCAGAGTAGGGTTCTGTTTTTTTCTCTTTACAAGATAATAGAAATATACATTTTCCAGAAATCATAAGACCTTGGATACCTAGATGTCTACAGCAAAAAGGAAGGACATATTCATACCAATATACACTATAAGGTAATATCTCATTGCCTGACATTAATATCTCTTTAACTCTAGGATAGTTGTGGTCCTGATTCTATTATAAATCAAGCAGGCTTTGGAGTTCAAATGTGGCTCTCTCCTTCTCTAAACCAAAGTGTATTGCTAAAAGAACAATTAGGACATTCTGTCTCATATTGGAAGAGCCAACTGATGTGAGAGAGAAGAAAACTAATAATCTAGGGAGCATCGTTGTCTAGATTCTGTTTCTTTCCATGCTTGTCCTTGCTCTCTGGGGATCCTTTCTTGATCCAGAGTAAATACAAACTTTCCATTTTGATATTAATAATGTTCAAGTTTTCCACAGGAAAAAATAAATCTTTCCAATAGCAATCTCTGAAGTGTCCAGAAGGAAGTTTGGACCCCACAACAACTACTCTACCCAGTCCAGCATGATGCCACTGTACCTAAGAACATTACTCAATGATCAATTTTGGACTGAAAAGTCTCCAAGATAGTTCCAAGATGAGATAGTCCATCATACTATACTTCTAGCCAGAATCTTAGATAATGTTACTCATTACTCTGAGACTGGCTGCAGACTCTACAGCTAGTCCTATTGAAATCTAACTATCTAAGCTTTCTTAAAGGACCCCACAGAGATACCATCACCTCCTACACAGCAAAAAGTAAGTCTAAGAAAATGATACCCCCCTCTCAAATGTTTCATTTTTCTCAGGATCATGGATAAATGGTTATAAGTTCGGGGGTAGAACAATAAAATTAAACTCAGTATTCTCCTTAAGAAAAGAAAAAGGGGAATGGATGTGTATAAGATATTAAGATAGATTATTATATATACTAGTAAACAAATTTAGTAAAACATCAGCCTTAGATAATTTGCACTCTTATGAATTCTTATACATTAATACAAATGTAAACTTTTTATATCCATAGTTAAAATAATTTGTATAATGATACAAATCCAAAACTAGATTTGTTGTATTATACATATATTCCTACTCCTATTAGAAATATTTTATATATTGATACAAATGTAAAATCATATTTGTCATACTATATGTATGTTTTGCCTTTGTTTAGGATATTTTGTATATTGATACACATTAAGAATTGCTGTCATATTGCATATTGCACTATACATTTCTGACTCTGTTTAAAATATTTTGTGTACTGTCACTAATTTTGAGGTCATTATCTTTTTACTGTATATCTGTTTACAGACTATTTAACTTGTTAATGTAAAGCCTTAGTCCTTAAGTTATTTAGGTAGATAAGACTTACAGATGTAGAGTCACTCATGCCCGTCTTTTCTTTAGTTATGTTAGTTATGTCATCCAGATTTATAGATACATAGGCCATGTGGATAGGTAATATTCAAATACTCCATAGACCTTGAGAATATGACATTTAAATGTTTTGATAACTTAGAATTCTGTTTATATGAGACACCATTTCTCCTGGCAGCACCAATCTGATCCCAAGAGAATGCTGGGCTTCTAAGACACTCCATTTGGAAGTCATCTTCTTTTTGGCACAAAATGGCCTTCTGAGCAAAGAACTGCCCTTGCCATAACTGCTGACAGTAGGAATGCTGTCCATTTTGATTGAGCAGAACACAAAGAAAAGCTACTACTGAACCTTCCCAAGACAGGGTAAGATGGTCTTTCAAAATTCCTACTTCTGAAAATTATTGGTCAGATATTCTAGGCCTATAGCCAAACTGGATGCTCCAATGGTGCTTAGAAACTTTAGGTTTCATATATATATAATCTTTTGTATCTGTACAGAAATGAAATGGTAGATGTAGTAGATAGCTGTTCTGATTATGACCCTGAAGCACTGCCCATAGAGAGTTAGAGAGTCAGCAGGTAACTGCTACACCTGCCTATGACCTTGAAGTACATGCCTCTGGTGTGTGGGCTCTTGGGACCCTTAAGAGCTGGGATGCACACACACACTCTCTTTGCTGCCTCATGTTTTAGGTGCTAAGATGGACCAGGCAGATGTTGGACCAGAAAGAAGATCAGCAAAGCTCAGTTTTCATCTGTAGTGAGTTTTTTCTTCTAATAAGTTCCTTTGCCTGTTACACAAACTCTGTGGATTTCTAGCAGTACTTTCTCCTGCCTCCTAGTTGGCCATTCAGCTCTCTATTAGACCACTAGGTGTCTTTGGCACAGTAACAGAGTTAAACAAATGCAACATAAACAAAAGTAACACACCTTAAATAATATTCTACAACATCACAGACAAGTTTTAATACGAGGTTTATATTTAATATAATTTTAAATATTTTTAAAAATGTTTTAATTAATTTTTAAAATATTGATCATTAAGAATAACTAAAAATAGATTGAATATACTGACATTTTTATTTGCCTGGTATTTAACAGACACATGAACAATATTTTTTAGATTAGATGACCAGGCTTTACATTGGTTTCTTCCATCCTCTAAGCCCTGAGTCTCTTTCTAAAAGCATTTAATTCAGTCAACATGTCACTGTAAATTCTCCTTATTGTTTGAGATATATGCTGTATTGTAATCACCTATCTGAGTCCCATCCTTTTGAAATGTGAGTCAATGGAGGTAGAATCCTTCTGTCTCAGTCTTTGTGGGAGAGTTGAAGTGCAGCAGCATCAGTCTCTAATTAGCAAACAAAGATGGCCTACACTCAAACAAAAACAAAAACAAAACAAAACAAAACAGAAACCCAGTATTTCCAAACTCAGATTAACTCAGTATTCACTATATATCATTATTCAAGGTGAGGCCTACTGGTGGGCTTTTGACTAGCTAACTCACAACTTTTAAAAATGAACTAGTAAATAGAATCATCTGCAGTTTGTGTGTACAGTACTGAGCTCAAGCTGGGTTTGGACTTTGCTAACCTTTAGCTCCTTGGTAGTCACACTCTCCCATTCAAGTTTAGTTTAATTAATTAATTTATTTTTTTGGCAGACTATATATGCAATTGTGATGCATAGTTTTCACTGAGAAAACTTTTTGGCTTTAGAGTTAGTTTGAAAGTAATTTAGACAAAATGTTTAAACTAACTTAAATAAACTCAATTGATTTTAATTCCATTGTGGGCCATAGATCCAGACCGGTTTTCCATTTGTTTACAACTCCCCAACAAGAAAACTAGTTTTGCTCCTGGGGCTGGAGAGATAATTCAGAGGTGAAAGACTTCTTTCTTCCCTTTTAATGGGCATGAATTGGGTTCCCAGCACCAACATCAGGTGCTTTACATTGACCTGTAACTCCAGTCCCACAATATCCAGTCTTCCTCTGTTCTCCATAGGGTACCTTCACATAAGCGGCACACACACAAACACACACACACACACACACACACACACACACACACACACACACACCACATCTAAATAAAATGTTTTAAAAATAATTATTTTCTAAAAAATGGAAATTGCTAAGTTCTTTTAAATAATAAAATTTTACATTCGCAAATCAGGTTTGATCTGGGAGTAGAATTAAATAAATAACATCACACCAAGCATGTAAAATCATCCCATAGCTCCAGAGGATCAACATGACCAAACTTCTGTGTGTCATATGGAATCATCTAAAGCCAAGGTTTTAAACAGAAATCTGAGTTTGGGATAATCATTGAAACAACATTGATTGCCGATACAATATTTTCAATAACTTTCAAAAGAGAAAATGTGCTGAGAGAAAGATTCCTGCTGCTGGTTTTTGGACCAAGTCCTGAGTTCTTTTCTACTCTCTCCTCAGGGAGAGAATGCTGACCCCAAATAAACTGCATTTGCCCACGCCTCCTACTGTTAGTTATTGGACCAGGTCTGAAGATCTTTTCTTCTCCCTCCTCAGGCAAAGAAAGCTGTACTCATAAATTAGCATATGTGTGCCAGTTCTCCCACGCAGGTAAGCAGGAAAGAGCTTTTCAGTACGAGTGGTAAACCCAGGTGGAATCAACCTCATCCAAAGATAAATTGGCAAGAAGACTTAAGATTTGAGCTACAGAGAAATTGAATAGAGAAGGAAAAAGAATAAAGCAACTAGTTTGTTTTCAGCGATTTAAATTGCAATATCATTTATATACAATTAGATAGATAGATAGATAGATAGATAGATAGATAGATAGATAGATAGATGATAGATGACAGATAGATAGATAGACTTATATTCTAGTGCACAGTTACACAGATTGTTACATACGTATATCCTTTGAAATCATCACCCAAAAGGAACATGTCTATGACCATATGAAATTTTTATGCTCTTTACTAACAAAACCTCCTTATTCACCCTTTGTTCTTTTTGTCTACATTTTACTGATGATTTCAGATAAAGAACATCACTTACTAGACTTATTCCTGAATGTATACATTTTTGTTAAAATTTTTCTTAAAATTTATTTTATTATTTTCTATTTTGTAGAACTTTATATATTTTATAAAACATCCTGCTATTAGAACTTTCCTTTGTAATGATGTTCTCAAAGTCCATACCTTGTCTTTTTTTTCTCTGGACTTTGTCTTAAGGAGAACAAAAGGTTAGACTGTGTGGCATCCTGCTGGTTGGTGAATTCTTTCTTTGACAGTTTCTTTGGTGCTGTGACTAAAATGCCTCATGTAGAAAGTTATCTTTCTCTGATCTTGTCTCTGGGGAACTCCCTTAGTTATACCTATTATGCTGACATCTCTTAGATATAGTTGGAGCTAATCTTTTTTTAGATGAGATAAAACTATTGCTACACTCATGGTTTGCATATGAATATTCAGTTGTTGCGCATCATTTGTTGACTATAATATCTTTTTTCTTCAGTATTGCATTTGCAGCTTTGTGAAGGTTAATGAATGGTTAATGATTCGTTGAGCAGTTTGGGTTTCTCCTTTCTTTTCCATTGAATTTTTGTCTATTCTTTTGCCAGTAAGACACTATAATCATCAGTGAAGCATTTTAGCAAGCATAAAAACTGGATAGCAACTTATGATGGGTCTTCTTCTGCTTTAATATTTATTAACACTTCAAGATCTTTAGCGTCCTTTGGCTCCTAACACCATCTACACAATTAGGTTTTCAATATACACCAAGTAACTAGATAAGATTTTGCTTGGGATGCTATTGAATGTATTGGTAACAGTGTGAAGAATGGCTACTATGAGAATACTGAAAATATATATCCATTTTATCAAAATACTTTTGCACCACTTTATTTATTTGTTCTTTGATTCATTTCTTAAGTCTTGCAGAGTTTATCTTACATAGTCTATATCAATATTTTGCCAGAGATATGAATAAACATTTACTGGAGAAGAATATTAGATATGACAATGTGTATTTAAATGTAAATTCCACTTTCTCAGTACTGGCATACAGAAAAATGAGTGCCCTTATGTACAGCTATTTTGATTCTTACAGTTTGGCACTGTCACTTTATAGTGATTTATAATTTATGTATAATTTGTATATCTAGGAGGTGTTTGCCAGTCCTTTTCCTATCTATCTCATCAATCACGTCATTTGAAAAAGCACATGATCTAATGATCATTTTATTTTCTACTCTTAAGGTACTGCACTGATCAATGCTTAGACAGGAGAGTGAAAAGAAAACAAAGAGATAAAAATCTTCTCTGTCAAACTGAAAAGCACTACCTGGTGGGACAAGTTCAGTAAGTTTGCTTCAATTCAGTTCAGAAGTGAAATCATATTTGTTAAATATTTAATGCTGCCAGGTGGTGGTGGCTCACATCTTTAATCCCAGCACTCGGGAGGCAGAACCAGGAGGATCTCTGTGAGTTTGAGGCCAGCCTGGGCTACCAAGTGAGTTCCAGGAAAGGCACAAAGCTACACAGAGAAACCCTGTCGCAAAAAAGCAAAAAAGCAAAAAAAAAAAAAGCTTTATTTGAATAAAATATGCTATTAAATTTAATATAATAATTCAACCTAATATAATTATTCAATTTAGTATGTTTACTTTATAGTAAGCATTATAACACTCATGTACTACTTGGAAGGGTATATTGGCTTGCTTTGAATTTTATAGTTATATCACACTTCAGAAGTGAAAATATTTTAGATTAACAATCTTCATATGTAAAGGTTTTTAGAATACTTTCAAAGTGAGCACTTTATCTAGAGCTTATAACTTTTCATAACCTTGTGATTAATTATAGTTTATATTTTTAGCCTACCCTTACAAATTAATGATATAGAAATTAAAATTAAAAGACAGTCAGTAGTTCACATATTTAACTATCATCTATCTATCTATCTATCTATCTATCTATCTATCTATCTATCTAAAACTGTAAATACTATCCCTACTATGTTATAAAAATTCAATGTCCATTTGTCTGAAGTATTACTAATTTTATTTCTCATCAAAACAGTGAATTTTCTAAAGTAAATAACACTGAGAAAGGGGATCTTTTGTATTATCTCTTTGTGTTAGAAGTTATGAAACATCTAAATTTAGCATCTCACTCAAGTTGCAATAGGTAATGATATAATTTTTAAAAGATCCCAAATACTTAACAGATTGTCTGATAGTCTCTGTATATTATATTAATTATAAGGAATGTCAATCTGCTTTATGTTAAAGCTACATTGTTATATAGTTTCAAGTGTTCTATGTCAAAATAATATGAAAACACTTGAGACACTTGGCTTCTGAAGAACTGATTTTTCTAAAATATGAAGACACACAGAGCTACCTACCTCATAAAGTTGCAACAGAAATTAAAGAACTCTATATTTAAAGCCTTAAATTGCAAATATTGATAAAATTATGAGACTTATTTTAAATTTAGAAACGGAAAGGTGACTGCATATACCAAAGTTTGTGGGAGCCCTGTCCAATAACACCCATATAATATTTCATTTCTGTTCTCTGCAATTCAAATGATACACCTATTTTTCAATTGCCACTAGTGGATAAAAATCTATGATGTTATATTTTAATTTATAGTTTTTTTGTGACAATGTGACTTATTTGGCTAGAAAATGGTCATTTCTAGAAGCCATGCTATTGTTACTCTTTTAGACACTAATAGTTTTTCTCTAACGTACCATACCTTTTAAATAGGGCTTGCAAGTATCAGGGTATCATTCTCATTTCTTTCATGTATCTTTTTTTATAAGAGTTGTTCTTCTAATGATTTCCCAATGATAAATTGAATAAATATTTGGTGGATATTCCTGAAATATATTTTTGTCATGTTTTTGGCAAAAAAGTCACATTTGTTAATTATTTTTATTTCATTTTTCTCTGTTTATAGATTTTGCATACTAGAAAATTATGAGATGATTACAAACAATAATTCTGGACTTAGTTTGCATTAGTTAAAAGTATGATTTTCTTCTTCCTGTTTCTTCATTTTCATTATTTGTGACATTAAACTTGAAGGAAATGTCAATAGAGTGAATTTGTTCATTTTAATATTTTTCTAGTTGAAGGAAACCCACATTACTGTTGGTATCATCTCTAAGTTAAAAATACTGAACCTTAACATTGAGCAATCACACAGAACTTCAAAAACAATAGCATAATGACAACATCAGTTAAGAGGCCAATTAGAGATACCCCTCTATCTATTTAAAAGAATAATCTATTTTTCTTCATGATAAATAAAACACAGGGTATTCACAATTTGCCAAAAATATCAATTTAAATTCAAGACATGATTTCATATAGCTGGCAATATTGTCAAATATTTCTCTTGAATTAAATGTAGTTATTCCTTGGTCTTTTAGAGTGTTTGTTGTAAAAGGCAGATTATTAAAAAGAATATGAATGATTCACATGATAAGTTGCACAGAATGTGTTATATTTACTGATTTATACTCCATACCCCAAGCCAATAATGTATAAAATACTTTTGTCTGCCTCTCTGCCAGGGCTAAGTATTCAATAACACTGCAGCAGTATTAACACACAAAATACATAAAATATATATTATGTTTCTCTCAATGAAGTGAATCTAGCTACAGCTAAATTGATATTTTCTGTTTGAGACTAATATACATGTTATTGATGTAAAACAACTAAGACATTTTGCATGACTATCTAATTGTTATCATTTTAATGGACAGTTTTAGGAGACTCTTCGCATAACTCATCAGGTAAGTCTCAAACTCCCTACTGCAGAGTTGTCTGAAATGACTTCTGCCTTCCTATTTTTCCTTTTCCAGATTCTTACTTGTCTCCAATTTGAGCAGTACCAGTTGGGTTTTCAATCTTTTCAGCGGGTAGTCTTACAGACCCATTCCTTCCTTCAAATTCATCTCTGGAGTTCTCAGGTCTTGTGCTGGGTAGTTCCTAACTCCATGTGCAGCCAGATCTGTCTTATCCTTGACATTTCAGCTCACATCCTCTGAAGTTCCTGGATTAGTGCGTTTACACTCTCTGGTAAATATTCTATCACCGTCTGCACTTCATCCAGTTTTCTGCACAGATCACTCTTATATTTGATGCTTCTCTTATCCAGACATTAATCCCAGGTTGTCAGAATAAATTTCTTTTTTTTATCATTTAATTTCTTCCTCTCCATCTCTCAGCAATTATTTCTCTCTCCACCCCAACTCCCTTTGCTTTTAAGAGTGACTGTTAACTTTGGTGATATATAGTTAATTTCAACTTTTGTCTCACAAAATTTAACTGTATTACATAAGGAAACAAAATAATAAAAGGTTTAAATAAAATGAGAGATATCTTTTGGCTTTGTACTTGGCCAATATTTCTTATTCTTAAAAAATAAAAACTTGAAACACAGCATTGAATATTCCACAATTAATTTTCAGCAAATGCTTAGATTTGTATTATATAAAAGACATTATTATTATTATTATTATTATTATTATTATTATTATTATTATTTTGGTTTTTCAAGACAGGATTTCTTTGTATAGCTTTGTGCCTTTCCTGGAACTTATTTGATAGCCCAGGTTGGTCTCAAATTCACAGAGATCTGCCTGCCTCTGCCTCCCAAGTGCTGGGATTAAAGGCATGTGCTACCACTGCCCAGCAAAAGTCATTATTAAGAAAGAAAATATACTGTGGTGATACTTTATTGGTTCTGAAATGTGATATTTTATTTGTATGTTAATAAATAAAGTTTGCCTGGTGATCAAAGGTCAGCGAGCCATAAACAGAAGTCAGGCGGTGGTAGCCCCTGCCCTTAATCCAATCACATGGTAGACAGAGTCTCTGTGTGGTCAAGGACACAGCCAAGAGTGGTGACACATGCCTTTAATCCCCATACCAACCATAGAGACCTGGAGGTCTGTATAGACAGGCAGTGATGAGGAAGTCATGTGGCTGAGCTTAGAAGCCAATGAGAAGGCATAACAGGAAGGCAATAAAAGCTGAGTTCATACAGGAAGAAGCTCTCTCTGTGAAAGCTACTGCATGGTGGTAACCTAAGGCTAGTCATGGCTATTTGCTCTGATCTGTTTGGCTATTACCTCCATATTTGGCTCTGTGTTTCTTATTTAATGAGACTGTTTACAAATTCGTCTATAATATTCCAGACACAGAAATGTAATTTTTAGTATGTAAGATTTTTAGTATTTAGTATTAACAACTTTTAAAAACAGGAATGGTCAAATTTTAAAATTTTGTGATTTGAATGGATTTTTTTTTTCTTTTTTTTCGAGACAGGGTTTCTCTTTGTAACTTTGTGTCTTTCCTGGAACTCACTTTGGAGACCAGGCTTGCCTTGAACTCACAGAGATCTGCCAGCCTCTGCCTTCCAAGTGCTGGGATTAAAGGCATGTGCCACCACTGCCGGGCTTGAATGAATTTTTCAAAATAGAAGATACTCAGCAAGTATAGAAAATGCTAAGTCATCTGGAAAATACAAATTGAAAGAGCTTTGAAATTAATGTCAACTTGTTCCATTAAAATAAACCAAGCAAATGTACAAGTCAAAAGTAAACATTTGGAAACATGGTGAGAATTCTGGTATTGTTATACCATACTTAAGCAAATGCCAACAAATTCAAGGTTCCCTATAAGGCTCCTTAATACTTAATACATTCCTTTCATTATTGATCACACATATATCCATATCTGAGAGACACGAACTTTTAAATATTTCTAGAACCACAGAAAGTTTAAGAAGCTTCATTTCAAGGAAAGCAATTGCCCCTAACAGAACACCAGCAAGAAAGTCCCAAAATAATGATTTATTATAGTAACTTAGCTTCATCTTAATGAAATTAATATGTACTGTGTGAATGAAACGCTGTCTTTATTCCCTCCAAATACTTTAGATTGCTTTTAAATACAGAAAGCACATATAATTAATTGATTTGTCTACCAGAGTGTCTCTACCATATGTTAGTATGACCCATACATATTATAAGAGGTGAAAAGACTGCAGAATATATGCAGGTGCAATTCCCTTTTAAAGGAAATTTGAAACAGGAAATTTGTTGAACCTTTGCACTGATGAGAATAAGGGGACTATATTCCATGCTGATATTCCAGATGGCCACCAGTTTACTAGGCATGATGTACAGGCTTCATTTTCCTTATAAGCTGTTGTGGTGGTACAGAGTCACATAGCATTAAATTAGCATAATGTCTTCTTTTTAGACTGTGATGGCCAGACCTTCAGTAACTGAAACAGAGTAACATAAACCTAAATAATTCATTATCCTGGAAAGTGTTGTTTTCAGCCAGAGAAAGGCATGAATAGAGAACATGCTCAGCTTGTTTTATTTTGTTGTTGTTTTATTTTTGTTTGTTTCTTTTTAAATATAAAGCTGAAATAAGTACAATATTAGACAATTTCTTAAGTTGGTTGTAAAGAGATGTTATGAACTTCACACACATGGACAATTTTGTAGCCCTGTGATCTGTTAGTATCTGTTAGACTAAATAGAGTATATAATAAATGTTATTTATATTTTTTCTTTCTATTTCTCAGAGCCTGAAATGGCACAGAAAGTTAATGAAGCAATACAATTATTACATCCCCAGCTGATTTTTACAAAATTATCAATAATCAGTAGAGGAAATGAGGTCCATCTATTATTTAGAAAAATAACATATAAATATTTAACTCTTTAAAGTTCTCTGTAGCTTAAATTTACAGTAGAAAAGGTTATGGATGATGAAGCATTGTTTCTATGTCTGCTAGACAACAATCTGATTTATATGGATAATTTTAGAGAACTGTTTTTTAAACTGCCCTACTCAAAATGTAAATGTGCATATTCACAAAAGCCCTTGTAGTTCTTCCATTACAGACAGTTTATATGTGCAAATAGAAAAAAAAAAAAAAAGATACAAGACCTTACTTTCAAAATCCTTATAAATTTCTTCTTGATTGTCTCAAAGGGTAGTTAGTAGTTACTCTCAGCTAATCTGTGAGAAAGGTCCTTGGAAGCATTTTATGAAGTATCCATTAGATTTTAAAAGAAGGTCTTTTGTTTCACTTGTGTATGGGTGAATGTTTATTTTCTTTATAAGGCATAGGCACAAAATACAAAATGTTTCTTTGAAAGTTTTGGTGGAAAACTTATATTTGTAATTTGGTAGAATTGTTATATAAATACAAATATTCAATACATCTGAGTAATATGTTATGGTATACATTTATATGTGTTTTCAGTAACTTTAAAATAGGAAATATACTTGACCATTATATTGACATATTAGTTTAGATTAGAAATTCTAGATGAAACACTAAAAGTATTCATACTTTTAGTGATTATGAATCTAGAATTTTATGAGTTCTTCAAGAAGTATTTTACAACACTCAAGTTACCAAATTGATAGGATACCCAAATCAATTTTGCTCTGTGAACGATTCTAAGCAAAATATTAACCAGGATGCTATTGTGTTTCCTGTACCTTACCTATTCACTCAAATAGACAAAACCATGGTATTTCTTTTCTTTTTTGTTTTCTTTGAGACAGGGTTTCTCCATGTAGTTTTGTTGCCTGTCCTAGATCTCACTCTGTAGACCAGACTGGCCTTGAACTCACAGAGATCCTCCTCCTGCCTTTGCCTCCCGTGTACTGTGATTAAAGGCTTGCACCACCACCACCTGGCTCAAGATACAATGGCAAATGGATAACAGCAGCTTGAGTCTTTCTAACTTCCTGACATAGAGTTTGTGTTTATAGAATGCTGTAAAACTTATCACAGATTTAGTGAATTGAGGGATACTTGAGATTTTTTCACATACCCAGAAATTCCATTCTTCAATTTTTCATTCCATCAGAGTTTATCAAAATTGTGAATTTTAATTTCACCAGAGTTCTCATTATTGAACTCTAACTCACATGAATTTTTGTTTTTGTTATTTTGAGGTTATTATGTAATTGACAATTTCTCCCTTTTTCTTTCTTTCCTCCAAATACTCCCATATTCTCCTTCCTGCACTCTTTTAAAGTCATGGCCTCTATTTACAAGATGTTGTTGCATGAATAGATGTGTATGTGTGTGTGTGTGTGTGTGTGTGTGTGTGTGTGTGTGTGTGTGTGTATGCACACACATATACAGTATGTATATTAATATTATACAGAATAATATAGCAAAAACATATATTCCATATCATGGTAATAGTATGCACCTTTTCTGGACTGGTATTTGATGACTAGTGTGGTGTGCTCTTCCCTGGGAAAGACAAGTTTTTCCTGATCTCAGCATTCCTTCATTGCCTGTCATTCTTTGTGTGTAGGACTGAGCACTCTTGGGCGCCTTTCCCCATCCACTTTGGCATGTCTGTTGGTGTTGTCCTTTCTCAGATCATGGTAAGGTGTTCATATTGGTGAGAATATACACATATTTCTAAGATCTCTTAGGGATCACAGAAAGCCCCATGATCCTATTGCTCTTTAAATCTTTCTGCCTCTTCTCCAATAATCCCTAAGCATTAAGTGTGTATTTTAGATGTATCTAGTTGGGAGTGAGCACAATTACTCTGCCTTTTGATTGTTTGTAGTTTACTCTAATAATCTTTTATGTTTCCAATAGAAATTTTCCTGATGAGGAGTGGAGATTGCACTTACCTCTCGTTATTGTTCTCATTTTCTTTTCAGATCTACACATGCAGAGTTTGCATTGCTTTCCTGATTTGACTCTAGCAGTTTTTGAATTATACCAACTTAGCTTCATGTGTGGTCATTGTTCAGTGATATCTTCAACAGTATCTCCAGGGCCCTCCTCTATAGTACTCTAATGTTTGAACTACAGGAAGCACCTCTTGTGATTATTTCCGGCTTTACATTCCTCCTCAGACACAGTATTTTATCATTTTCTTCTCTGGCATATGTCTTCTGTTAATAACTCTTCTTCCATACTTTCTAATTAAAATGAGAAATTCAGCACTGTCACATCTTTAAAATTTCATTTTTTCTCATTGTACTTCCTTTCTTATATAGTTAATATATCATCTTATTTAGTTAACATACCTGTGCATTTTCTCAATTATACAGAATTGATTTATCTGTTTATTTTCTCCATTAAATTTTCAGAAAATATATCATGAATGCATATCAGCAAAATAGAGATTTTTGTATTCTGTAGTAGACACAATTTTGTTAAAGATTGTATTCAATAAATAGTGGGTTGTTCTACCTCTTATTTTATTTCAATGAAATGGGTTAAACTATGACAGAGATGAATGTCGTTGTATTGACTACAGTTCAGGATATGTCTCTTGAATTAACTAAACAATATGATACCACCAACTACTGCAAACCTGAGTGGCTTTCAATGACAAAAAAGTTTATATCTGATTATCTTTAAGAAACTGGCTTATGCCTCGATCTATGTTATCTTTCTTCTGTGACTAAACTGCCAGGAAAAGACACTGGCATCCATGAAATAAAGAAAATGTAACAGTGGACAAGCTGGCTCTTATACTAGGACTCACGTCTTGGAAGATTTTGCCCTAATCACATCTCACTAGATAGAGACAATTACACAGGGAGTATGGAAACCAAGTAAGAACCAGTAGATGTAGAACAAAAGCAACAAGCAAAGGAGCTGCTGCCAGAAGTAAAGGGAGTTGGTCTCATGTTATTTTTTACATCTGTGGCATAACTGTGATCCATGGTGAATTGGATCTCTGACTGATGCATTATGTGGTCTTAGAACAGCCCTGTCATCTGCATGACTAACACCAAGTTGCTGTGTCCAGACTGAGCAGACAGGAAGCACAGGAAGCTTTAGTAAGAAGAACATGTCCTTGAGACCCAGTTCTGGAAACGATGTTTTACATTTCCATAGTACAAAATCCATCACAATTTTTTTTTCTTTAAACACTGTGATTTGGATTTAACCTCAGTACACATATTCTGGTGTAATGATCTCTAATGGAATTAAATTTCAAAATATCATATGCCAGATTTCTCCATTGTTATAAATAACCTTTAAATAGCACAAGATGGAGCGAAGCCAACAATACTTGCCAATCATGCTGGAAGCTTCTCTTCATAGTCTTGGGGAAGACAACAGATTTGGGAAATGTTTCCAAATTCATCTTAGTGTTCATTGATGAAACCAACCAAGTGAAAAAGTGAGCTGTACTTCTCAGGATTTTATAACTGTCTTGTAACTTAATAATTATTATTGAAAACTTTAGTCAATTATAAGATCAATTTTTATTGAGTACTAATATTTTGATGACATTTATATTTTTGTACTCTGATCTCAGTTTCATTACTACTTTGATATCCAGTCTTCAAGATTAAAAGCTGTTTTAATTCATCCTGCCTTATAAATTTATCTGCAAACATTTTCCTTTCTAAAATCAGATCTGGTACAAATATGAGAAATTAAATGGTGAGTTCTGAAGGGAAAAGCCTATAGAATACATTTCCTCTGTTCCAACTCTAAATAATGAGATGCACAAATGAAAAGAGCTACCCCTGGTCCTCGTTTGTTTTCACTCTTGCATATGAGTTGACCTATTTTTCCAAGAAGGAAGGGGTGTTTGTCAACATTTCATAGTCAGCTTTGTGTGCCCTCATCTTCTTTTCTTGAATCTCCATTTTCTTCACACTTCCAGGATTTCAGGCATACACTGCTGCACTTGACTTTATTCACATGTGTTATGGTGGGCCATATTCAGACTCTCTTGCTTGTATATCAAACCTGATTGAATCATCTCCCTGATCCCTAGAGAAAATTATCTTAAAAGGAGTTAATAAATTTCAGACAGGAAATAATACTTGTTTTTCAGTTTTAGACTTGGATGAAAAGTTTAAACACGTTTCCAACACATTGTGCTTTGTTGTGTGGCTAGCCTGTTTTTTGAAGGGAGTATGTGGATGATGCAATGATGACATTACTATTCAAAATGAGTTATTAATAACTTTGCAGGTGAAAGAAGACAGACTTTAGCACTCGAAGAGAACACATAATGGAGAAATATTTGAATGTTCATAATATTTTGATATGAATAGTGCATTTTATTATTTTCCTGTAGTCAAAGAAAATTCTACATAACACTGGAGATTTTAGTTTACAAATAGCTACATGAACAATAAGCTAAAGATAACTCCTGTCAATCTGTATGAATTTTGTGAAATAATTATAAAATATTCTTGATAAACATGACAATTCAAGAAAACATAAATTATTAAACTTGGATTGGAATATTTAAAAAACAATCCATGCTAAACAGTGATAATGTTTATGAAGTTTCTATGTTAATGTAATTTTAATATAAACCTATAATTAATTAAATACCTTTACTGAATAATGTACAAGTTGTGACACCAGCTGACAAATACAACAATCTACCTTGAATTGGTATTAATAGGTACTTTATCATGAGTGGAAGGGTGGAAGAAGCTTGGAGTATACAGACAATGTCAGTTTCAACAGCAATCTCTTGGAGAGTTGACACATAGGATAGCATATGTCACAACACTTCTTTGAGTTTGAGATAATTGAGCTTAGAAATTCATTCAATTTTTAATGAACTAGATTGATAAGTTATGCTGTATTTTTGCTAAAATTATAAGAAAATATCTTTAAGAGTTCAAACATTTTATGCTTGTCATTAATGCTGAAAATTTTCTTTGTATGTGGCTATATTCACAGTGTAAAGAACAAAGATAAGATATGAGTGATTATTAATAAAACAAGTTAAATTAAGCACAACTAATTTTCCCAAAGATATCACTCCTAACCTTTGAGGCTTTTGATTTCTATCATTATCACAAAATAGATTTTTCCATTATATTAACCTCACTATTAGAAGCCCTTAATTTTTCTAATTTGTACAGATGCATTTATTATCAGTACTAAGACTGACTCTAGAGAAAAGATTTTTAAATGACATTGATATTCAAATGTTAATTTAATTTTTATTAAATCATGACACACTCAGTAGAAGAACTGAAAATATCTATATTAAAACAAAGGTTTCTACAATAAGTCTGAAGACCACAGCAAACATCCCATCCTGTTGGAATTCACATCTTGAGATCAGAACACTAAGTAAAATGAGTAAGAGAATTTGGATGTCCATTGTAAAATGGCCATATTGGTCAAATAACAAAACAAGCCCAGTAGACAACAAAAAGGCTCTTTTTTATCAGCTCCTGGGCCCAATGTGTCATAGAGTTTGTCCCTTATGAGCTAGCACTAGACTCCATTGCCAGTTGCCCTAATTGATTTAGAATACGGGTAGTTACACTTTTCTACACATTCATGTATTAAATGTATCTCTTGGTAACACATTTAATTGAGGGTAAGGAAAACCTCCAAGAAAGTCTACACTCATTTCAGGGGAGAAATTATGCTAGAATACTCAGTGTATTGACCAATTGGGGAAACAATTGTAAGATTTGTAAGCCAAAATGTCAAATTGAGGGGAGAATTTTTAGCACTGCTGAGCCTGCTCTTCATTCAGGAGGGTGTGCTTCCTGATTTCATTTCCTAGCCTTCTAGAAATATACCTGACTATTGTTTGTTCTGTTTCCAAGTATGAATTCTTCCCTCTCAGGAGAACAAGATCAAAGACTCTTGCCTTGATTGGGGAGGAGGGGATTCCAGAAGAGAATCCATCCCAATCACAACAGTTGCTTAGTTAGAATTTTCCTTAGCTTAATAGTCTTCTAATAAAATGTTGCATTAATGCATTTATGAACACAGTACCATTCTGTTGAAACATGTTTTAAAACACTGTATTCAATGTTTTCAGTTGTAGATGTATCCGGCTTGTTAAATAAGAAACACAGAACCGATTGCAGAGTTAAACCACGAGGTCAGAGCAAGAGCGGAAAACCTTACCCTTCACTGCTTCTGCTGTTCTTCCTCTCCGCAAGAGACCTACTTCTGTGCGTCCTGTCTATTTAAAGACTTTCTGTTCTGTTTTCTCATTGGCTGTAAACCCAGCCACATGACCTCCTCATCACTGCCTGTTTGTACAGACCTCCAGGTCTTCTATGGTTGGTATTGAGATTAAAGGTGTGTGTCTGCCATGCTGGCTGTGTCCTTGAACACACAGAGATCCCCCTAGCTCTGCCTCCCAAGTGCTGGAATTAAAGGCGTGCCCCACTACTGCTCGGCTTCTGCTCTGGCTTGCTCTGACCTCAAGGCAACTTTATTGACATACAAATAAAATCACATTTCAATACAAATAAAATATCACTATATTTCCCCTTTTCTATTTTAATAAAAAGAAAAAAGGAAAAAGTTATAACTAATATAAGAAAAACTATATACGAAAGTACAATAACTATATATACCATATATACAAACAATAAATACCTAAACAATGTCTAGTCCATTTGTATTTGACAAATTCAGAGAAAATAATTCCATTATCTATCCTATTTTGGTAAGTCCAGAATGTACCTGATTCACTTTTTATCCTAACTTATATAGCTAACAGAACTGTCTTATAACGTCTTTCAAATTTATACACTTACAGCTCTTAGTGAGTTTTTCTGAAATCCTTACCAAAGATAATTATAACTATAACTAACTGATCTTCAACTCCCTCAGAGACCCAAGAAGGAAATAATACTACCTAAAAAAATAAAAACAAGAAGTGCATGCAAGCAGCTTCCAAAAAAAATGTGAGTTGACAGAAACAGCCAGCTGCCTGGACAGTCACCTGAGGTTTCTCCGCAGTGTTGGGGCATCATCTTCAGCCTACAGGCTTAGCGTATCTGACAGACTCTTTGGTGAACTAGGATGTATACAAGGTCAACAGTTTGACCTCACATTTGGTGAGAGCAGTCCATGTACCAGAAACATCTGAATTCCATTAGTGTCATGTCATGATTCAGGATTTTAAATTCTAGAAATTATTGATTTTTTTTTCAATTCAGCTGTCCATTTTTCTTGGCTGTGTATATGTGGCTTCATCTTGACATCCTGTTCTTCTCCACATCCCACTATTAAACGCCAGTCTACTATTAAGAGTGGTGAGCTTAGTTATTCTTCAAGAATAACTGTTTCATCTGCTGTTCCATTGCACATCAGAAGCCATTGGCCCACTCCCTGTTCAGCTGCCTTCGAAGAAAAGGGCACGGTACCTTTTACAGATTGCAAAGGTCACTCACTTCAGGGATGGTGCCATATTGTCCTGGCTTCAGAAGATGCCTTTTGTTAAAGCCACAACCACACTTGTTTTGGCAAGAATTGGTAGTCCTTGGTTTCATGTCCTGTCTGTCCTGTTTGTCAGCAGTTGATTCAAGGATACTTTGTTGTACAGTGGCTAACTTTTGCCACAATGAAAGTTAGCTCCATATGCAGTTTCTTCAATGCCCATATTTTCTCTGAAGTAGATTGGTACTGCCAGGAGCTGTCATGTCTCATAGTCATAGCAAAAAAGAAAAATTCTTAAGTTATTAAAACATTTTAAATGCCATATTCTGTAGAACTCTGAAGGGTTTGAAGATGACCTGTCTATCTAAAATATATCTGTTTGATCTTGAAAACACACCTAATATGACTACAAGTTCAATTGTAATGTCAACCACTAATTTTCATTTCTATATATCCTAATAGTTAGTAATACTAACATTCAAGGATTAGCAAATTGCATTACATTGTTAAATGAATGGTATAAATACAATATCTCGAACAAGATTAGAAATACGTGTATGTCATATTCTAACAATCTCAATCTCAATAATAATAATTTGTATACAATATAAAACAATCCAATTGAATGTAAAGTATTTAAAACTAGTAATTGTCTTTCTTTTTTTTAACAAGCACCTTTTGCCTAGCCCTTTTCCTAACCCTTAACAACAACTTGTAACCAACCCTCCTAAACAATGAAAACTTTCCCAGACCCAATACCCATAAAAAGACCAAAAAACACCCACCCCATACCACCCATTTGGGAATATGGACGTCGAATTCTTAAAATTGCTTCCTGCTGGGTATGGGCGAAGTTATCTTTATTCTGAAAAGAAAAATTTTGGGTTAAGTGACAAATTCTAGGAAAGATAACTATATTCTTTGTTATCCATAATGCCAAAGTTCAGGGTTTATCTCAAGTCCTTATTCAAGTAGTCTTTGAAACTGGATCATCTCAGCTAGCCATCTCAGAATTGCTCTAAGCACTTTGTAGTCCAAAGCTGATCTGTAGATGATGTTTGTCATCTTAGTGATATTATTTTCCACGTGGAATTGTCCTTGTGGGGCCCCATCTTCTTCCTGGAGATTTCAGTTGACGTTAGGCTTGGCCGTGATTTCCTGCAGAAAACTGAAAAGAGACTCGAACACAAAGACATGTATAGGCAGCTAATCGAAGCCTTTTCTCTAGAATTTATTAGTATTCTATATGACCATTATTATCTTAACAAAGTTTAAAATATATATATATATATATATATATATATATATCTTGTAAATTTTGATATAAAGTTCATACTTTAAGAAAAGTTTAAAGAATCAGAATAGAATCAAAGAATTGAGATTAGTAATAGAATAGTCCCTTAATTAATTTGGTTTTTCTCCTGTCCCATGTCAGAAGATGGCTCTTTCTTCTGGTATGATACAGGGAGTTTTCATTTTCTTTTTAACAACATGCTTGAGTTTAAAGGAGGAGAGAGCCATTCTCCAACTCCAAAATCATCTTGAAGCTTTAATTGAACTGGGACTACAAGAAGACTAAGAGTATTATTTTTTTAGAGAAGAGCAGAAACAAACATTTAGGAAGGTTTATGAAATTTTGTAGATGATATACCAATAGGCCATTTTACTCTTTTTTCCTGGGACAGATGATTTGTCCTTTTTCTTCAGTTGTCTCATTTGTCCAGTGTTCTTCAGATTCCTTAGCCTTCATTCTTCTAAAAGACAAAAACAAAAACCCTTCCCCAAGACTAATTTTGGGGAGGTCCCCTTTTGGCAAGTTACATCTGATTAAATGAAAAGGCATGTATTAATGGTATAAGTGAGTTTAAACTGGATGGTCATGTTGGTTGATTAACTATCACCTCTTCTAATTAAGAGGTCTCTCTTGTTCAAATCAAACCTTTATCAGTTTTGATGGTACCCACAGCTTATCTTCTCCTGCAGAAACAAAAGCAAAACCTCGTCCCCAACGTAACACATGCCCTGGTTTCCATTCTGAGGTCAGCACATCCTTGAAGTATATAGGCTGATTTAATTCTGTTGTTTTTTCTATTAACCAATGTCTCTCTGCAGCTGTTGTTCCTTTCTCATTAGCATTGAGAAAATTCAAAGTTAATAGAGCATTGTGCAGTCTATTTCTGGGAGTTTTTGTTACCCCTTTCTGTTTATTTATCATGTCCTTTAGAGTTCTGTTGGAACTTTCTATAACTGCTTGGCCTGTAGGATTATGTGGTATACCTGTAATATGCTTTATATTATAATAAGTAAAAAACTGTTTCATTTTAATAGAGAAATATGGTGGAGCATTGTCAGTTTTAATTTGCACAGGTATACCCATGATGGCCATAACTTCTAGCAAGTGAGTGATTACAGAATCAGCTTTTTCAGAACTCAAAGCAGTTGCCCATTGAAATCCTGAATAAGTATCGATAGTATGGTGTACATATTTCAATTTTCCAAATTCTGCAAAGTGAAACACATCCATCCGCCAGATTTCATTCCTCTGAGTACCCTTTGGGTTACATCCTGCTGGTAATGGTGTCTGATTGTAGAAGGAACAAGTAGGACATTACTTTACAATTTCCTTGGCTTGTTGCCAGGTTATGGAAAAATCCTTTTTTAAACCTTTACTATTGACATGACGTTTCTTATGAAATTCTGAGGCCTCCAGCACATTTCCTATCCATAATTTATCAATCTCATCATTACCTTGTGCTTGAGGGCCTGGCAGACCAGTATGGGATCAGATGTGAGTTATATATAAAGGATGACTCCTTTCCCTGATTGTATCTTGTAATTGAATAAATAGTGAAGTTAATTCTGAAGCATCAGGGATAAATTCTGCAGTCTCAATATGTAATACCACTCTTTCAGCATACTGAGAGTCAGTAACTATGTTGAGAGGTTCTGAAAAATCCATTAATACCAACAGAATAGCATACAATTCTGATTTTTGAACTGAATTATAAGGACTTTGAACCACTTTACTTAAATTTTTTGATTTGTAACCTGCCTTTCCTTGTTTGTTGGCATCTGTATAAAATGTCCTAACTCCAGATATGAGTTTTTCAGGTACAATTCGAGGCAAGATCCAATCAGCTCTCTTTATAAGATCAATTCTATTGCTTTTAGGATATTTGCTGTTAATTTCTCCCAAAAAATTACTGCAAGCTCTTTGCCAAGGTTCACTTTCTGTCCATAATTTTTCAATGTCCTCTTTAGTTAAAGGTACAACAATTTCTGCTGGGTCTATTCCTGCTAATTGACGAAGTCTCAAATTTTCCTTTCAAAATTAAGTCAGAGATTTTTTCCACATAAGTTTTTAATTTTTTATTTGGTTTATTTGGTAAAAATATCCATTCCAATATAATATCTTCTCTCTGCATTAATATTCCTGTAGGGGAATGCTTAGAAGGTAAAATAACCAAAATGCAATCCAGCTTTGGATCAATACAATCTACATGTCCTTCATGTACTTTTTTTTCTACCAATGCCAATTCTTTCTCAGCTTCAGGTGATAATTCTCTTGGACTATTTAAGTCCTTGTCACCTTCTAAGGTTTTGAACAAATTATTCAGTTCATCATTTTTTACCCCAACAATAGTTCGTAGATGAGAAATGTCCCCAAATAATCTTTGAAAGTCATTAAGAGTCTGTAGGCGATCTCTCCTAATTTGTACCTTTTGAGGTCTAATTTTTTTGTAGCTCTATTTTATATCCTAAATAATGAATAGAATCTCCTCTTTGTATCTTTTCAGGAACAATTTGTAATCACCAGCAAGGCAATATTTTCTTTACTTCTTCAAACATTCTTTCTAAAGTATCTGCACTTGAGTCAGCTAGTAAAATATCATCCATATAATGATAAATTTTAGATTTAGGAAATTTTTTATGTATCACTTCCAAAGGCTGTTGTACAAAATATTGGTACAGGGTTGGACTATTCAACATTCCTTGTGGGAGGACTCTCCATTGAAATCTTCTAACCGGTTGAGAATTATTGTAAGTAGGCACCGTGAAAGCAAATCTTTCTCTGTCTTTTTCTTGTAGGGGTATTGAAAAGAAACAGTCTTTTTAATCGGTAACTATGAAAGGCCATCCTTTAGGTAACAGAGTAGGCAAAGGAATTCCAGATTGTAGAGAGCCCATTGGCTGAATTACTTTGTTAATTGCTCTAAGGTCTGTTACCATTCTCCATTTACCAGATTTCTTTTTAATAACAAATACAGGAGAATTCCATGGGCTAGTAGATTCTTCAATATGCTGAGCATTTAACTGTTCTTCTACCAGCTCTTCTAAAGCCTGGAGTTTCTCTGTTGTTAAAGGCCATTGATGAACCCATACAGGCTTGTCTGTTAACCATTTTAAAGGTAGAGCTGTTGGTGTCTTTGGAAGATCATCAGGTTTTTCTACCCTGTTCTTGTATAATATGGATGGCTGGTGACCACTCATTAGAATAATACCTTCTAATATTTCTCTCAGAAACATGTTCTAGTTTATTATTTATTTCTGAGGTTGGAGGGATGTTAATCTGAGTATTCCATTGTTGTAACAGGTCTCGACCCTACAGGTTCATAGCTATGTTAGCCACATATGGTTTTAATCTGCCTCTCTGTCCTTCTGGGCCTATACATTCGAGCCATCTTGCACTCTGTTTAACTTGAGATAATGTTCCAATTCCTAACAGTTGAACATTTACCTCCTGAAGAGGCCAAGATGGATGCCAAAATTCTGGTGCAATTATGGTAACATCACCACCTGTGTCTACCAGACCAGACAACAAAACACCATTTATTTTTATTGTTAATTTTGGTCTTTGTTCATTTATAGAAGTTTGCCAAAAATTTTTCTTTATGGTCTCTCCTGAATTTTCTGTTCTCTCTGTCTCAGTTGTTCCATTACTCTGAGTAGCCTGGTTTATTCCAATAGGTATTTGGTCATTTAACTGCTCTGAGTAGGGGTCTCCTCTACGATTGCAGGAAAGGTCTGAACTGGATTCACTGTAGGGGCCTGTCTGAGGCCCCTCTGGGAGTTTCCCAAAGACTGAGGCAAAGTATTACCTTGTCTGTCCCTTGTTGATCTACATTCATTGGTCCAGTGTCTTCCCTTACCACACCTTCTACATACTCCTGAAGGAAGGGGCATTCTGTTGCCATTGTTCCTTGAAGAAACATTGTTTCTAGAAGTGCCCTGTTTATAGTCCCTTTTCAAATGTCCTTGCTTTCCACATCCAAAACCTCTAACATTCCTCAAACCTCTTGAAATTGCTTCTCCTACCCACATATTATCATGATCATGAGCCTCAACATTAACCGTGTCTCTAATCCAATCTTCCAAGGGTGCAGATCTCGCCTTTAACGGCCTGATTATTCTCTTGCATGCTTCATTTGCGTTCTCAAAAGCCAAAGATTCAATTATTATCTGGCTAGCTTCTGAATTTGGGACCATTCTCTTTACTGCTGAAGTCAGTCTTTGTAAGAAATCTGTGAAAGATTCTTTTGGGCCCTGTATAACCTTTGTAAATGACTCAGTTTTCTTCCCTGGTTCCTCAACTCTGTCCCATGCATTCAAGGCTGCCATTCGACATAGAATTAGAGTTTGCATATCATATAAACATTGTGTTTGTACTGCAGCATATTGGCCTTCTCCAACAAGCTGATCCTGGAAGATTTGTATACCTCTATCACTACATTGTTTTGCTATGTTTTTAGCTTCCTGTTTGAACCACATTTGCCACTGGAGCTGCTGTCCGGGTTACAGAACCGCCTGTGCCAGCTCCAGCCAGTCCTGTGGTATAATTCTATTATAAGTTGACCAGGAGTTTAACATTTGTTTTACATATGGAGAATGCATGCCATATGATACTATTGCCTCCTTAAACCTTCGTAAGTCTAACATTTCAACTGGAGTCCAAATATTTTGTGGAGTCACTTGACCAGGTTGCTGTTGTATGGTTACCGGATAAATTAAGGGTGATTGTGTGAAAACAGGCTTTCTTTCTGTAACCTTATAATCCAATCCTGAAACAACTTCACTGTTAATTTCTTCTGTCTGAATCTGAATTTCTCTATAATTCATTTTAACAGGTTTAACAGGTTTTTCTAAAATTTTTATCCTGGCACTTGTCTTTTTAAATTGTAAAATAAGGATAAGAAGAATAACAATGTACATAATTCGATCAACATTAATCTCATATAGTTGTTCCATTACCATACTGCCTAAAATTTCAAACAGAGCCCAATTTTCTTCCAGTGTACACATAAAACCCATTTTTTTTTAAATGTGGAAAAAAATCTCTTTTAAATAGTTTCCTTTAAAATATCTGATATAAATGACTTACCAATTCTGTGTAGAACAGTAGAAATCCAAGGGAATTTCCAAACAGCTACCAAGTGTTGGAGGTGGGAATCGAGAGAGAAAGAGAGAGAGAGAGAGAGAGAGAGAGAGAGAGAGAGAGAGAGAGAGTAGCCACGTTCTGGCTAAAAGCTTGAATCCAACCGCTTCAATGTTCCGGTCTGAGCCGAGTTGAGCCTGGGCTCTGGCTTCCTTAAGCTCAGACTGACCACGTGCGCTGGCGTTTCAGCAAAAAGCAGCCTATCTGCAGTTGCGTGTAGCTACTGCAATTAGCGGTAGCTCCTGCAGGCCTGAATTGTTCGTAGCACCGGCTTTTTAAGTAAGTAACTCCAGCTGCGGCTGTAACCACTCCTAGCTAAGGTCGGTTGGGCCTGAGTCCTAAGCTGAGCTAGGCCTGGGTTAGACCGGGGCTAAGCCGGAGCTAGGGAGCCAGGCCCGCCCAGGTGGGAAGCCGGACCCACTGCCAAGGCAAGCGGTTTTTTAATGAATTCTTGCCACGTTGGGCGCCAAATGTAGATGTATCGGCTTGTTAAATAAGAAACACAGAACTGATTGCAGAGTTAAACCACGAGGTCAGAGCAAGAGCGGAAAACCTTACCCTTCACTGCTTCTGCTGTTCTTCCTCTCCGCAAGAGACCTACTTCTGTGCGTCCTGTCTATTTAAAGACTTTCTGTTCTGTTTTCTCATTGGTTGTAAACCCAGCCACATGACCTCCTCATCACTGCCTGTTTGTACAGACCTCCAGGTCTTCTATGGTTGGTATTGAGATTAAAGGTGTGTGTCTGCCATGCTGGCTGTGTCCTTGAACACACAGAGATCCACCTAGCTCTGCCTCCCAAGTGCTGGAATTAAAGGCGTGCCCCACTACTGCTCGGCTTCTGCTCTGGCTTGCTCTGACCTCAAGGCAACTTTATTGACAAACAAATAAAATCACATTTCAATACAAAAAAAAAAAAAAATCACTATATTCAGTCATTTACCAGAATAATTAATATGCTTTTTGACAACTGGAAGGCCAAGCTGATCAGCATGCTCTAATCATTGTTGTTATGATGAACATACATAACATTCTTCACAATTTTGAAATTATTCAAGGAAAAATTAAAAAAACAAAAATTGTGGTCAAAAGTCCAAGAGACTTCAAAGATGGTTATATTGGAATGCTTTGAATTAATCAGAAACATGGCTCTGAATGAGGGTGACAGTTGTGCAGCTTGAAATGTTTGTGGGTCCCCTGGCAATGGGACCAGGACTCATCCCAAGTGCATGAACTGGCTTTTTTAGAGATTATTCCCTAGGATGCCATGCCCTAATCAGCCTTGATGCAGTGGGGAGGCGCTTGGGCCTGCCCCAACTTGGTAAGCCAGCCTGGGTAAAATACACAAGAGAGGCCTTATCCACTATGAGGAGTGGGTGGGGGTGGGATAGGCAAATGTGGAGGGAGCAGGAGACGGGGAGGGGCAACAGTAGCCCTTATGTAAATGAAAAAAAAAAACTTTAAATAAATAAGTATACATTTGCAAAACAATTGTTTTAACAATTGAAGTAGAGGGATAAAAGAATTATAAGAAATAGTAATAATAAAAGGAAGTTTTACCCTGTTTCCATATGTGTTTTATCACCAAGCATGTAATAAGATGACCAAAAGTAAAAAGTGATTTTGTTCTGTGTTGCGGAACATGACTGCCGTCCCATTACCCAGTGAGCAGTGCCAAGATTACTCCTGTAAATTTAAATTCCAACTCTACTGTATACTGTATAGAGCATCCTAAGCCTAACAAGTTTAAATAAGAAGACCCTGTGTCAAAATACAAAGGGCCTGGTTGGAAGCTATCCATGAGCTAGAACGGGTGAAATGGCTCAGTAGATTGCTTAGTTAGGGTTTCTATGGTTGTGTTAGAACATTATGGCCAAAGTTAACTTGAGAAGGAGGGAATTTATTTCACCTTACAGCTTTTAGTATCTCATCCAGGGAAATCAGGGCAAGAACTCAAAGCAAGAACCTACAAACAGGAACTGAACAGAGGCCAAGAAGGACCATTTCTATTGGCTTTCTCATGATGCTTTCTTATAGCAACTAGGATCACTAAGCTAGTAATAGCACTCTCCCCAGTGAGTTGGGCCCTCTCCCATCAGTCTTCAATCAAGAAAATGTGTCACAGACTTGCCCAGCAGCCAATCTTGTTGAGGCATTTTTCTCACTTTAGGTTCCTTCTTCCAAAATGACTCCAAATATGTTCTAATTATTACAATTGACAAGTTTTTCAAATTCACCCATGGCTATGCCTCTGCTTTGACTACACACTTCTCCTCATATATAGGTTGAATTCCATCATGTATGAACTTGATGCATATTAAGCTCATGGGTAGATCAAATACCATTACAGCCTGATACCACACACAACCCACTATATTTAAAAGAAATAAGTAATTGTGGGCAAAATAATAGAAGGTAAGGTTGCATATTAAAGATGATCTGTCATTCTGAGTTCAAAATTCATGATGAAAGTAGGGAACCAACTCTTGAATATTGTCTTCTGACTTATATATGTGCTGTATGCAATAGACACACACACACACACACACACACACACACACACACAACACACACACACACACAGAGAGAGAGAGAGAGAGAGAGAGAGAGAGAGAGAGAGAATGTATGTAAACAAACTCAAAAGAAAGACATGACTTTAGATTTGTAGAAGTGAGTGAGGAAGGCAGGATTAGAGAAAGGAAAGCTGAATTCATTCAACAATGTGCAGATTTATGAGGCAATACAAGCATAAAAACATTTATTATTCAAAGTCCCATAAATGTCTGCTTCCATGAATTTTAAAAGATGACAAATGCAACTGAATGAAAGGCAACACATTAAGGAACAATACTCTAATAAATTTTTAAAAGAAAAAGAGCAATTTACAATCATTTTAAAACAAATAGATTGATATATATATATATATATATATATATATATATATCTCCACAAAAATCATATGTGATTTGTATTTTTAGAAGTCACAGAAAGAAAGTAGCAACTAATATTGACTCTCTGTCAGAGAAGTTCATACATGATGGAATTCAACCTATCTATGAGAAGTGTGTAGTCAAAGCAGAGGCATAGGCAAGGGTGAATTTGAAAAACATGTCAATTGTGAGAATAAGAATTAGAACAATTGTTAAAAAGTGAGTTTGACATTTTCTATTATTGAATTACAATAACCATACTAAGTCCTACTCTTCCTCTAGTACTTCTCCACAACCAGATAACACAGTTCCTTTAATGAATCATTCATTAGAGTACCAAAGAGTCTATGGAACAACTTCTCATTTTACTAGGAATGATATCCACTAAAATTCTAGCAAAGGTTATTATTTGCTAATCTACCAGTGTTTTGCAGAATAAAGTGTAGTTGGAGTTTTCCTGCCTGGCCCAGTCAGGATAAATCTCTCTTACCCGCCAGTCCCACAGTCGCTCAGACCCAACCAAGAAAGCACACAGAAACTTACATTGTTTAGAAACTGTATGGCTGTGGCAGGCTTCTTGTTATCCGCTTTTTCTATCTTAAATTAACCCATTTCTGTTAGTCTATACTTTGACACATGGCTTGTGGCTTAAAAGTGTCTTTACATGTTGCTTTTCATGGCGGCGGCTGGCGGTGTCTCTCCCCAGCCTTCTACTTCCCAGAATTCTCTTCTCTCTTGTCCCGCCTATACTTCCTGCCTGGCCACTGGCCAATCAGAACTTTATTTACACAGAGCGATATCCACAGCAATAAAGAAATGTCTTCCAACCATGCTTTCCCCTTGCTATAAATGATGAATCCTTTAAAAAAATATATTGTATTTTCCTTTGTGCTGTATTTTGATATTCTGTCCTTGTTTTCATAAACCTATATTGAAGCCATGTTCAGAAACTTCTCATGCACAAATTGATTTATGCTTCAAAAGCAAATCATGTACGTCCCTAAGTAAACAATATTCTTCTATTATTCTTCCCACAATTACTTATTTCTATTAAAGACAGTGGGTTGAGTGTGATGTCAGGCTGTAATGCTATTTGCTCCACCCATGACCTTGGGCTATATGGTCTGGAGGAGGTGGTGCTTCTTGTGTGACCACCGCCTCTTTAGGACCATAGTTTAAGGTCATGGGTTGAGCAAATTCGACTACATCAGGCAGTTTCAATTGTATAAGGGAATCTAGGTTAATTATGTTGTTTCAACAAGTACCTGTTTTAAAATATGGTGTTTTTGTTGTCTTAACCATCGTGTCTATTGCTGTTATAAATCACCATGACTAAAATCAAGTTGGAGAAGAAAAGACTTCTTTGATCTAGCATGTTCAGAAGCAGTTGATATCTGAGGATATCAAGGCATCACACAATTATGCAGAAGTCTTGAGGTAGAAACTCAAGTTGTGGCCACAAAGGCAGACTGCTTACATGCTTGCTCCTCCTGGATTGCTCTGCCTGCTTCCCTATAGCATCTAGGAAATCCTCCCCAAGGGTGGCAGTGAATACAGTAAAATAGGCCTTCTCACATCAATCACCAATCAAGAAAATGTGTCACTGGCTTGCATACAGATCAGTGTAGTGGAATTTTCTCAGTTGAGGTTTGCTCTCCCCAAATGATCATAGATCACATCTTTTCAACATAAAATAAGATAGTACATTTTCTATTTTTTCCTTTTATTCTTCTCACATACATTACATCCCAATTGCAGTTTCCTTTCTCTCCAATCTTCCCAGTCTTCGTCTCCCCCTCCTCCTTCTCCTCCAGATCGCCTTCTCCTCTCTTTACCTTCAGAAAAGAGCAGGCATCCTAGGGATATCAAATGAACATTATTGATTGATGTTGGGTTATAGGTGTCACAGTAGAAAGAGAAACTCACCAATATGCTAAGCCTTCAATATATGAAGGAGTGGAGTGGTACAACCTTATTAGAAAAGACTGACTCCTAACTAGCTAACTCCAAGGTCCATTATTCTAACAATTTCAAGATTCATTGGGGCTCAGAAAGGTTAAAACTACCAGAGTCATCTTGCTCTCACTGCCAATGAGAG
Organism: Onychomys torridus; assembly: GCF_903995425.1. Classification (NCBI taxonomy): domain Eukaryota; kingdom Metazoa; phylum Chordata; class Mammalia; order Rodentia; family Cricetidae; genus Onychomys; species Onychomys torridus. The sequence continues at coordinate 49,172,013 of NC_050452.1, forward strand.
CAATCAATTCACACAAATCACAATCTCTTTTGATTATGACAAGCCATAATCAAAAGTACGAACCAAAGTCTATGGGGAGTGTCTTAAGACAAAGGTCAGTGATGAAGCAAGCTCTCACATAGCACCAAGAGCAGATTCTCCAGAGAGACAACTCTTCAAGGTTTAAAAAGTCTCAGAACAATTTCTCAGCCTCTATTGAATAGCCCAAACATAGCAAAGGGTTTGGTGAAATGTTTTTCTTAAAGCAGACACCAAGTCTTCACTATGCATTTCACTTAAAGCCAGACAAAAAGACTTTACTTACATATCACTACATACATAGCACCACAACCTATAATAATACTAGGCACAAACCTTCATATCAAGGCTGGATGAGGAGACCTAGTAAAAGGAAAAGGGTCCCAAGAGCAGGCAAAAAAGTCAGAGACATCCCCATTCCTACTCTTAGGAATCTCACAAAACCATGGAGTTACACAACCATAATATCTGTGCAGAGGACCAAGCTCAGAGCTCAGACCCATACAAGGTACATGATTGTTGATTCTATCATGTGATCCCCACATGTCCTGATTAGATGATCCTATGAGCTGTGTTCTCTTGATGTCCTTGACCCCTCTGGTTCCTCCAATCCTTCATACACACACACACACACACACACACACACACACACACACACACACACACATACACAAGCATAGACACCTCTTCAGGGTTCCCCTAGCTCCATGCATCTGCTCCTATCATTTGCTGGATGATGCCTTTCTGCTGACAATTGGGATAGGCACTGATCTTTGGAAGTCAATATGGCATATGGTGGTTCCTCAGAAAATAGGAAATTGATCTACCTCAAGACCGAGCTACACTACTCTTGGTCATATACCCATAGGATGCTCCAAAGAACACTGGCTCAACTATGTTTGCAGTGGCTTTATTCATAATAGATAGAAACTAGAAATAATCTTGACGTCCCTCTATGAAAGAATAGATAAAGAAAATGTGGTATATTTGCACAATGGAGTATTAATCAGCAATTAAAAACAATGACATCATGAAATTTGCAGGCAAATGGAAGGAACTAGAAAAAAGCCACCCTGAATGGGGCACACCAGACTCAGAATACTTACATATTACATGTACTTATAAGTAGATAATATACTTGTTTATAAATGGACATTAGCTGTTAAGTATAATCATCCTACAATCTGTAGACTCAGAGAGACTAACTAACAAGAAGGGCTCAAGGTAGGGAGTCATAGATCTCCCTTGGAGGGAGAAATGGAATTGATTCTGTGGTTGGATTGGGGGCTGGTGGTCATGGGAAGAGGAACACTGAGGGGAATGGAAGGAGAGTATGGGTATAAATGACTGGAATTGGGAGGAACTGGGAGGGCAATGTGGAAACATAGTGCAGTGGACATTCCCTGGTATTTTGAGAATGACTATAGCAAAGACACATAGCATTGGGGGATATAGAGCCTGAACCAGCTGTCATTGTTAGAGCTTTTATTGCTGTGAGAAGACACCATGACCACAGCAACTCTTATAAAGGAAAACATTTAATTTGTTGTGTCTCACTTAATTTCAGAGTTTTAGTCCATTGTCATCATGGTGGGAAGCAAGGCAGCATGCAGGCAGACCTGGTGCTAGAGAAGGAGCTGAGAATTCTTACAACTTGACTCACAGTCAATAGGGATTATTCTGAGACATGGTATGGATTTAGCATATGAGATCTCAAATCCCAACTACACAGTGACACACTTCCTCCAACAAGGCCATACCTAGTCCAAAAAGCCATACCTCCTAATATTTCCATCCCTTTTGGCCATCTTCTCTAACAAGGCAAAACTTCCAGCAATGGAACTAGGATATGAACCCACACACAAAACCTTCAGCCTACATTTGTCCTGCCTTCAAGATATTCTGGTGTAATGGTGGTACAGAACTTATGGGACTGGCCAAGCAATAACTGGTCCAACTTGATGCTCATACCAGGAGAGGGAACCCCTGCCTGATATTCCCTGGATTGCTAGGAATTAGAACATAGACAGCCCAGAGACCTAGGATAGAAGAAAACATGACTAGGGAAAAATTTGATGAAATAATTACTAATGATATTCTACTACACTCATACATTGTACATTGTCTTATACAAATTACATATCCATATATCCAATAAAATTGTTCCATTGCAGTAAGTCACAATGAAAACACATGGAATCATATAAGCACGGATTCTCTCATTTCAAAAGGTGTTTGGTATTGTGCTAAATGGAAAATGGACATAGACTCATTTGTAGAGAGGAGAAATATTTGACACACCTCTGTCTACTCACAGTATATAGGTTATAATGAAATTTTTGACAATAAAGAGTGCAAAGGAATGGGAGGAAAATGTTAAACTAGTCTTTGAAGACAGGGAACTAAAAATGTTTAAGCAGCACTCAGTACTATGCATCTATAAACAGAAAAGAGGAAGGAGAAGATTGGGAGTGATTAAGGAAGGGAAAAAGGAGAAGGCATAGGAATTGCAGAAATGATAAAAGTATATGATATACACGTAGGAAGACACACAGGAAAACAGGGGAGAGAAATGGTTCTCTTTATCTTTGAAATTCAGTGTATTAACATATTCAGAAAAATGGTTACTTTAAAAAATACAAAATTGAAAGTTGCCAGGAGTACTAAAGAAATAAAGAAGTTGGTTAAATTTTAGAAAAAAAATAAGAAAGCAGAAACTTTAATATTTTAGAAAACAAAGCAAATATTTAAGTTTCACTGTTGTAAGACTAGTTAATTGGGTATAAATAATAGATAAGACAAATAAATAATAGGATAATAGTCTTTATTATACATCAATAAAGATGCCAACACTTGAGATTTTAATTTCAAATGATAGAAAAAATAGCACTAGGTGGATTTATAAGTTAATTACAATTGTAATCAATATAATTCAGCATGAAAAAGATTTTTTAGTAGAGGACTAAAGGTCCTCCATATTGTTAAAATTTTAAGAAACATCCTCACTTCTTTCAGATTTTCTTCCTTACAATAGTCTTTGCCTATGTAATGACTTAATCAGTTAAGCCAACGCCACTGAAAATAAGACTGTCTTCCAGTTTCAGAGAAACTTGTTGCTTCATGCCCAGTCTTCTGCTAAAAACCTGTGCTAATTCTAGTGCTAGAGAGTTCATAGATCATGTCACTTTCTTTCCAAGAGTGAAGTTGTACATGGATGCTCTGTCTTTAGTTATCCCTGTGGGGTTGAGTGAGATTCATCCATCTGACCAATCAGTCTTCCTTCTCTCTGTTACGTGTGTCAATACCATTACCCAAGTTATCAAAACAACAACAACAACAAAACCAATTACTAAAAAATTGTTCAAAAACCAGAATTCCTGAAAGAAATGTTAAAAATATATTTTCACTGCTGGACTAAGCTCTAGTATCTGTATCACTAGATATAATGAAATAATATAGACATTAAGATTTTTATCAAACAAGAAATAGTAAGGTAATGGTGAAGGGACTTCAATAGCACTTTGCAAAGTTTAAGTGATATAGGAATGGGATAATAATCATGAAATTAAGGAAAACAAAATTAAACTTCATTGTTGCTATAGCTCAGAATCCTTGATAGTGTAAATAAATATAATTATAGACTGTATATACTAAATCTTCAGTTAAAATTATCTGTGGAAGCCTGAGAAACAAATTGGGAGCATTTGCTGTTTTATCTCCCACTATCAGTAAGAATGGAAAACTGGGTCCTGATGTTTAGTCAAAAAGAATGACTTAACTCCTAGGTTTTATGTCTATATTAACATTTCCACTAATAAATAATGGCATGCCCAATCATGATTTATTCACTTGGCCATCCAAATCTGAAAGTTATCACTGAGTAGCTAGCCCTGTGAATTTAAATATTCATTTATATAACTTATTTTAGATTTTCTGTGTCTGAAATGAGATTTTACAGTGTGTCCATTTCTAGGTACATATTAACAATGTGATGAATGCTATCTATATCTAGTAAGTATTTTAAATGATCTCAGTCAAATAAGATCATCAATGATTAAAATAATCAATATATGTTATGTTTAATATAGCAACTGTGATTATGAAGCTTAAGGTTAATAAAAATGTGCAAAAAAGTAGTTTTGAAATATTTTTCATTGTCCTGAGAAATATGAATTCTAATGAAATCAATCCTGGCATTGTTAGCTAAGGTTCTGTTGTTTTAAAAGGCAAGTGATTTTAAGGTGGGCGAGATAAGAACACATTAAGAGTAATGCTTTCTAGTTAAAAGCTTTGCAATGGGCCCAAACCCAACTTACCTCATCTCTTTGTGGGTTTGAGAATAAAAGGAAATGCAAATTGATTTTTTTCTTCTAAAATAACAGAAACACATTTAATAAACGGGATGTGTGAAAATTTGAGGCTTTTTTAATAGAACATTTTCACAGGAAAGTTAAATCTCTCATCAGTTTCACACATCAGAACGTGTTTTAAATTATGTTAACTATACTTTATGCAACATTCTTAAGAAATGATAGCAATGTCTTCCAAATATTTTTCATGTTAAGGATGTTTTCTGGAAGGGCTAATTATTCTTGTTAAATCTTAAAAGGCAAGTTCATGTAGAGGAAGAAATGTGAAATATGTGGAAAATATATTCCAAAATATTTAATTTATTCTCAAAATGCAGTTTCTAATATCTTGTGCTGGGTAGAAACTTTTTTATTACAAACATCAACAATTTATGTTTACATTTAAGATGAGTTTTTTAAACTAAAATTTCTGTTTTTCTGGTAAAGAGTGGAATATTTCTTTCCCACATTCTTCTGAAAATTTTAAAGTATTTATTAGAAAGCCCATTTAAAATTTTCTGCTGTCTAGCCCCATTAATCAGGTACTCAATATATTTCATTTAGTCTCATTACTGCAGCAAATGTTTCTAATAAGGGGTATAAATTAAGGACTACTTGTTTGATAGTTATCTCATAGCAAAATAATTTTCCAGTTCCATATTTTATTTTACTAATGGAAAGATGGGTTTTATCACTGCTGAATTTTATCATTATGAAGTTACATATAATTCATCTATAATTTTCAATGTATGGTTTTGTTATTATATTATTTAAGATCTATCTATTCAACAAAAAGTCAATGGTCTTCTTAGCCACAGAAATGTCAGCAAGGGAGTACTTGTACCAACGTGATGCTCTCAAATTTTCATAAGACCTAAAAGAGTTTTTAAAAGAGCTTCTAAACACACAATAATGGAGCCAAAACCAGCTTTCTACTTCATGTCTCATGCGAGTTTAGATATAGAGACACCAAGGTATAGAGACTCCATGGCATGTGGACTTGAGCTACAGTATAGGTGGTTGACAGGCTTGAGTGCAGCATGGTGCATTCCTGCCATTGCACACAGATGCATCTACAAGCTGCACGCCGTGGTGCTTGGTGGATATAACTTTTGCTAGTACAGAAAACAAAAAAAAAAGTTTCTGGGCTACACACTGCTGGACGGGGGCATAAACCCACTGCTTCCCATATTTGTGGGTGAGCCTAGTTCCCAGAGCTGGCAGTAAACATAGTTCTACCACATTAGGAAGCTGAGGTGGGTGGAGACAGCAGCCAAAGCTGTCATTTCAGTCCTAGTAATGCTGCAGTTTAAAGCAATAGATTCACAATAAGACGGATTCAGATGGAATAAACCTCTAAATGGTGTACACTGTGTGTAATGTGGTACACAGGCTTAGAAGAGAGGGGAGAAAGAATATAGACAGTTCTATAATGAAATAGATAGTCGTAAAATGTAAAGTCTTTAAAGAGACAGTAAAAGTAATATAAAAAATAAGCCACGTAAAGATGGATATCACATAGAGTCTGGATTATATTGTCTTTGGGATCTTTAACTGCAGAAAGACATTTGCTTGTAAAAGCTGTTGAGTTAAGTAAGTGTGTGTGTGTGTGTGTGTGTGTGTGTGTGTTACTTGGGAGACATGAATCTGAGAGATTTGCTGGCCAACTGGGACACAGGAAAACTTCTGACTACAGAGTACTGCCACTAAAGTGTCTAAGAAGAGATGGAGGAATAAGAGAAATGCATTTATGAAAGCAGAAACTACAAAGAAGTATGACCCAGCGTGGTAGATCATCTAAACCTGTCATTGCTCTGAGGTATTTCAGATAGCAGGCAACCAAAAACATGCAGAAAAACTGACTGGAAATGTCTGGGCCTGAAAAACTACTTTTGAGGTATTTATAGGATGGGACACCAGAGAGCATGTTTGTTCCCAAGTATATCTGCTTGAATTAAGGTTTCTTGTGACTTGAGAAGGAAGACAAAATTCTAAGAGAAAGTTATTTTCAATTCTACAAAATAAAATCTGAAGGGACACTGAAGGATATTCAGGAATTAATTCGGATCCGCTTGACAGCTAGCAGAAACACGAGGTAGAAGAAGCACTACCATTACCACTGCCAACTGAGTGTCTGCACGAAGACTCCACTCCTTCTTGCTTAAAGGAAGGAAAATCATAGTCTTATGAGGGAAATAGCTTTTTGTGGTCCCCTTTTTAATGTAAAATGCATTGCATGCACAAAAAAATTAAAATGCAAGAGAGAATTAAATAGCCAAGAACAATGACAAAAGAAAAAAAATCCTGAAAAAAAGGAAATGCCACATTTTTTCCAGGTATTTGTTTAAGATCAATGTCAAAGACATTAAACCTCTATGATCAACACCTTTTAAAATAAAGACATACATAAAGAAAATAGGAGGCAAAGGAAAATTTGCCCATAATATTATAATATTTATTAACAACTGCAACCCTAGCACTCAGAAGGTTGAAGCATTAAGACTATTGGATATAAGACTGGGCTAGAGAGTAAAAGCTGCCAGATAAGTCAAATAACATATCTGATTGAAATATTTGAGCTTAAAAACACAAAATATCATTCTGTACACAAAATAGATTCCAATGACCATGAATTAAAGTAGATGAGGAGATTTAAAAGTATCAGTTAGTATCAATTGTATAAGCTGAAACATAAGAAAAATGCTAATGAAAAATCAAGATGGCACATGGAACTATTGAAACACATGGATTATACATCTAATTAGCATCTAAAAGGGAAAGAAGAGTACATTATTTTATTGTCATTATTATTAATTAATTAATTTATTTATTTTTGGTGTTTTGAGACAGAGTTTCCTCTGTGTAGTTTTGGTGCCTGCCCTGGATCTTGCTGTGTAGACCAGGCTAGCCTCGAAATCACAGAAATCAGCCTGCCTTTGACTCCTGAGTGCTGGGATGAAAGGCATGTGCCACTGCTACATGCTTAATTATTTTTTTTTTTAAGAAATGTTTTATTCATTTTACATACCAACCACAGATTCCTCTCTCATCTTTCCTCCCACTCCCTCCAAGCCTTTCCCCCAGCTCACCCCTATCCTTCCTCAGAAAAGGTATGGTATCAGCAAAGCTTGGCACATTCAGCCTATGCAGGTCCAATCCCCTCCTGCTGCATCAAGGCTGTGTAAGGTGTCCCACCTTAGGTAGGGGCTCCAAAAAGCTAGTTCATGCACTGGAGATTGATCCTATTCCTTCTGCCAGGGGCCCCTGAAATAGAACAAACTACACAACAACTGTCTGGCTTATAGAGAGGACCCAGTCCAGTCCCAAGCAGGCTCCACAGCTGTGGGTCTAAAGTTCATGAATTCACATTGACCTGGTTCAATTTTATCTGTAAGTATCCCCATCATGATCTTGATGCCCCTTGCTCACAGAATCCCTCTTCCTTCTCTTCAACTAGACTCTGGGAGCTTGGCCTGGTGCTTGGCTGTGGATCTCTACATCTTTTTTCATCAGTTACTAAATGAAGGCTATATGATGACAATTAAGGTATTCACCAATCTGATTACCTTGGTAAGCTAGCTAAGGCACCGTCTTCACTACTGCTAGTAGTTTAAGCTGGAGTCATCCTTACAGATTCCTGGGAACTTCCCTAGCATCGGGTTTCTCCCTAGCCTTATGATGTCTCCCTCTATCAAGATAGAGATGCATGGATTGCTCTGGGAAGGGGGAAATAGATCAGATCTCCTGAAGGGATAAGAGATGAGAACATAAGGGAACAGATGGTCTAGCTGGAACAGGTATAGAGTGGAAGAGCAATGAAAGAGACTGTACATTATTTAATGGGAATCGTTAATTGGGTACATAGTTTTTTAATTGTTGAAGTATGATAGTACAGTGTCAGTATGTTTGTGAATCTCAAAAAATAAATAAATAAATAAAGGAATATTTCACCCAAGGCTGTAATAGTCAAACAAATGGTTGCTGGAGAGACTCAGCAGTTAAGTGCCCATAATAATCTTCCAGAGTACTAGAGTTCAACTCCTAGTCCTCCCATAAGGAGGCTCACAATCACCTGAAAGTCCACTCTCAAGGTGATCAGAGACTTCTGGCCTCCACAAACATCTGTACTTGTATGGATCTACTTATATACAGACACTCAGGTACACACCTCCTTAAAAATAATGAAAATAAATATTGAAATGAATAAATTGAAGATAAATACAAAACGCAATTGTATATAACTAATGTTGTTGGTTTTAAAATTAAGTTAATGGTGAAAAGCAGATCTTCCTTTTTCGATGACTAAAAATTTGTGTGTAGTGAAGATTTTGCTTAGAGGTAACTTAAAATTTGACTCAATTTTAAGATTATTCCAGAAAGCTTTTGTCATGAATTTCAGCTTGAGATTAATAAAATAGATTGTGTTCTAGTTAGTCATTTTTGTTGTTGTTGTTGTTTGGTTGGTTGGTTGATTTTTCAACTTGACACAAGACAGAGTCTTGAGAAGAGGGAAACTCAACTAGGAAAATTCTGGCTTTAAAACTTTAAAACTTGTGGGGCATTTTCTTGATTTATGATTTATGTATAAAGGCTCAACCTTCTGTGGGCTGGCCACAATGGGTCCTTTTGTGTATAAGAAAGCAAATTGATCAAGCCAAGAAACAATATTCCTCGATGGCCTCTGTTTTAGTTACTGGTTCTTGCCTGACTTCCCTATAAATGGACTGTGATCCAGGATATGTAAGATGAATAAAACCTTTCTTCCCCTATTTGGTTTAGGTCAATGTTTTATCACAGAAATCAAGAGCAAACCAAAGAAGAAACTGGTAAAAAGAAATTGATAGGTTTTTGTTTTTGTTTTTGTATTTTTGTCTTTTTTTTCTTGTTTGTTTGTTTTTTTTTCTTTTGGTTATTGTTTTTGGTTTATGTTTCTTTTTGGTGACAAATATGACCATATTTTTGGAGGAGAACAATGTAGTAGTCTGGAAATGTTTACAATAAAATAAATTCTTTCCTCCCCAATTTCCTTTTGGATATGGTCTTTATCACAGCAATAGAAAAGAAGACAGCTAGTGAAATTGTTTGTTCTTAAGGTTATTTATTCCGGTTGAGTATTTGATGTTTCTAACCACAGTATCTAAACTTCTACATAGTTTATAAACATTTTGTCTTCCTTCTTAACTTCATCTTGACCCAATAAAATGATGAAGAAATGTACTTGCTTGAGATTAATAACCTCTGACAGAGATTTGAGAAGACTATATGAAATGAGTAAGAATTTGAATTCTTTGAGATTACTGATGTCTTAGGTTACATGGATATTTAGTCAAATTATAAATGTTCTTTATGTATTTGGTACTTTCTCTGAGATAAAACAGTAGATCAATATATTAACTCTGCATTAGACAGAATCTCTCATGTTAAATACTAGTAAACTAAACACAAAGAATACAACAGTAGAATCTCAGAAAAATTAAAATCTTGATGATATTAGCGAAAAGCTTTAAAAAATGTTGGCAGGTGCTTGTGTCAACTTGAGATGCAAATTATTTACTATCCCAGAAAAATACAAAGATATTTTTAAATGTTTTTAAAGTAAAAAGAAATTAAAGTTTCTTACATTGTAAATGCTATGGTGATATTTTATGTACCACAAAAAAGCTTGCCAGAGAATCAGAGGACAGAACCGGCCTTACTAGATTAGACATAGAGGCCAGACAGTGGTGAAACACAACCTTAATCCTATCACTCAGGAGGCAGAGTTCCATATGGATCTCTGTGAATTCAAGGCCGCACTTGAACAGAGCCAGACAGTTGTGGCACACACCTTTAATCCCAGTACTGAAAAGCACAACTCCTTTTATCCCAGTAAGTGATTTCTGGGCAGAGGAATGTATATAAAGTGTGAGGAAACAGGACCTCACTTTCCTTAGACTGAAAATTTTGTAGAGGTAAGAACTTTGTGGCTGGCTTCTTCTGCTTCTCTGATCTTTCAGCTTTCACTCTGATATCTGGCTCTGTGTTTTTTTATTAAAAGACCATCTAGATTCAAACAAAAAATTGCTGTTTGGAAATTTTTAGTGTATACTGAAATTATTTCAAGCATACTAAAATATATTATCTAAAGTCTTTACATTTTTAAATAGCAACTTACATATTAGAGGATAAACTGAGTATGTCTACATGATAATAAAAATCAAAGCATTTGGGAATTGATTTAATAACTTAGTAATAAAGGAAATGCCTAGCATGGTGAGGCCTGAAGTCCACTATTAATGAATGTACTAGTTATACTATTTTTGTAAAAGGAAAACGTGTAAGGAAATATTTGCATTGCAAACTAAGTATTATTCTATGATATTATAATTCAAAATACCAATTTATTAAATTCTAAGTGTGCCAGATTTTTAGATTTCTGAACATTTTCTTTAAGTACTTATTCAAAAGTATATTCCTTGTTAGGCACTATACATATTTTTTATTTAGAAATATAGTCACAAACACACACATGCACAAACACACAAATATTCACACATCTCCATGGAACATCTAAGCTATAACTTGAACTTGATCATTTAACACACTGAAAGAACCAATATTACTGGAAGCAATTAAAGCATTTGTTCATTGAGAAATGTGTTACAATACTAATTTGCTTAAAATGTTCTGATATGAGAGGCCAAAATTCAGCTGTCCTTTAATTAAGTACCTTATTCATAGAATGATAAAGTTGACAACATGGAAGATGAGGAAAAATATATTTTAAAGGCATGGTTTTAATAGGAAAAGAAAGGACAATTTTCAGGCATTATTATGAATAAAACCTTTTCCTAACAGAATTGGCATTTCAAGTTGGGAATAGAAAGGTTATTGTTAGTATTCTAAAATGACTAACATGATTCCATAGAATTTTTCTTTCCTCTTTTTTCCTTCCTTCCTTTGTTCTTTCCTTCTTTTTTCTTCATTTCTTTCTTCTTTCCTTCCTTCCTCTCTCCTTCCTTCCTTCCCTCTCTTTCTTTCTTTTTTTAACTCTATTCTCTCACTAGAAATTAATAAAGACTATATATCAAGATGAAATCAGATTTAGGCTTCTGATCACAATTTCTTAGTGATCTAAGAAAAGAATTCAAGCAGATGTATAGGAATTCTTAAGCACCGTCTGTGTATATTTGTGTACATACATGATCTAAGGATCCTAATAATTACTTAGGTTTCAGAATACAGGTGAATATTAGGAGTTTGAAACTGTATAAATTTTCTTTATCTATCTTGATATTTGTCATTTTAAAGACATTAAATAGAAATTATTCTGCTTGGATTTAATTGTAGGGATGATCAGTAAATTAATTTCCTTGAAATCCCTATATTTCTTAATATACAAGATAATCCATGCTACTAATCCACACTACATAATAATTCTATATGATCTATTATCCTTATCTTTTCTATCTTTTATTTACACATAAATGTCTCAAAGTCATGAAAAATTCATCATTTCAAATTTCTAGTTTATGTTTTAAATTATGTGAATGAGTGTATGACTGTATGAGCCTGTGTATGTATGAGCACAGGAACCAGTGGTGTCTAGAAAAGAGTACCAGGTCACCTGGAACTGAAATCACAAAGAATCATGAGCCTCCCACAGTGAGTTTGGGGACAAAAAACAGGTCCTTTTAAAGAGAAATACACACATATAAACCCAGTTACATATACCCAGTCCCAAATGTATCAGTTTGACATCAGTTTATGAATTGTCTCAGTAAAAGTTTCACTTCCGAAAAAGTGTTCTGTGATACTCAGATATGTTCTCAGAGGGTAATGCTTCCTCTCTGCTTTGGAAATTTTAACAATGATAGAAGATCTTCTCTATTCCGGTAATGGGAATCATTCTGCCTGTAGGGAAGGAAACTCCACACTATTAAATAATTCCCTTGGTTCTCACTACTCAGACTTTTGTGAAGATCCAAAAACTTGCTTACTAAATCAATAGTTATAAAATTGCCTGTGGCCTTCTGAGCTAATTAGTTATTTTCAAGCATTTACACACTGTAGAAATAGATGCATTTTTCTAGTAATTCTTACTTTTTTTCATGATTTTTCTTTCTATTCCTTTCTCCTTTCTCCACTTCCTGCATCAGATTCTCCCTTTACCTCTGTCATAGCTAGTTTTTGTCATCTTGGCACACCTAGACATCCATGAGATGCAGGAATTGCCTCACTCAGATTGTCCTGGAAGAGGGATCTGGACTGCACAGTTATTTGAGCATGTCAAAGGCAGCAAGTCCATAAATGGTTTTTGTTCCTGCCTTGGCTTTTGTGGATACATAGTTGTAATCTGTAAGACAAACAAACCCTTTCCTCCACAAGTTGACTTTGGCCATGTGTTTATTACAGCAATGGTAAACTAACTAGGAAACCTTCCTAAGATTTTACTCTATGCTGATTTTTTGTTTATGTGTTTAAAAAGTTACATTGCTACCTCCCTTGAAACTAATGTGATTAAAACTTGATTAATTTGAAATGTAACATGAATTTGCTTTTTCAGGTCATTGACAGGTCGTAATTATTTCTCTACTTCTTTTTGACACAGGAAAAACGATTGGCCTCTTTCTCCTAATAAACAATATTCCAGAAAAGACCTAGAATTATGATAACTATGAAAAATAGGATTCATATTCAATTTTGGTTTGGATTTTAAGTGCTTGTTCATCCCCACCCTACCCCAACACACACACACACACACACACACACACACACACACACACACACACACACACACACGATCACATGGATGCACACTAGAACCATAAGAATGTTCACAGATTAATGCATTAGGCTCTGGAGAGAGGAAACTAAGTTTTCAACATGTTTAAATATGGCTCTAAGAGCATTAGAGAAAGTGGCTGGCTTGGGGTTTATTATTACTGGGCCAGCTCCTGAATGGACATTTTCTTGGGAGTTACATGATTTGAACTTAATATGACATTGACACAGAAATAGCTCTCACATCCAAAGAAACAAAAGTTTATTTTGGAGTCATATTTGGGTGAACATGGCTTAGGAACACAGACTCAGGTTAATTCAATATTCAAGGTGCTAACAGCTTCATGAAGTATTTATAGGAATGGAACAAAGAAAATTATGAATCAAGATACTTTAAAAATACATTAGTGGAAACATCAGACCTGCAGCAATCAAGCAAATCTGTCTGAGAATTCAGTTTCTATCTGTTAATATCCTGAGCATATTATAGTGGAGCTAGGATTTATATTTCATCAAACACAACAGTGCTAGCCAATAGCTCTTAGAGGATTAATAATAAGCCTTGATGACTTGACTCTAGACATGGAGCATTCCTGTTCTCCTTTATCAGAGTCATTGCAGTCCATCAACCATCCCTGCAGAATCTTTAACAAAGGTGAGGTCTTTGTTTTAGGAACCAAAGTGCACTAACTCTTAACATTTCTTACAATGAAATCTAATTTAAAGGTTATGTAACATGGGCATTATAAATCTTTTGTTATTCTAGTTGTTAGTTAATTAACTTGCTTTATTGATGTGCATGTATAGGAATGCTTAAGTTCCAATAAGTCATGGCATTCTCTACAAAAATGTCATTTGACAAGGAAGAAGATTGGTTTTTTTGGAGGCTGTAGGTTTGGTCAAGATTATCATATTGTCATACTGAGTATTGTTATCTATGTTTATAAACTGTGCTTCCATTTATTTGAATTTTTAACATTGTTAGAATATTTTAGTTTTATGCTACATTAGTTAAATTTACTCATAAGAATTTCACTCTTTTAGGCATCATTATACATAAAATTAATGAGTTAGAATAGCTCAAGTATATGGCATAATTAAGTGATAATTAGCAGAAAGACTTAACCACACTGTACCTGCAAGCAGGAGTTTATCTGACTCCTATTAAAAGAAAACAATTAATTGGAATTTTTGAGATTGTAATAAGAAGTAGTGGAATAAGCAAAACTTTTTCATTATTTGTTTTAGTTTTTTTCTGGAATATTTCTTGTGATGCCTAGTCTTTGTCAACTTGATATAAACTAGATTCATTTGGGAAAAGGAAAGTTGAACTGAGAAAATGGATTCATCATACTGGCCTATAAGCACATCTGTGGGAGATTTCTTGATCAAGGATTGATATGGAAAGGCTCACTTCAAAAAGAGTGGTGCCCTCCTTGTCAAGTAATCCTGAGAGATGTAAGAAAGGTAGCTGAATATGAGCCTGATTAGGATGTGTAAGCCAAATAAACTACTTCCTTCCCAGACTTGTTTTGGTCATGAACTTAATGACAGAAATAGAAAGTAATCTAAGATACTCTATATGGAGAAAGAGTATACTAGTGAAATAAATAAATTCTATATATAGCAGTGAAATCATCAGGTAACTAAAATTTATGGTAGTAAAGGTCCTGGAAGTAAGATTTTGTTAATTCTATGATAAAAGGTTTAACAGGAAAACGTACTACACAGTGTGGACTGAGCAAGTCTCAAACTTCAAGTGTTGAGAAATTCTATACACATATAGAAAATTTGTAATTATAAATAAACAAATAAACAGAGGTGACATCATAATGTATGAATTGAATTGAATAATTTATTCTTAAATATGTTTCCAAAAAAGAGTTATATGCTGCTATCTCAGTATGGGCTTGCATCTCTCTGATTATATATTCTTAATGAATTTTCTGCACAGCTGAACTATAATTTTGGAAGTTAATCTTATTAGTGGGAGTGTTTTTTTCTTTGGTTTTGTTTTAATCACATAGCAGCATGGCAGTAGAATAAAATAGATTTACTAATTGCATTCCATTTATGATAAGACTATATTTGGAGTTCTAAGTTGAAACACTGGAGTACAAATAATGAATTCTGTATTCATTTACCCATTATATACCTGAATTAGGATAATGTTCAAACATTTCTAAAGGAAGAAGTAACATGATCAACAGATAAACAATTGGAATGATGCTTATTTATCTACAAGACATGCAAAGAGTTCCACAAATCGTAAACATTTTCCCTGACAACAATGCAGCAAAATATGTTTTTAGTGCCTTCTAATTGAGAGTAGTCTCCAAATCCTTAACTGTATTCTATAGGAACATTATCTTGTGGTTATAGTAAAGACTTATCTCTTTCATTACAGGCTTTGTTCCGCTGTATGACACAAACACTCTCATCTCCCTCCACTTCTGAGGTTTCTGCATTCTGGCTCCTTGCAGCTGTTACCAATGATACTCTTTCCCTGAAACACATCACTAACATTTACTCTCAGTTGTCTATTCTGAGAGAACAGTCTATAATTTAGAAGGAAACCTTTTGTTACATTAGACTGCTGTAAGCTTTGAAGCTATGTATTCCCATAGCTGTTTAGAATTTTTGTAATTTAAAAGTTTTCACGTTAGAACAGTTTACAATTCTCCTTTATATGCTTGAGTCTAAACCCAAGAAGACTGAAAAAAAAATCCTTATATTCACCATTGAATCCCTGACACTATAATTCTTCAGATATGTGTATATATTTGTTATATTGAATAGATATCTATAAAGTATGTTATAAATGTTACTTGACTTATGAAATATTTTAATAAATTCTAGAAAACAAAAATTCTTTTCATAACCCCACATATGAAAATATTATCCACCAGAGTCAACATATGGACTGACAAAGTTCACAGTTAAGAAATTGCATAGACTTAAACTTTCACAATGTCCAAACAACTCCTTTAAATTTGTGATAAGTACGTAAAAAATAAAGGCAAATGTTTTCATTTGCTATTGTTTATGCTATGGGTGACTGTACAGCAAATACCTCAAATGTAGTGGCATGAAATAACTATTTTACTATTGTGGTAGTTTGAATAGATTTGTCCCCCACAAACTTACAGAGACTGGCACTATCAGGAGGTGTGACCTTGTCAAAAGAAGCTTGGTCTTGTTACAGGAGACTGGATGGCACACTCCTTTAAGCCAGGCCTTGAGACTGGAAGGCACAGCTTTAATCTGGGCCACACCTTCTGGAGGAAGTATATCATTGTTGAGGCAGGCTTTCTTTTGCCTCTGAGTTGTTATGTAGGACTCTCAGTTCCAGCACCATGTCTGCCTACATGCTGCTGCCATGCACCCCAACATGGACTGAACCTCTAAAGTGTCAGTAAGCCACCAAAATTAAATATTTCCTGCATAAGAGTTGCTGTGGTCATTGTGTCTCTTCACAGCAATAAAAACCCAATTAAAGCAACAATCTGTACAAATTCTGTGGGAAATGATCATGGAGGTGAAGACTGTGGTGACTTTCTTTTTTTCTGAACATCTGAACCTTGCACATATCCTCTATAGCAAGAAGTGACTTAAGTGTTAGGGAATGGAACTGTAGAGAGATTTCATTAGTAGCATATTTGAACTCTGTCTTCAGGTGACCCAAAATTTGAGTTGAAAAGCAAAACAAAACAATCAAAGCTGGGTATGGTGTCATATTCCTGTAATCCTAAAACTTGGTATGCAGAAACATAGGGATCACTTCAACTTCTAGACCATCAATCTGATAACTTGAGGTTACTTCCAGCATCATGAGCCAGCAGGAAGGCTCTGAGTGGACTTACTTTTGTGAATTAGAAAGTAAATGTGTATATAGTCCTTTCTGACCCAAAATTTTACCCTACAGTTACTTATTTCTTTCACACTGTGTTGGCTGAAGCAATCATATATGCCTGACTTCAGAAAATTGAGATATGGTATCAAAGTGTTTGTGTCCATATTTAGAAATAACTCCTGTCATTTTCCTCCTTAAACCAAGCCAGAACCCCTACTCTCAGTACAGTTAGGAGGAGAACCCCCTTATTGGTGCAGATGTTTTATTCTTGAGCTTAATTTTTTCCTAAGTGAATGAAAGGGAAAAGGATATGTTTTATTACTCAAGTGTAATATTATATATAACATAATTTGTGTCTATAAAAATGTATAAAACCAAAAAAATGCACACTCTTGGTTCCAGAAGTTACTATGTTTTATGTGTTATATGTCACATATATAAAAATAAGTCATGAGATTTCATATGAAGAGACAAAATGAAGAGGGGATGACCTATATACCCTAGAGATACTAGTACAATAATTTATTCACCTGTGATTCATTCAGATGGCATAGGGACAGAGAAAGAAAAAAAATGGGAGAATAAATTGTGGAATATCCAAAAGCTAAAATAGTTATTTTATACATGGAGAAAAGAATATATGCTTCCATTCATTTGGCTATTTGTCCCTGTGTCTCTCCAATCTTGGTCTCAGCAATTCAAGCTCTTATAGTCCCTCCTCTTTCTCAACAATTGGACTCCTGGAGCTCCACCTGGGGCCTGGCTGAGGGGAGTGTTGGCTCTGGAGGAGATGGGAATGGAGGGGAGGGGATGGGGGTAAGGTGAGGGCAGGGGCAGGACTGGGGAGTACAGGGGGACACAAATATAATAAAAAAAGAAGATATGGACCAAATTTCTAATATTACTAGTGAATTTCTTAATGAATTCAGAGTAAGAACAGGATCTAAGTAACTTTAAAACATATTTCACAGAAAATGATCTTGTAAGTGTGTTATATGAGAGAGATGCCAAATGTTAGCATTTTGTTTTATTTTGTTTTGTTTTGTTTCTGAAAGACAACTGAAGCAGGAATAAGTTAAAGAATTAGGGTATTTCTGTTATTTTGTAATAGATAAAAGCACTTAACAGTGTAAAAAGAGATTTGGTATTGAATTACTAATGTTTTGAAAGATTTCAAGATTCAAATATTTTACTTAATTGGAACAATGCAATACTCAGTGGTACCGTTGTATCTTGATTCAAGTTATAAAGGAAATATATTCACATATTGATGTTTTCTTCTTTAGACACTTTTTGGCTGCTGAACTTTTTTCTAATTTTTTAAAACTTTTTGTTTGCCAATGAGTAAACATTAGTCATACTTGTAAGTATTACATTACAGCCAAAGTTACGTTTTGAATATTTTTTAAATTTAAATTTTTTATTTTTTCGTCTCTTTTATTTATTATATTTGTGTTTGAATTTTACACATTAGCCATGGGTTCCTCTGGCCTCCCCACTCCCACCTCTTCCCTCACCTGCTCCTCCAGCCCCTCCCTTCCATTCCCATCTCCTACAGGGCAAAGACTCCCCTGGGGATTTAATTCAACCTGGTGGATTCAGTACAGGCAGGTCCAGTCCCCTCCTTCCAGGCTGAGCAGAATGTCCCTGTGTAAGCCTAAGATTCCGAACAGCCAGCTCATGCACTAAGGATAGGTCCAGGTCCCACTGCCTGGGTGCCTCCCAAACAGTTCAAGCTATTCAATTGTTTCTCTTATCCAGAGGGCCTGATCTAGTTGGGGGCTCCATAACTTTTGGTTCATAATTCATGTGTTTCTGTTAGTTTGGCTATTGTCCCTGTGCTTTTCCAATCTTGGTCTCAATAATTCACACTCTTACAGTCTCTCCTCTTTCTCAACAATTGGAGTCCTGGAGCTCCACCTGGGTCCTGGCCGAGGAGCTTTGCATCCACTTCCATGAGTTATTGGATGAGAGTTCCAGCAGGACCGTTAGGGTGTATGGCCATCTGATCACCAGACTAGGTCAGATCAGGCTTTCTCTATAAATACATTTTGAGTTTTAATTTCTGTAACAAAGAGATCCATAAAACAAAAATGCCTGTAATATCTAAGCCCTTTGCTCATGGACAGATACTTCCTGAAAGGATGTTGGCTGTTCTATTATGGGAGATAATGAGTCACATGTTTTCACTTCTCTAAACAAGTTTGTATGACACAACTTCATCACATGTATGCAGGAGAAATGTAGGCAGGAAGCATGTCAGGATGTATGCTTGACCCTGATTTGATGCAGGCAGGCAGTACATAGGTAGGAAATACACCAGGGTGTAAACTTGCCACTGATTGGACACAGGCAGGAGGTATATAGGTAGGAAATACATCAGGATGTACGCTTGCCCCTCATTGGATGCAGGCAGAGAATAAATAGGTAGGAAATACACCAGGATGTAAGCTTGTCCCTCACTGGGCATGATGGGAAATGCAGTGAATTATGGATTTTTGCCCTTTTAAGCCTCTGCAAAATGGAACTCTGGTTCATTTTCTGGAAACAAAGAGTTGGACCTGGTCAGAGCCCTTAAACCTGGCAAGTACTTAATTAAAGCTTGCTTCAAATCTGACTTTAATCTGTGGTAGTGATTTTATTCTCAACCCGTGGGATTAAAAATATATGTACCTATGATAACACAGTCTAAAAAAGAGTTAGTAATTTTAAAATTTGTGTTTACTATGACTGAAAGTATCCTAATGGAATGGAATGGATTTAAAGTTCTATCCATTCTCTTTTCTTGTTAAATAAGCACATTTCATCAACAGGGACGCTGCAAAATCCTCAATTCCAGTTATTTTAATTTGGAAGCACAACCTAGGACTATCGTTTTCTTGAATACTTGTTAACTGTAACACTCATCTTGTTTGGCTGTGGGTCTCTATATAGCTACTTGAAATTCCAAATTAATGAAGAAAAAAAATCTCATCTGAAAAGTTAGTTTGGCAAGTCTTTTTTATATTGTGATCATGAGCAATCTTCTCTGGTTCTTTCCTGTCAATAAAACCCTTTTGTTAAACATCTTTAGAGAACAATAAAGTTTCCTTCTTTTTCTCCTGTGCTTGTTTTCAGTTTAAACCTGAAGTCTCTACCAATTCTACAAACGTTCTTCTCCCAATATTGCTAGACCATCATGGCTCTTGATGCCTGTTACCACTAAGGCAAATGAGCAGCAACATGAACTGACCTTTCAAACTGACCAGTATTTTAACGGCAGCAATCTGTGATGGAGATTACCATTCACTTTAGCTAGAACAAAACAGCAAAACTTGTCTTCACATTGCTAGCCTGCAGGCTTTCTTTATAGGAGTTAGGGAATGGATGAGTGGGAACAGGAGCAGTCAGTCATTCTGGAGCCCAGTCTAGCTCTTTCAATCAAGTAGTCATCCCACATTTATTGAGAGTTATGATGTTTGTATCTCTCTCATTATTATCTCTGATGCCTGGGATAGGTAGGAAGCAAATTTACTCTCTCTACTTCTCTCTCTCTCTCTCTCTCTCTCTCTCTCTCTCTCTCTCTCTCTCTCATATATGTGTGTGTGTGTGTGTGTGTAAAAGCCAGCATTCATATTACACTACCACTAATATGTTTATTTATATTTCTTTCTAAAGTGAATACAGCACAAATGTGTATCTAACTTACACACTAGGCTACACTAGTGTAAGCAAGGACACAGTGGAGCCACACAACTGAAATAGTCTGTGGGTAGAAAGAAAGGTTTACTGAAGATAAAGCCAAGGATGTCTGTTAGAGGGCAGAAAGCTATTTGTTACTCAGCAGGGTTGGGGTCTTTGAGCTGATACAGGTTGTTCATATTAATGGAGAACTAGTTTCCCCTGCTGAGGTAATAGATAATGATTGGAGCAGATAAGGGAGGTAACTGAACTAAGCTAATAGGAACTCATGAACTTTGGACAGACAGCTGTGGAGCCTACATAGGACTGGACTGAATCCTCTTCATGGGTGAGATAGTTGTGTAGCTTGGTCTGTTTGAGGGGCCCCTGGCAGTGGGAATAGGATCCATCCCTGGTGCATGAGCTGGCTTTTTGGAACCCATTGCCTATGGTGGGACATCTTGCACAGTTTTGATGCAATGGGAGGGGCTTGGACCTGCCTCATCTGAGTGTGCCAGGCTTTGCTGACTAACTATGAGAGGCCATACCTTTTTGCAGGGAGGGGATGTGAGGTGGGCTATGGGGGGAATGTTGAGGGAGTGGGAGGAGGGAACTTCTGTGGTTGGTATGTGGAATGAATAAAAAATTTCTTAATTAAAAAAAAAAAGCAACAGAAACTAGCCTTGTGAGATTACTTCAGATGCTGAGTTATCTGCTGGTTTATCTAATAACAGTCCTTTTGTTTACCCAGTCAGAGTCTTTTTCCTTAGAACATTGGGGATTGCTTTGTATCTAACATACAGTTCTCCTTATTGTCCATTCTCGCCTATAGATTTCCAAACAATACAACTTCATCCTAAGTCCAAATACGGACATAGAGTCAATTACTTTTTAAACCCACAGTTAAGTGCACTCCATAACTAGGTTGATTGATATTGAGGAATAATGAACAATGATTATGAGCAAGACTATAGGGTCAGGGTGGACCATTTAAATGAAGCAATAAGTATATATACCCTTAAGACAATCTCCTAGTCATTTCTTTATCTGATACAGAAAAGATTTGGAAGAAAATCTCAACACCTGCATTCTCCTGGTATCTACTCTGCCATCATAAATATGAAGTCCTTCATTTCTGTTAAATAAGAAACCAATGATGATTCTGCATACCAAAAACCATCTGTCTATGTTCATCTGTATCAACAAACTCCTGGGCAATTTGCATTAGCACAAGCTGTTATTTCTGTCTTTGCCAATGTTTAACAATGTCAGGTGATTTTTACATCTTCTCAAGGCAGCATATAATGTGAAATTCACATTGGCATAGCTGAAATTACAAGAAAATAATATTCTTGCTCTTCACCTGGTTAAAAATAAAGTATTACATATTTTCCAATCACTATAATATGTGCACTAAAATGGTTTCAATTCCATGTAAGAATACTTTTATGATAGTTGTCCAATAATTTAAAATATTTATAATTCAATTAGTACTTTACTTGATACTATCTATTTCTTCATTTTAATCAGTCAAAAATACTATGCTCCCTATCCAAAGGAAGGTGAGTCATGTATTATTCATTTGTAGATTTCTTGAAGAAATTCATTAAATAATAACTTTTTACTGTCTAAAAATGTCATGATTTTTAAAAGAAAACTTGAATATTTCAAATCAACCTGTATTTATTTAGCTATAATAAACATTAATATAGGTTCTTTCAAGACACACAAATTTCATATATAGAATATAAAATTTTATTTTCATCCAAAGTCTTGAACTATTATAAAAAAATTTTAACCCCTCCCCCCAAAAAAAACCAAAACAAAACAAGATCCTCCCTGGAGGATTTAGCTTGACTTTTGGCATTAATATAGTTGATCGTCTCATTTTTATTCCTTTAGATATGAAGAAACATGACAGAGACCAAGGAAGAACCATTGTCTATCAAATATGAAATCAATGACATGGAACTATGTAAAAAACAAGCATTGCAGTTTGCCCTATCATAATTCCTCAATATTAAAATGAGACTAAAATGAGAGACTATTGGTCCACACTCGATATCCATAACAAGAAGTATATTCAAGTCCAGAAAACCCCAATGATGTTAGTAAAAACAAAGAGTTGTCTGCACAGTGTAGACAGAAATGCTGAAACTTCTTATTATGGCTTACAACAATCTGTATGATACTTGCAGTGGCAATTTCCTTTAATATAGTGAAGCCCTCTTTTGATAAAAGGAGGCCTTTCAGCTTCCATTAATGCATTCTTTAAGCAAAATTGTGTGTTCACTTATTTTTCCAGGAAGTTCTCAAATTGAAAGAGAAAAAATGCTAAGACTTTTGAATATCAATTATGAGTCAAATATTGACCAAACACTTAGACACACACACACACACACACACACACACACACACACACACACACACACCTTATATGGGAGATATTATCTCCAAACTGGGAAAGATAGCTTAATTACAATTACTCAGTTGAAATCTATGTAATATATATAGTCTTCTGATTGATTGTCTGAACCAATAATAAATCTTTGTAGATTTCTAGGATATGGAATGAGGCTACAGTGTTGATCCATTTCCCCTTTTTTCTGTGAGTAACTAAAACATAACCATTAATTCAAATAAAGCCTCCACAGCGATATTCATTTGCTCCTACAGACACACCAGTGGTGAGTAATTAGTTTCAGGAAAGTGCCAGGTTAATTCAATACCCTTTGTGGGATCTTACCCCACCATCATACCTATCATCCAAAAATTATTCTAGCTTTCATGTTCTGTTGGGCCTTATATTTGCAAGCCACTTAAAATTAGAAAAGTTTACCTCCTAAATTACTTCCCTATCCAATGAAAATTCAAATTGTGGCCCCTAAATATCTATGAAAGTTGTTTTATTTTTAAAAATATTTGATTTTGATGCCATTCTAAATTTGCCAAATTGCTTGACATGATTTATAACATTACGGCCAACACCTTCCAGGAATTAAATTGAATTTTGTTGAGTAAGATTAGCTTCTTACCTGATTTACATACAACTATATATAGACATGCAGATACACATGAGACATTTGTGCTTGGAAAACTTACTGGAGATCAGGAAACGGGGATGGTATAGAGATGATGTCATAAACACAGAAAATAATGTAACTACTACACTGAGTATTTTCATTCATTTATTATCTTGTCTACCCCATAAATTGACAGTTTTACTGGATATTTTACACTTGTGTCATAACTCCTATTTTCTTTATCCTTCCCTGTTTTCTCCTTGACCTGTAACTTCCCTGCTCTAAAATAATGCCACCCTCTACTTCGATATCAAAAAATAAAAAGTGGTATCATTTATACAGACATAAGTGTTAAACCTCATTTGCATTTATTAAGTTTGAGAAAAAATTGCACTATGCAAGATAATATCCTTTTTTAAAGATTGCTCTTATGGTTTGAATGAGATTGATCCCTATAAGCTCATGTGTTTGGATGCTTAGTCATCAGCTAGATGACTGGGAATAACTGGGAAAGTTGGAGGAGGTGTGTCACTGGCAGTGGGCTTTCACACTTCAAAAGTATCACTCTGTCTATCTTTCTGTATCTCTCTGCTTCTCTGTCCATTTTTCTCTGTCTCCCTCTCTCCATGTCTTTCTCTCTGTCACTCTGTCTTTCCCTTTGTTTCTGTCTCTGCTTCTGGCCTCTGTCTCTGTCTCTTAATCTCTTAATCTTTGTTTCTCTCTCTGTCTCTGTCTCCCTTCCTCTTATCCTCTCTCTCTCTCCTTCTCGTCCCCTCTGTCTGCTTTCTGTCTGAAGATCAGTATGTAAAGCTACAAGCCACTTCTCCAACACCATGCCTACCTGCCTGCCATTACATCCTCCACCATGACCGAAATGGACTGACCCTTAAAACTGTAATCAAGACACCAGCGAAATGTTTTTTTTTTAGAATCACCTTAATCAAGGTGATTCATCATAGAAGTAGTACAGTAAATAAGACAATTGCTGCATATATTTCATGTTTAATCGTTAATGATAATTGAATGATATGCTTACACATGGTACTTAGATACGCACATGAATGTGTGTGTGTGTGTGTGTGTGTGTGTGTGTGTGTGTGTGTGTTCATGAATGTGAGTTTAGGTTTTTCTCTCCCAAATAGTTACTTACCTTCTTCTTCTTCTTCTTCTTCTTCTTCTTCTTCTTCTTCTTCTTCTTCTTCTTCTTCTTCTTCTTTTTAATAATGTGGAGACTTTTATTTTGATAACAACACATAGCATCATCTATTTTAAAAAGCTACTTGTATTAAACTACTTTCCTGGAAAGATATCTCAATTTCCAGTAAGTGAAATTAAAACATCACAAAACAGGAAACAGATCATTATTAGCTTTTCAAATATACCAATGAATTCCTGGAGTAGATGAAGGCTGTATTTACAGATCATATCTGAGGAACACGGAGTGACTTCATCCCTCAATACTCAGTCCCTCATCAATACCACCAGAGTGGCTCTGTCTAGTGGCATGTTTTCTCTCAAGCATGGCAAATGTGCTCTAATTTGCTAGGGAAGCTGTAACAAAGTATCACATAGTGAATGTCTTGAAAATAAACAAGAGCAAGGCAAAATATTAATTTTCTCCAGATTTGGAGACTGGAAATCCAAGATAAAGGTTCTTGTTACAGTGTTCCTCTATGTAGCTAGCTGTTTTGGAGTCCGCTATATGGACCAAATTGGTATTGAACTAACAGATAACCACAAGCCTCTGACTCCTTGAGTGCTTGGATTAAAGATGTAGGCCACCATGACTATCTTAGGTCTCTGGGTCTTCTAGCCTGTTGGGTCCAGGAAGCATCAGAGGTGGGATTGCTTTCCTGGCATGGGTTCTAGGCAAGACCTGTCATTGGTTGGCCACTCCCACAATATCTACACCACCCTAGCACATCCCATAGGCAAGATATACTGTAGGCCTAAGGTTGTGTGGCTCTAGTTGATTTTTCACTCCCTCCACTTGAAGGCTTCCCTGGTCACAGGAAATGGCCAGTTAAAGCTACATATCCACTATGGCTAGGAGACTAAGCTAGGGTCATCCTTGTAGATTCCTTGGATATTGCCATGCTTCAGGTTTTAATCTGACCTGAAATGCTCCCCTTTTCCAGTAGTCTTGTTCAGTACTCTCCCCTCCATCCTCTCCAACCTGATCTCTCATGTTCCCATCCCCACTCACCTGCAATCCACTCAAAAAATTTCTTCTATTTTGCCAGGTGGTGGTGGTGCACGCCTTTAATCCCAGCACTCAGGAGGCAGAGGCAGGTGAATCTCTGTGAGTTCGAGGCTAGCTTGGTCTACAAAGCAAGTTCCAGGAAAGGTGCAAAGCTACACAGAGAAACCCCGTCTTGACAACAAAAAATTTGTCTATTTTACCATTCCAGGAAGATCTGGGTATTCCCCCTTGAACCTTCCTTGTTACCTAGCCTCTCTGTGGCTGTGGGATTGTAGCATGGTTATCCTTTATTTTACAGCTAATATCCAGTTATGAGTGAGTACATACTATATTTATCTTTCTGAATCTGGGTTGCCTCATTCAGGATAATTTTTTCTACGTCCATCCATTTGCCTCAAATTTCATGACGTCGTTGTTTTTAACAGCTGAATTATACTCTATTGTGTAAATGTACCACATTTTCTTTATCCATTCCTTAGTTGAGGGACATATAGGTTGTTTCCAGGTTCTGCTTATTACATGTAAAGCTGCTATGAACATAGGTGAACAAGTATCTTTGAAGCATGATTGAGCATTCTTTAGGTATATGCCCAAGTGTGTTATAGCTGAGCCTTGAGATCAACCAATTCCCAATTTTCTGAGAAACCACCATATTGATATCCAAAGTTTACATTTTTCTAGCAATGGAGGAGTGTTCCCCTTGCTCCACATCCTCCATAGCATAAACTATCATTTGTGTTTTTGATCTTAGCCATTCTGAAAGGTGTAAGATGGAATCTCAAAGTCATTTTGATTTGCATTTCATTGATGGATAAAAATGTTGTACATCTTCATAAGTGATGTTTGGCCATGTGAGATCTCTCTGTTGAAAATTCTTTCTTTAGAACTGTATCACATTTTAACTTGGATTATTTGGTGTGTTGATTTCTAGTTTCTTGAGCTCTTTATATATTTTGGAAATTAGCCCTCTGTTGGTTGTGGGGTTGGTGTAGATCTTTTTCCAATTTGTAGGCTGTCTTTTTGTTCTATTTGTTACTTGGTTTCTATTGTGCTGAGCCATGGTTCCAGAATCTGCTTTCATTTTTTTGTAGGGAATAACAAGGGTTAGAAGAAAAAAAAAGAGAGAGAAATATCAGGAAAGAAAATATTCACTGTAGTTTATAGTTTTTACTTAAATTGTCTTTATTTCTGTTTCATTTTTAATATGTAGCAATGTGAAATTTTAGTCAAACAGAGGTAAGTAGCTACCATGAAGTAATCACCATGCTGATTCCCAGAAGTTCACCCTTTAGAGAACAGATTGTCATTGTTACAGGTTTGCACATAATGTCAGGAAGAGCTATTATGACATCAGCTCTCCCACTCCACCATTTTAGTTATATTTGTGTCTTCTTACTCTGAATATGTTTTTGCATCTGCTTACTTAATTCTCCTGTGCATAATTTTGAAGTAAACTCAGGAGGCTTCCATATGGTAATGTTCAAGATGACAGTAACATAGTCTTCTTGTTTCCAACGACATGGAAAAAAATGTTTTTTTTTTTTCATTTTAATGAAAAATACAAAAACACATCTTCCAAATACTATGATTGTGCACAATTTAAGATCAAAGATGCAGTATAGGTTTAAGCATAATTTTTAGAGTTAATGTAATGTTAATTTTTAATCATTTTTAATATATGATTACTAAAATATTAAATATAACCTTCACTTGCAGTTTTGTGGACTACCTTATATGATTTCTCCTATCATGATTGAATTATAAGCTACCATCCTAAGTCATTCAATCTGAGCTTGGGAATAAATATATAGTAGTTTACCATTATGTAGTACTGCCATAGAAAGAACACATCAGACAGAAAATATTATTTAAATATATAAATATCTAATACTTAAAACCAAAAACTTTTTTCAAGTAATGGTTGTGGGGAGTTAAATTTATTTGTAAAATTTCCTCCCATGGAAAAAGCCATAATAGTTTGTTTTAAATTGGAAAAGTCAGTTGACACACAACAATAGCCTCATCACTAAGAGATATACAAATGGAAAATCCCCATACTAATGTCATACCAGTTTTATTTGTATGGAAAAAATGTTTACAAAACATATTTCAGAATAAAAGAGCTTAACTTAAAAGACATCGGGGAAATGCACAGTGATTCACAGTGTGTTTGAAACAAAAATTTTATGAAGCTCAGCTTCAGGCTAATAAAAACACTTCTTTTGATAATGTCCAAAAAGATAGGCAGTCACTTCACATAGAACTGAATGGGGCTATAAAAAGGAGATCCTCTAAATGCACACTTAGCTACATACTGTGAACAATGTGAAGCACGGAAACTTTTATTGGATGCTTTGGGCAAAAGACCCAGTATTAATATCCTAAGAAAATTTACTGTTCACCATTCCCAAGTCAGGTCTTGAAACAGAACACCTTTGGACATGTGATGCCTTAAACATTCATTTACTGTTGCATAAGTGTTTTTGGCACTGACATAATCAATATTCTGCTGCTTATTATTTGCTGATATAATTAAAGTACCTAATCAATAAACTTTCAGAGCTAATCCTTTCCCTAATGCACTAAGGAATATTTTCACCAGTAATTTTTAGCTCTAACCCATTGACTTACAGTTCCTTGTTTTATAATAAAAAGAATTTACTTCTATTTAAATCTTTTAAGACTTAAACTATTCTGAAATGCCATGTGTAATTATGCTAAGATATTAGCAGCCACACATAAAGCTATCAAACTAAGCTGGCAATGGCAAGCCTGCCTCATGACTCACCAAAATGGATATAATGCATCTTTTCATTTTGTAGTAATAAGATATTTTACTTTTCTGTACATTTTCACGTTTCATTTTCAGATTCATAAATATATAAGAAATACATTTTAAAATTCAGAAGTAAAGTGTTAAGGCTTTGAAACCATCTGCAAAAAAGTGGGACAGGATGTCTTTGCATGTATAGACACTGACTAATACATGCAGAAGATATGCAATGATACATGTAGGAAGCAGTAGTTTGACCTAATAATGTCCGGTAAGCCAGTCAATGCATCTTCCTGCAATAATGATATCAAAAGAAAACAGTCTGTGTCCATGTAGATTCTTGTTCTTCACCCAGTCTGCAACAGTGGCAAAACATTTTGTTCTCAAAATCAATTATATAGGTCATGACTCTAACAACATATTCACCAGTGCCTATGTAATAATGTAAGGAGATTGCTTACATCACACAGAGACTTTTCTCTATAATTCCTGGGGAAAAATAAATAAATAAAAGTCTTTCCAAAATTTTGCTGTGTCATGGTTGAATTGGCCTTGTACCACCATGCCTGGAAGTTATAAAAATTTATAATGTACACTATGGGTTAAAGCTAATGAAGTATGATGTCTAAGAAAAATGTGTGGGCAAGTTCTAAAGATTTTGATATTGCAAAGGAATTATTAATTAATACTTATTCTGGCAGGTAGTGAGTATATTATCAAAGACCATTTGTGTTTCTATATGCTATATTTTACATACACAAAATCCTGTTTACAAGGCAGAAATGATGAAAAATGTAAATTTACCATGGTTTATCATTTCATTCCTGAGTGTTTAACTAATGCCCAAAGGACTGTCTAAGGGAAAAGGTTCACTCTTTTTCAACCTTCCTTTGTGAGAGGTTCTCTGCAGGTGTCAAGCAGAGAAACAAAAATGAAGAGATGAGAATGAGAACTCAGTTCAGATCGACTTGGACAACCTGGATCAAGACTTCAGGGTGTCTGATAGTATACAGTTTATTCCCATTATATTTAAACCCAGTATAATTTGTAAAATGTTTTCTGGTGTAATGCTACTCCCAGTGCACAAGAAAGTATAATTACACTGAAACTATGCAGGGTATAGGCCATGTCCTACAAGATGGTCTCTAGAGATAGGCTTCTGCACTAGCTTTAGAGCATGGGGAAGGGACTGGCCTAAAGGCTGTCATACAGATAGCATAGAAATCAATTCGGCTATTATCCACCTTTGCTACTTTTTATGGGAGCTTAGAGAGCCCTGGCTATAAGAGTCATTTAGATTACTAGTCACCTCCAGTCCTCTGTTTCCAGTTGTAGGAGTTTGATATAACCAGGCTCAACATATAACAGAGATCACCAGGCTATTACTCGCTTCCAATGCCCAAAATTCAGGATGGAAGAATAGGTGGTTGTTGTTGTTGTTTGTTTGTTTGTTTGTTTTTATCTTTTCCATTGGAAAGACAGCCCTGCATGCTTAACATTCCTGGTTTCTCTGGAGATTTGTGAGCACACTCCCTAAACCTTTTCCTTGACAGAAAACACATGCTGTCCTTGTGTCCACCTTAAGAGACAGAATATCGTGAATAAACCCAGGTCATTCATGGTAAGAAATCTTTTAACATTTATTCTTTTGCAGAATAAAGCTCAATAAACGACAGTTCACAGCATGCCTGATACCAAGTAGGTGATATTGAAGTTTAATATGACTCTGTAGAGGTCAAACTGTACATTTTAATTTGCATATTAAAATATTTGATTATAACCAATCTTCTAGAAGACAGAATTCAGGATTCCTGCTATCTCTGTTTCCCCAAAGGTAAGAATGTTCTCTTATTAAAAATTCATAGAATTTTGTGTATATGTCCCTAAATATTTCAAATCCTCTCCAAGTGTCTTAAAGTTCCTAAATACACTTCACTAAATGTCTATGCAAGTATTAGTCCTGTTGTATTATTTAAGGGCTAGTGGTAAGAAAATTAAATTTGTACTTGTTTAGTAAGATAAATGTTTTTTCAATTATTTTTTATTAGCAGCTAATTGTATTAGTGCATGGTAATTCCATAGGTATTGGAGAGGTAACCTTAAACATTTCTAGTAATCTATACATTTAGGTGCTGCAAATCAAACATAAATATATCATTTTTTTTTTTCAAATTTTCTAAGAGTTGGTGATGCCAAACTGGTTTGCTCCTATTAACAAAAGAAAAGAAAGTACACAATTACATCCATGATAACATAATCTTAAACAGTTTAAGAATTTTTAATATAGTCAGTTTAAATCTTGTCTATAAATCAGTCAAAATTAAGAGTTATTCCAAAAAAGTAATAAGTCTTAAGTTCTAAGCATGCCTAGGATGTACTTCCTTGAATTTGAGTTTAGAAAATCAATCCTGTGGGCCAAAAATAGAACGCTCCTTGGAAAGTAATTGAAAGAAGGAAATTCATTGTTCGAAACAGAGAATAACAGTTGATTAAGACAAAGTGATTGTGATGTGCATGAGTTAAGATCCTTAAATGGGTCTATTTCCTATATTAGAACTAATTTCCCTTTCTTTGTGGCTATCATTCAGATGAGCCCCTTGAATGACAAAGGCCTATTAGGGCTTGATTTAAAGTGACCAAAGGCATTTATAAAACTGGCAAAACTGATATGAAGGATTATTCTGTAACGTTCTTACTAATTTCCCCTGTGGTTTCAATGTCACTGAAGGTATAATTAACCAGAACAACTATATTTTAGGAAAACTGAGTCAATGAACTAAGACTAACTTTCACACATTTTAAGTAAATAAGTCAGAATTAAGGAGCACCTGGGAAAGAAAGAAAAAGAATTTGAGGTGGCTGGAGGAAGGAAACATGATGAACTTATGATACCTGTAAAACAGTTTTGAAAACATAATATACACATTAAAATTAATCTCAATTTATATATGGAAAGTGCTCATTGTCAAGATTCAGCTGGTAAAAATTAAAATTTATTTAGATATTGATTTTCAGAAATTTCATTCTGGTTTTAATAGCTAAGAACAAAAAAACACAAAGGTGCTTTATCCTTTGATGAACTAACATCAGTCTTGAGGCTTTTAAAGTCCCAAGCTCTTGTGAGACAAGTACATTCACCACAACATATGCTCTTGTGGGACGCCCTCCAATAGGAGGCCATATGGACATTATTGCTTCTTTCCTTTGCTTAAGAAAGATTATTGGAGTTATGCTAATATTATCTTAACTCTTAACATTGATTTGTCTACTTCAGTGTTTAATAAGTTACTGGTTTTTTTTGTTGTTTTTTTTTTTTTTAGCCAGTCAAGAACCCTACATGAACAACCTGGACATGAGTGGGGGTAATGAAGGGCAAGGTTTGAGGGAAAGAAAGCTTAGGGGAGCAGGAGATCCCAGCTGGATCAAGAACAGAGAGGGAGAACAAGGAATAAGAGAACATGATAAATGAAGACCACATGAGAATAGGAAGAAGCAAAGTGTTAGAGAGGTCCCCAGAAATCCACAAAGATACCTCCACTGTAGACTACTGGCAATGGTTGAGAGAAAGCCCGAACAGACCTACTCTGGTGATTGACCCTAACTGTCATGCTAGGAATCTCATCCAATGGCTGAGGGAGGCTGATGCAAAGATCCACAGCCAGGCCCCAAGTGGAGCTCCAGGAGTCCAATTTGGGAGGGACTGTATGAGTGAGAATTGTTGAGACCAAGTTTGGAAAAAGTACAGGGACAAATAGCCAAACTAGTGGAAACACATGAACTATGAACCAAAAGCTGAGGAGCCCCCAACTGGATCAGGCCCTCTGGATCAGTGAGACAGTAGATTAGCTTGAACTATTTGAGAGGCACCCAGACAGTGGGACCCAGACCTGTCCTTAGTGCATGAGCTGTCTGTTTGGAACCTGTGGCATATGCGGGGACACTTTGCTCAGCCTGGAAGGAGTGGACTGGACCTGCCTGGACTCTACCAGGTTGGGCTGAATCCCCAGGGGACTCTTGGCCCTGGAGGAGATAGGAATGGAGGGTGTGCTGGAGGGAGGGTGGGGGAGAGGACAGGGGAATCCATGGCTGATATGTAAAATTAAATTAAATCATAAAATAAAAAAGAGCTCTAGCAATTTAATATTATTAAAAAATAGTTTCTAAAATTTGCTTGAGATGGTATTCACATTGTAAAGAGATCTGTATGTGCAGTTAATCCTTAGGTTTATTTAACAGGATTATTTTCATTTATTTAATGAATTATCTCATTAATTCATCTTATTAAATTTCATTCTCATGAATTTGTGGATATTTGACATTATCATCTCTAAAGTGCATATGAAATTAATTTAATTTGTGAAATAATTGTTTAAATAAATTTGTTAGTTGTTTATTGCTGGATTTAGTAGAAACAATTGAAAGTAAATAAGAATTACAAAAAAAATTATAATTTACTATCTTTTGTTACTCTAAACTGGATTTCAAAACTCATAAAAGTGATAACAGAAGAAAATTTTTTTTCAAAAGCTCAAAAATTTGACATCAAATTTTCATAAATTAATTTAGAAACCTCAATTATCTCCATAAAAGAAAATTGAATGTGAACAAATAAATCTGAAATGAAAATAAAGACCACATATTATATGAAAGAGTATAATATATATGTATATATACACACACATATATATACATGTATATATACATATGTATACACGCACACATATATATGCATATATATACATATATATATATATATATATATATATATATATATATATATATATATATACTGTAATATTTTAATTCTTGGATACATGTAACCATTAGAAACCCCATAAACTAAGCAGTACCTTGATTTCACTAACAATCTTCACACCTCAGCAATTCTGGAGAGTGTGGGAAGGAGATAGTGCTATTCATTATCTCAGATTCTTACTTTAAGTTCTAAATTCACTCAACAAATATGTGCTGTGTAAATATGAGAGTCAGTGGATATGCATGTCAGTATTGTTTTCCATGCTTAACAAAATGGTTGTGCACACTTCTTAAAAAAAAAAAATGTCAGTTATTCTGGAACTTAGAATGAGAAAAGATTTGGACATGTAAGCATGGCTAAATATTGCTAACATATCCCTGCAATTTCTGAGACTTGTTTTGGTCTACAAAAAACTAATAATTAAATTGTTATAACAAGAAGAGTTGTTTTATATATATTAACTGCAGGAAAAATTATAAAGACAACAAAATTTAAGGTGTGATGAAGCTGAAATTTAAGATACACTTAAACCCAACACTTATCTATATTCTTTTTCCTGGGTGTTCTTTTTTGCCAAATATCACTTAGCTGCTGAAATAACACACACAGACTATGTTATTAATATTCAGTCTCTCCCATCCTCAAGTACTTATGCAACATACAGCAGGTGTACCTTATAATTGAATTTCTGATCTTTGCTGTGGTTTGGGAGCTGCACGTGGTTCAGTCATCATTATCCAGACACCATCACTTCTAACACATGCACACACAATTAATAAATCAAATCATTAATTATGGAAAAAGAATCCCAGGAAAGCTGAGCAAATCTAATTCTTGAATAAATATTTTACCATTTAACTCTGAAACTAGCACACCCATTCGCCATGCCACAAGATTACTGTTAGTTTTATTCAGGTGGCTTTTAGAACAAAGTCTGTAAGAGGAGTCAATACAAATATATATCAGACAAAGGGTGCTTCATATGTAGCATGGGATTTAATAACTTTCTAAATGAGCCATCTTCTGAATCAGCTTTGGGTCTTTCTCATTTGAAACTAATGTCAATAAAGCTTTGTTTTAAATTTAACTAAATTCAACCAACTATAGGTAAAACAAATTGTGCTCTTTATTATTATTTTTAGAAGATGGTTGCCAGGGTAAAATTGGTAATTAGCAATGGGAAAATATTCTTTTTTTTAACTTGTCATACTCCAGTAAACTCAGGAGATTGCTTGATGTGGATGTTTTATAAATGCAGAAGGAAGACAAAAAAATTAACATACTTCCTACTTTCTTGACTTATTAGTTCATGTTTACCCATCAATACTACTTTTTTCCATATTTCCCTGTACTGAGGAATTTATCTTCATTGTATAATGACTTTAATCATGATGTACAGAATTCTTTGTCAAAGAACATACAACAGAAAATAGAGGTTAATTGCATAAGATAAATTCTGAACTAAAATAATAATAAAATATAATCAAATATTGGCTGAATGCAGACAGAAGAATTGCTTGCCAGTACCACTGTTAACTATATGGAGAGTTTAAAGAAATAAAGAGTTATTGTCCACCTTCACTGAAGCTAAAAATAGCTCAGGTTATGCTAGAAATGAGAGAAACAGAAAGATTTCTGTCTGTCCAGTTCTGATGGAGGTTCTTGGTACAGCATATCGTGCAATACATAAGATTGTGGTTTTTTTCTTCAATGTTGAGAAATTTGAGGTAGCCAGTTTAAAGAAAGTAAGAGCAAGTTGTATTTTAAGGTTGTCCCTTCACTGACACTAAGTCATTGAAAATACATAGAACCTCAATTTTCCATTTCTAAAATGCTCTACTTTGAAATTAATATATATATATGTATATATGTATATATATATACATATATATATGTGTATATATATATATATATATATATATATATATATATATATATATATATATTAAGGCTTAAAGTTCTGTTTCACCTTCTATTAGGAGGAAAGTAATTGCAGAGGCAGACCTGGGATTTTAGTATTTGGAACCATCTATTTCTTTTCAAAATATATTCCATTTCCAAATCCTTTCAGTAAAGTACTAGTCATGGAAGACACTTCTGTGTCTTACCTGCTACCTAGACATTTTTGTATCAATGAGAAATATTTCTTTATCAGTTATGTTTATTATGTTGTACTAAAACTGACCTGATACTATTGTCCTGGACAAAAATAAATAAACAAAAGTCAAAGTTACCATAGACACATATGACCAAAGAGAATAAAATAAAATAAAATTGGAAGATCAGAAAGATCTTACAAGTTAAAACTTTCCTCAAGGGTTTTCAAATGCCTTTTAGCTACGAGTCACTTTTCTCAAAAGAAAACCTTTGAAGTATTTTACATGGACATTAGACATGCATTGAAGTGGGACAAATCACTGGGAAATAGGAATATGTGCTAAACCTGTAGTGGGTACTGAAGTGGTTTCCAAAAACCTTATTTCTGTTAACACATTCAGACTTAAGACCATAGTC
This sequence comes from Onychomys torridus, assembly GCF_903995425.1. NCBI lineage: Eukaryota > Metazoa > Chordata > Mammalia > Rodentia > Cricetidae > Onychomys > Onychomys torridus. The sequence continues at coordinate 49,207,925 of NC_050452.1, forward strand.
TTCAATGTTAGAGTTGTAGCATGTGTAGTCTTTCTTGAATTAAAAGGCCATCATAGGATTTGTAAGCATATTTTTACAGTAACACCTCATGCTTTCATTATGTAAACACAGACTGTCAGTGTCACTTTTTGCCACCTCTGTGGAACTAACTACTCACATCACACCACTGTCTTCCATGAGTAAAGTCAAGAGAAAAGTGCAGAAGTGATTAACTTTCCCTCTTATTGGTGGAAAAAGAGAAACAATGAAAAACCATCACTTTTCTATCCTTGTATTACATTGGGTGTGTTAAAACATCCCCTATTTAAATACTTACTTATTTTTTTTTATGTGTATGAGGCTGGGTCTGAGTGTATGGCACATATGTGCAACTGCCCATATTGTCCACAAGAGTACATCAAGTCTCCTGGAATTGAGAGTACTGCCAATTGTGAGCCAACCTATATGGGTGCTGAGAATAAAATTTGGGTCCTATGTAAGAATATCAAGTTTTCTTAATCAGTGAGCCTTCTGTCCAGGCAAACATAAAGTAGGGTTGTAGTTATTAAAAACGTTTACCTTTAAATCCTTGAAAACAAAGCTTGGGGAATTTGTTTTCATTGTTCTTTTCTTTTTAAAATTATTGCCACTATTATCTCTGGAATTCCACAATTATACATTTTTCTTTAAGGCAGTTTTTTTAATTATTAAGACTTCAGAACTAAATGTATTTTTGCACCACTGTCTCTCATTCAGAATTAAACATTACAAGAAGGACACAGACCAAGATTAACAGATACATGTATGTCAGCTTCAGCGGGTTGATGTTGATGTACTAAAATACATAACTGCAACTTACATTTTTCACAGTTAATGTCCCAAATTATTATGTAGAAATTTGAAATGTGGTTTAAACAATTATGCTTAAGTCATTGTACTTACAATTATTAGTGTTTTCTAAACTTTATTTTGTTTAATTTTAATGATTAAAAAAAAAAACTTTGCAAATTTTTAGAGCATAAGGCCTATGCTGAGACACTTTGCTCAGCCTTGGTGCAGGGAGGAGGGGACTAGACCTGCCTCAACTGAATCTACCAGACTGAGCTGACTCCCCAGGGGGGAAGTTGCCTTGGAGGAGATGGGAATGTGGGGGTGGATTGTGGGGGGTAGCGGGGGGGTTGGAGGAGGGAAGACAGGGGAATCCGTGGCTGATATGTAAAATTAAATTAATTACAAAATAAAATATTTATTAAAAAATAAATATTTTAAATTGATATAGCTCAGTGGTTCTCAGCTTTCCTAGTGCTGTGATGCTTAATACAGTTCCTTATGTTGTGGTGACCTCCAAACAAAAATTACATTTGTTGCTCTTTTGCAACAGTAATTTTGCTACTGTTATGAATTATAATTTAAATATCTGATGTGCATGATATCTAATATGGGTCTGCCCACATGCTGGGAATCACTGGGCTACATAATAAAATGTAATCTCTTCTAAACTGTTAAGTCAAATAAAACCTATGAATTTTAAAAACAGTCTTATTTTCTTTGTTGTTATACTTATCCACATTATACATGGGAGACAGCATTGTTTTTCAAAAATATTTTAAGTATATTCATTAAAGTGTTTCTCATATTCTCCAGCAGCATCACGACACACCCTGTGAGAGAGGAATTGTCTTCCACTTGAGATTTAACAGGAGAAATGGTCTGTCAATTTGGGCTGCTAAAAGAAAATGTCTTAGAGTCGAAGGATGGACTCCTGCCCTTATCCCTCACAATTCTCAAGGAGAGAAGTCTATGATCAAAGCATCTGAAGATTTGCTTTGTTCTTGAGGTCCTACTCCTTTGCTTACACTTGGCTACCTTTGTGTTGGGTCCTCACATGACTCTTACACTCTATTAACACACTTAAGTCCATGTCCTAGGATTTTCCTCTTAAATACAGCAACTTATTGGAATAGAGTTCCACCTTGCTGTTCTCTTGATCGTGTAGACAACGTTAAAGCCCGGTCGCACTGAGTGTAGAGCTTTATGAATTACAGTGTATGAATTGCTGGTAGACACAATTCAGCACTTGATTTAGGGAACATGTGTTAGCACCTTGTCTTAGTCACTGTTCAATTTCTGTCATAAGACACCATGATCAAGGCAACTGGCAAGTGAAAACATTTTACTGGTTGGTGCTTTCTTACAGTGTCAGAGTGTTAGTCCACGATCATCAGGGTTGAGTGTGGCAGCCTAGAGGTACCCATAGTTCTGGAATAGGAGTTGAGATAGTACAACTTTTTGGCAAAATAGAGTCAGAGAAAGATGAGACCTGACATAGATTTTGAAACTCAAAGTCCATCCCAAGTGATACACCTCCTCCAACAAAGCCACACCTCCTAATACTTCATTAAAGGTCAGCCAACTGGGAATAAAATATTCAAATATATGAGCCTATGGGGGTCATTCTCCTTCCAACCACAACACTTATACATTATGACAACAAATGAAAGAGTTATGACTGTTCTATATTCTATCTCTTTTCTTTCATATAAGGCAATTAAATATTCAGAAAAAAACGACCACCTCTCCCTTTTTTTTTTTTTTCAGGATAAAAAGAAGACATGAAACAGAACCATAACACACATGAAACCAACATAAGAGTGGAAAATTAAATATGCTTCTTAAAGGTGTTTTCTATCATTATGATTCTAAGACTTTTCTGAAATTTCAGAACTTAGCTCGCTAAAAGCTAACTGAAAAAGTAATCTTCATTTAAAAAAGAAAGTCTTTATTAAACAGTGTAACTTTAGTTGGAAAATCAAGCTACATGTGGGGAAATTATTAGAGGGTGAATAAAACCTACTAACAGAGCATTTGGTGAACGTTTTATCTACAAGTACTTCCTAAGCAACCAGCTAAGCCAAAGCTGTGCTGGACATCTTATGAAGACACTATGCCCACATGGCCCCAATCACATTTACCTATATTTATTACAACTACAAGAGGAAAAAAAAAAGAGCTCAGAGAAATGTCATCATTTAAAGTTTAAAAAATAACGGAGAGAATTCTGTAATTTTTAGACTTGCAGGGTTAATTTATGTCTTTCTCATAAAGAACTTATAAGAGATAAATTAAGAAATATTAAGAGTGACAAAGGCCAATTATGCCTCAGTCTTGGATTCAGACAAAGTCAATATTGCAGCTTTCCAATTCTTATTGAAAGCAATTAACTAAATAAGCAATACAAAATAATTTTCTTGGTAGAACAAATGGGCTCAGAGAAGAAGTACTAAATAAGTACCTCTTCCCGGAAGGCCAGATAATTCAGTAAACCTATTACTGAATTTAGTGAGATATTTGCATATGAAAAAGGTTTTACGTGTATCAACAGGCATATTAAGCTGACTACAATGAAATTATTACTGTAAGTTTACTGAAGATTTTCAGATTTATACTGTAAGCAGAAGTAAAATGGTTAATCAAAATGGGTTGCAATGATGTGAGCCTTGAAATGACTAACCAACAGAATAGAGTCTATTATCTTCCCCATGGGTAGTATATTTAGTAGTGAGATCTCGAGAGTTCTTTAACAGTGATGAATGTAAAAGAACTAACTATCTTTATGGCTCTAGTCCAGAGCTGTGGGACATAAGGTTCTGAAGGGTCATCCTCTGAAGCATCAAAACTGACTTCAAAAGAATGTCAGTACTCACAACTGGCATCCCAAGTGTCCAGGTCTACCCTGGGCTTTCCAGTTCACTTCTCTATGTATGGAAGTTTATGGGTATTGGTGTGGATATGTTTCTGTCCATAGTGTGCTTGTGAATATTGTTGTGTATGTGGGAAAGTGTGAAAGACAGAGAAAAGACATAAAAAGAGAGGACAGTTATATTAAAATGTACTCTATAACAATTTTACGGTTCTGATTTGCTAAAATGTACATTTCAATTTTTAATCAATATTATTAAACTTCTTCTATTTAATATCTTCCTTTTTACCTTTTTACTTCTTTATCTTGCAAACATTCAAAAACATATATACCATTGTGATAATGAAGAAGGAAGCTAAAATATGGTACCCAGTGATTTTTTTTATAATTTTTTTATTTTATAATTTAATTTAATTTAATTTTAAATATCAGCCATTAATTCCACTGTCTTCCCTCCTCCTGCTCTGCCCCCACCCTCCATTCCCATCTCCTCCAGGGCAAGTACTCCCCTGGGGATGCAGCTCAGCCTGGTAGATTCAATAGAGGCAGGTGAGTCCCCTCCTCCCTTAACTCAGGCTGAACAAAGTGTCCCTGCATAGGCCCCAAGTTCCAAACAGCCAGCTCTTGCATTAAGGACAGGTCCTGGTCCCACTGCCTGGGTGCCTCCCAAACAGTTCAATCTAATCACTTACACAGAGTGCCTGATGCAGTTCCATGGGGGGTCCTCAGCTATTGGTTCATAGTTCATGTGTTTCCAATGGTTTGGCTATTTGTCCCTGTGCTTTTTACAATCCTTATCTCAACAATTCTTGCTCATACAATCCCTTCTCCTTCTCACCAATGGGACTCCCAGATCTCCACCTGCGGCCTGGCCGTGGATCTCTGCATCCACTTCTATCAGTCATTTGATGAGAGTTCTACCACAACAGTTATGGTGTTTGGCCATCAGATCACCAGAGTAGGTCAGTTCGGGCTCTCTTTGGACCATTGCCAGTAGTCTATTGTGGAGGTATCTTTCAGCACACTTATGAACATATAATTTTTGACAAAGAAGCCAAAACTGTACAATGGAAAAAAGAAAGCATCTTCAACAAATGGTGCTGGCATAACTGGATGTCAACATGTAGAAAGCTGCAAATAGATCCATATCTACCATCGTGTACAAAACTTAAGTCCAAGTGGATCAAAGACCTCAACATAAATCCAGTTACTCTGAACCTGATAGAAGAGAAAGTAGGAAGTAGTCTTGAATGCATTAGCACCAGAGATTACTTCCTAAATATAATACCAGTAGCACAGACGCTGAAGGAAACATTTAATCAGTGGGATATCTTGAAACTGAGAAGCTTTTGTAGAGCAAAGGACACAGTCAACAAGACAGCCTACAGAATGGGAAAAGATCTTACCAGCCCTACATCTGATAGAGGGCTGGTATCCAGAGTATATAAAGAACTCCGGAAATTAGACACCAAAATGCCCAACAGTCCAATTAAGAAATGGGCTATAGAGCTAAACAGAGAATTCTCAACAGAGAAAGCTCCAATGCTGAAAGACATTTAAAGAATTGCTCAACATCCCTAATCATCAGAGAAATTCAAACTAAAACAACTCTGAGATACCATCTTATACCTGTCAGAATGGCTAAGATGAAAAACACTGAAGACAACTTATGTTGGAGAGGAAGAAGAACTCTCCTCCACTACTGGTAGGATGCAAGCTTGTACAGCCACTTTGGAAATCAATATGGTGCTTTCTTAGAAAGTTGCAAATCAATCTCCTCCAAGACCCAGCTATAACACTCTTGGGCATATTCCCAAAGAATGCTCAATCATACCACAAGGGCACATGCCCAACTATATTCATATCAGCATTTTTTATAATAGCTAGAACCTGGAAACAATCTAGATGCCCTTCAACTGAAGAAAGGATAAGAAAATGTGGTACATACACACAATCGAGTACTATTCAGCAGAGAAAAACAATGACATCATGAGGTTTGCAGGCAAATTGATGGAACTAGAAAAAATCATCCTGAGTGAGGTAACCCAGACTCAGAAAGACAAACATGGTATGTACTCACTCATAGGTGGATACTAGATCTAAAACAAAGGATGACTAGACTTCTACTCACAACCTCAGGGAGGCTACCTAGTAAAGAGGACCCTAAGAAAGACACAGGAATTGCCCAACAACAGAGAAATGGATGAGGTGTACATGAGCAAAATGGATGTGAGGCAAGGGTCAAGGGAAAGAGAGCTTAGAGGAGCGGTAGATCCCAGCTGAATCAAGAACAGACAGGGAGAACAAGGAAAGAGAGATCATGATAAATGAAGACCCCATGGGAATAGGAAGAAGCAAAGTACTAGAGAGGTACCCATTGTTTTATGCAGTTCCACTATACAGCTAAACTAGCAAATTGGTGTCATAAGAAGACTAGGAAAGAAGATTGGCAGGGTTTCTGTCCCCAAAGTGGAACTCCGTGTTCCTTTGATAAATTGTATTGTTTTTATCACCATTGGAGTGTTAACACTTGTTTTTCTTCCAGGTTTGCCAAGCTAATGTTTCAATGCACTTGCCAAGAAAAAAAAAATTAATTATTATTATTTTTTGCCCTGAATTTGAGACTCTTGAAGAACAGAATGAAAGAGACTGTGTAGAGTTCAAGACAAGAGATATGCAATGGTACATGAGCAAAAGAAGCAATAAAATATAGAAACTGTTGTGTCCTGTGCAAAAGTTAATACTGTTCGCACATAATCATTATTAATTATCCATTTTCTTGATATTTCAATGTATATTTCAGCTTCTCACTCTCAAACTTTCACATAATTTTACAAATTATCTTCCTAATTAAGTTAAATAAAAACTCAAAACCTTCCATGAAACTGGACTAGGTCCTCTGTATAGATTAGCCAGTTATTTAGCTTGACCTGCTTAAGGGTCCCCTGGCATTGGGATCAGAATCCATCTGAGGTGCATGAGCCAGCTTTTTGGAGCCCAGTGCCTATGGTGGTACCCCTTACACAGCCTTGGTGCAGGAGGAAGGGCTTGGACCTGCCTCAACTGAATGTAACAGGCTCTGCTGACTCCTCATAGGAGACCTTACCTTGGAGGAGGTGGGAATAGGGGGTAGGTTGAGGGGGCAGGCTGGAGGAGATAGGAGAGTGGCACCTGAGGGTGGTATGTAAAATAAACAGAAAATTTCTTAATAATAATAATAATAATAATAATAATAATAATAATAATAATAAAGGAAATAAAAAACATCCTCCAAACCTCAAAAGTGACTTTGTATAAAGGCACTTGCCACCAAGCCTAATGACCTGAGATTTATCTTCAAGACCCACATGGTTGAAAGAGGAAATGGATGCCATTCAATTGTCTTCTTACTCATATATATGTATTCAAACAAACCATACATCTGATAATTAAAAAGTGTGTTTTAAAAGGATAGCTATGAATTATAGAGATACTTTTACAGATTTTAAAGATACCATATTTTATACAGATACCATATTGATAAAATCAAAAAGAGTGTGATGTTTTTTTAAGATGAACTAGAAGAAAAACTAACCATCTACATATATATATATGATACATATATGTGTATATATACATAAATATGTATAAGTAATAATGAAAAATACATATTCATTAATGTTCAGTATATATTCAATAATATATTCATTAATATATATTAATGAACAATTTTTTTGAGACAGGGTTTCTCTGTGTAGTTTTGGTGCCTCTCCTGGATCTCATTCTGTAGACCAGGCTGGCCTTGAACTCACAGAGATCCGCCTGGCTCTGCCTCCTGGGTGCTGGGATTAAAAGTATGTGCCACCACTGCCCAGCTTGAATAAAATAATTTAAATGTCATTTATAATTGAAATCGTTTATAGTATTTCACTAGATTTTGATGGGTTAATGAAATAAAGTGTGCTATTGAAGTAATTTCTTCTTCTATCTTAGGATATTTTTATAACTAGAGGACATTTCCTTTCTGAACAATAATAGACTGTCAACTTTCTACTTATGGAGATACCTAACAGCCTACTCTTCTGCAGTGGCAAGACTAGGGGGAGTACAAAACTTTAAAAAAGAAAAAAAGTATCACGTACCAGAACCTTGTTATACCAAGCCCATCTGAGATTCATTCTTCAGCTACCCAGTGAGTATGTTGTTTATTGTTAGGGGCTGCTGCTGAAGAAGGGGAAGTGGTTGCAATTGCAGGTGGTTATCTTGGAAGGTTCTGGGAGTTTAGGCTTTATGAAGTCCCACCGCTGAGCCAGAGGGAAAGGAACTCAGAGATTATAAAAGAGTATAATAGAAAATAAGATATAGTGGAGGAGGCAAAGCCAAAAGAAATTGAGATCTGTAACAAGCTGCAAACAATTGTTATGAAAGAGACATTTGGGCTCTTACATACATGACTGTTGAATACTGCCATAATTTCTAAAATTACAAAGGAAAGCAGTCATAGGAACTTCAAACAATAATTATAACTACATTTATAAGTCAAAACAAATCACTACATTTTATTTTATAACATTTCAAGATTGATCCAGACATTGATTTTATAAGCCACAACATACCTAATTATAATCATATAGGAAATAAATACTGAATAAAGAAACACATTTTCAGATAATTTGTGAGAAGCAGATAAATCACTGAGTAAGGAAAAGAAAAAAAAGGATCTTTGCTTCCTTTTTTAAAATTCTTTTTACATGCCTTTTTAGAGATACAAGGACATTATTGCCACACAGCTAAACTTGGAATCTCAACAGTAAAAATTTATTATTTTATGACCCAGATTTAGGACGGTTAATTATTCTGTAATAGAAAATTGATAGATCTGCTTACGAAATGAAAACACTTATCCTGAGATTATAAGAGACTTCAGTTCTGTTGCATGCTTGACAATATCATTACCAGCTCAGATGATCGTCCATCTTTACAGTGTTTTTTTTCTAATTTTTATGTATTTTAGTATTCAGACTAATAATCACACCCAAATGATAACTACTGCATTAAAACCATTTCTTTATTTTTAAATAACTAAAACACTAAAGGCATGACATAAGGATCTTCCATTTTCCCTATTTAGAGGTAGATGGGAATCTGTACTTGAGATTCCCCAGATTACTTACACTCACATAGCTGACAAGCATTAGATTCTTTAACCAACATAACATAAAATATCCAGAAACCAATACAAATTTTACAAGTTCATTATATTACGATGTTCCTTGTGTACCTATCATTATTCAAACAAATTATACATCTGATAATTAAAAAGAATGTTTGAAGAGGATAGCTATGGATTATAAAGATACACTTTTAAAGATTTTAAAATATTTTTGCTAAGTTTATAAAGATACCATACTGATAAATCACATAGAGGGTGATATTTTTTTAAGATGAACTTGAAAAAAAGGGAGCCATCTACTCATATTAAGAGTTCTGGTATTCAATGGTCTCACTTATCCAGAGGGCCTGATCCAGCTGGGGGCTCCACAGCCTTTGTTTCACAATTCATGTGCTTCCATTCGTTTGGCTATTTGTCCCTGTGCTTTTTGCAATCTTGTATTCAACAATTCACGCTCTTGCAGACCCTCCTCTTTCTCGACAGTTGAATAGCTTGATCTGTTTGGGAGGCATCCAGTCTATGGGACCAGGATCTGTCCTTAGTGCATGAGCTGGCTGTTTGGAACCTTGGGCTTACACAGGGACACTTTGCTCAGTCTGGAAGGAGGTGACAGGACCTGCCTGTACTGAATCCACCAGGTTTAAATGAATCTCCAGGGGTGCCTTGATCATGGAGGATATGGGAATGGAGGGGAGGGGCTGAGGGAAGATGGAGATGGGGGCGGGAGAGGGGATGTATAAAATTTAAAACACTTAATAATAAAGAAAAAATTCTTTATTACAAAAGAGAGTTCTGGTAAAGATTTCATGTTTTCTGTAACTGTTAAAAAGCTCTACAGTAAAAAAAAGTTTAGAGGAGAGAAAACATCTATGAGGAAAAGTGTAGGAGTTGTACTGCCAAAAAGAGGACATCAATTGATAATACCCTCCATCAGATTGGCCTGTTGGGATATCCTTGGGACATTTTCTTAATGCTAAATGATGTGGGAGGAGCCGGCCTCCTGCTAGCTGTGATATCATTGGGCCGGTTGGCCAGGGCTGTGTAAGAAAGATAGCTTAACAAGCCAGGGGAACCAATTTTGTAAGAAGCATTCCTGAGTAGGTTTCTTGTTTTAAACCCTGGCCTTGAATCATGCTTTAGTTTTTCTTGATTATGGACAGCAATCTATAAGCCAAATAAACCCCTGTTTCTCCAGATTGCTTTAGGTTATATCATTTTATTACAACAACAGAACAGACAATGATGCCAGGGAGTTTCAGTGTGCAAGACCTGATCATTTTGTTTTCTGAAACAACAGGAGGCTGTTTGTGAAGCTACAGCCTCAGCTACAGTGGAGTACCCAGAATAGTGTAAATTTCAGTACCATTGGTTGAGTACAAAGGATGGTAGCAGGAATGTAATGAAGCTGTTCTGAGCATAAGACAAAAGCAGTTTGTGTTAAGAACAGCAGATGTTGCACACTGGGATTTTTTTATGCTGTTGCTATGTGGTTTTGCTTTGATTTGATTGTAACTGAGTCCTGATTCTATCTTGGAATAATGAGTATTTAACTGATTTTTGTGTTGCAGAAACCCTTAGTTAAGAAACTGGATTTCTTTTAATTTATAATATTTGTGCTTTACTTTTACTCATCAGCCATGGGTTACCCTGTCCTCCCCAATCCCGTCCCCCCCCCCCAAGTTCCTCCCAGCCCCTCCCCTCTAGTCCCATCTCCTCCAGGGCCAAGACTCCCCTGGGGATTCATTTAAACTTGGTGGATTCAGTACAGGCAGGTCCAGTCCCCTCTTTCCAGGCTATGCAAAGTGTCCCTGTGTAAGCCCAAGGTTTCAAACAGCCAGCTCATGCACTAAGGACAGGTCTGGGTCACTCTGCCTAGGTGCCTCCCAAAAAGTTTAAGCTATTCAATTGTCTCACTTATCCAGAGGGCCTGATCCAGCTGGGGCCTCCACAGCCTTTGGTGCATAATTCATGTGCTTCCATTAGTTTGGCTATTTGTCCCTGTGCTTTTCCAGTCTTGGGCTCAACAATTCACACTCTTACAGTCCTTCCTCTTTCTCGACAATTGGACTCCTGGAGCTCCACCTGGGGCCTGGCCAAGGATCTCTGCATCCACTTCCATCAGTTATTGGATGAGAGTTCCAGCACGACCCTTAGGGTGTTTGGCCATCAGATCACCAGAATAGGTCAGATCAGGCTTTCTCTGGACCATTGCCAGTAGTCTATAGAGGATGTATCATTGTGGATTTCTGGGGACCTCTCCAGCACTCTGCCTATTCCTGACTGGATATTTTAAAGAGACATTTAACTTGTATGTGATAAATCTGTTTTAAGACAGTGAGAATCCTAAAACTTTACTGTTCCATATCATAATATTTATATTTTGGAGACAAAGAAGAAAGAAAAGTTTATGGCAAGTTGACAAGAAATGCAATGTGATGGCTTGATTTTGTTATCATGACACAAATTAGACACACTTGGGAAGATGGAATTTCAGTTGAAGAATTGCCTTTTCATAATGGTCTGTGGGCATGTCTGTGGTGCATTTTCTTGGTTGCTAATTGATGTATCCAATCTCAGATTACTTTAGGCAAAGCCATCCATAGACAGGCTGGCCTGGACGGTATAAGAAAGCAAGATGAAATGTCCCAGGTAACCAAGCCAGTAAGCGCTGCTCTTTCATTGGTTTCTGCTTCTAAGTCCTACCTGGATTCCTGTATTGGTTTCTCTCAATGGTAGATTGTAATCTATAACCAAATAGAAACTTTCCTTTCTTAGAAGAGAGAAATTGCATATCTGCTAGACTTCTTCCAGCACTTTCTCATTGATCTGTGTAACATACAGCCATACATTTTATGAAGATATTGGAGACATAAATTTCAAAGGGTGGTATGCTTTCAACTCGTTTTAATTCTATTAATTTTCTTAAATTTTCTAAAATTCATTACAAAATCAAAGACTTGCTAAAGTTTTTTTTAATACCATTATGTTTTAAGTCTTGAGAAAAATAACCCAGTAGCAATTAGATCAGTCTTTCCATGTTGACAGCTTAATTTTCATAAATATCCATATTTCTGAGAAATATTATTGTGCCAAGCTTTGCAAAGGGTTAATTAGATATATTTAATGATTTTATTTATAAATGCATCTATTTGTTTGTTTCTTTATTTAGAAATAGAAAAGTTGCCTTGCTAGGTAACAAAGCCTGGCCTGAACTTTGAGTCTCCTGCCTCAAACTTCTGTGCTCTAGGATTATAGGTGTACATGAGAATACCCACTAATTGCTTTTGCTTTATATTTTGCTGTTTGGGGGTTTTTAATCTCACTTAATTACCATTTTATACATCAGAACTTAAAATATGAGATTATGCTATGGTAGTAAACTCAATAAATTTAAGAAATGTTAATTTATGTAAAAATCTAAATCTGCTTTAATTTTAAAAGCATTTAAGGCAAATCTGTTCCTTTTGTAGAGAGCCTGATCCCAATTTAAATTTCATTTACCTAAGACACATGACAACATTTTCCAGTTCCACTGACTCTCAATGCTTTCACAAATTTAGAACTACTATAGGGATTCTACAGAAAAATTAGCCTATTCACAGTTCTATGAAGACTGAAACCACAGTTTACCCTAAAAAACTCATTGATTGGATTTATTCTCACATACCCTTAAATAAGGTGCCTATGGTTCAGATATGTGCTTCTCAAAGGTTTTTGTTTTAGAAGGCATGGTCTTCAGGGTGTTGATAATTGGAAGTGGTGGAAGCCATAGGAGGTGTGGCTTCAAGAGAGGCCCTTGAGTCATTGGAAGTGTGTTCTTAACCTTCATCAGTCTTAGCTGCTATAGACAGTGACTATAGGCACTGATGATACCATCACATACAATGAGATTTTGGAAGATCCGGTAGGCCTGTGGCTTAATGTAATTTCTCAGGCTACAGTTTACAAAATAGTTACTCTTTCGATGCGAATTTGAACAGTTATCCAAATGATCAACAAACAAACAAACTCTTATGTTAAAAGTAGAAATTCCCACTTTCCTTAATGTTATTCAATTATGAGTTTGCTCCTCTCTCTCTCTCTCTCTCTCTCTCTCTCTCTCTCTCTCTCTCTCTCTTTCTTGAGGCCAAGTTTTCATGAATAAATTTCTCAGTCATCTCTAGCACTAAGTCATAGTCAGCTTTTGTATATAAATTTGGTACTTCATCAGAATAGAGAACTCTTAATAGAGCACACTCCACATAAGGTAGAGCTTGCTCTTCTACAGTAAGAAGAGGAGAAAATTAGGATCACTTAGGACCATTTAGAGAAATGTAGACATGGAATATATAAAACAAAGAGAGAAACAAAATATTTACACACTCAAGACAAACACCTAAAATTTTATGGAGATGGTGTTACTTCACACTGAGAATGTCTGAAACACATTGATGACAGTAACATGCTATTGGTAAGAAAAAATGGAAAAGGCAGCTACTGTACTATGCACATAGGAATTATCTAAACATCACAAGCATAATGGAGGCCAGTGCTCTTAAAATGACTGTTCTAATTTTCTTCACCTTATAAATCATTAATTTTGGCTCATGAGTCAAGGTTTGCTAAATGATGTCACTTGACTCATGACAGCAGGTATAAACTGCACTTGGCAACTTAAAAGTAATGAATTTAAAGCAACAACACACATATTTTTAGGAATCTCGAGTAACAGAAATGTTAATAATGGTTGATAGAAAACAAGGACAGCCTAAAAGTCTATCAACAGATAATCAAAAACACACAAAGGCTGTGTGTTCTTGCCATGAATATTATTTAGGTTTGAAAATAATCTAAATCCAAATAAGTTCATGATATGAATGATCCTTAAAGACATTGCTACAAATAAAATAAATCTGACACAAAGGAAAGCTTATCTGATGTGCATAAAGCAGCCAAAACATAGCTACACAAAACTGAATGCCAGAGACTGGGGAGATGTGGGAATGTGGAAGTTCAGTGTGTGCATTTTCAATTTGGGAAGACAAAAAATATCTAGAGATAATTGATACTGAGAGTCCCGTGGCAGTTTTCATTAAATACTCATCATTTTAACACTTAAAATGGGTAACACTATTGTACCTTTCACATATCTTCACATATTCCCTCTATAAAATGTTCATTTTATTCCATTTTACTTTTTCATCACATTTGGATCACAGACATTTGAAAAGCCTTGTGATTTCTTCCAGGACAAAAAACAGTTCAGGATAACTATGTTATGCAGCCTCTGAAAGTTCTAGAACAGCAAATTTGTAGTGCATCATTATGTGCCAGGCTGGAGATGGCTCCAACTATGTAATGCTCACTTAATGAATACCTTTGCTAATAAATTAGTTTATGTTTGAACTTTCCTACTTCTCTGCCCTTCCCTTTTTTTTTTGTCCCACCTCAATAAACCTGGTTTTACCTCTTTAGTAGATCCTTGAAAAGGAAAGAGAAGAGGGTGATTGGAAGCACTGCAGAAAATCACAGAGAACCTCACTGAAATGTGGAATAAACAGGATCTTGTTGAATAATGATATGGGTCATTTTAGTGTCACACTGAATTTACCTAACAATAAATTCAAAGAGGCAGATATTCTTGTATATATAAAAAGTGATAGTCCCATTTCACCTTTTCTGAGTGTGATTTTTCCAAAGTCTTTTGTTCAGTTCTGGGCACCATATTTGAAAACAGGTGTGGACACAATTCCTGAACTGAATGGGGCTGAATGTATTTGCTCAGTGACAATTGAGTTTGACAAGCAGGAAAGTAATGTTTGCAGAGCAGAGAAAGAATATTTGAAGTCCAGAAGAGTTGATTACATAGATGACCTCAGGAACTGGGGTGAATGAGCTGGTACATATGAGATGCACCTTTCTGGTGCACTTTGGAGTCTGGAATATTGCTTTGATTGTTCTTACAAAGTGCAATCATACCCAAAGGTCTTTAAAGATTCCTATTAGGATTCATAAGGTCTTGGAGGCTGGTAAGCAATTATTGGCATCTTGTGATCATGTCCCTGACAATTCCACTACCCTGGCTCACCTGCTGAGCCTTCAGTTCCCATCAAAGCCTCAAAATTACATTTTCCGTGTAATTTGTTAAAAACTTATGTTTGGCTACCCTATAAACAGTATCAAACAATATAAGTTGTATTTCAAAGGCATATAAATGGTGAAATCTTCGTCCTTTTGCAGTTATATTAAGCTAGTTTTAGTAACTTTATTAAGAGAAGGAACATTTTATGACAAGTATTTTGATTGGATAGTATTTAATACTTTTAACATCTGGAATACAAGTTTCAAGAGCTATGTTGCTGAAATACAGT
The DNA here is from genome assembly GCF_903995425.1 of Onychomys torridus. Classification (NCBI taxonomy): domain Eukaryota; kingdom Metazoa; phylum Chordata; class Mammalia; order Rodentia; family Cricetidae; genus Onychomys; species Onychomys torridus. Next base: position 49,223,106 of record NC_050452.1, read on the forward strand.
TTGTCAACAGAAAAATATTAGTCTAAACTGCTGAAGTTCCTAGAAGATAACATGTCTGGAACACAACATTTACCTTGGCACAGCCCATTCAGCTACATAATAGCAATATTTAAACATTTTAATGTGCAATTCGCAAAATGCACAATGAATCTACTTTGTTCCTTTAAAGTGGTTTCCCCCAGGGTAGTGAGTGGATGTTTTAAAGTGTTATAGTATTTGGTTTAAAGTAAAGAAGAGCAGATGAAAAATCTATGGTTTTCCAGAAGTAAAAATTTTAACATTATCAACTTAATGATAAGCCAAAGTCCAATAATGTAGTCACTGATTAGATCACATAATTCTATAAGCAAGATTAAGAGAAAGAGAAATTTAAAGGATGATAAGAGGGATTTGGGAAAACTTTCAAAGTTATATCTCACCCTATCTATTCATTTTGTGTGTGTGTATGTGGGCTGCTGGGAGGTGTGAGTTCCACAGCACATGGGGAGACATGTGGATGTCAGGGGACAACTTCTAGGAGTACATTCCAAACTTCTACCATGTAAGTCCAAAAGATTTACCTCAGTTTGGCAGGCTTGAAGTCATCTGAGCTACCACACTGGCACCCAAATTTTTCATTTCGTATTTTACTCTAATTTTAACTCTATATAGATTTTTTTTTGTGTGTACATGTTTGGGAGGAGAGTTGATATCTGTGTGTATAGATGAAAGCCAGAAGCTTAAGTCACCATCCACAATATTTTTAAGAAAACTTTTCTCTGTTAGATATTTAGACTATGTTGATGAGAATTTTTCTGTCTCTGTCTTCTCAGAACTGGGATTAGAAGTGGACAATATTATACATGGCTATTAACATTGGTACTGGGGACAGAACTGGGATATTTATGAACTTCCACTTGACTTTACCAAATGTTTATCTCTACAGCCTAACATGTACATGTTTACATTTTTCTGTATATACTCTAAATAGGAGAAGCACAAACTAGCTGGGCCAGCTGGAAGAAGTTTAGATCAAGTGAGTAACTCAGAAAGGACAACTCAGTAAATAGACAAATTCAAGTGGGAAATGAGTAGCAGACGTTGGGCCCTAAGTGGCTTCTCAACATCCTTTCTGACTTTTCTTCAACACAGTTCCAAAGTCTTGAAAACATCAGAAAGAAAAGATGCAAAATAAGGTGGATAATGGTATATGCCTTTAATCCCAGCAGAGGCAGACAGTTCTCTGAGTTCAAGGTCAGCCTAGTCTACTGAGTTCCAGGGCAGCCATGGCTATACAGAAAAACTCTGTCTCAAACAAACAAATGAAAAGATGCAAAATGCCAATAGCAGTTTTTTCATAAGTACAATTTTTACTATTAATTTGTAATTATTTTTAAATCATAAACATTTATTATATTAAACAAAATTTGATGGTAATTTTTAAATCAAAATGAGAAAATATCTTTATTTTAAACCACCACTTCTCATATCACACATATTCTTATAGGGATTCATTTCCAAAATACATTACTTTAATTGTAAAAATATCCAAAACTTGACTAGGAAAGCAATAGCAATCCAGGAAATATTGCATATCAGTGACTTCACAGCTATCATTTCATCATGTTTGCGTTTTGGTTGTTTCTCCTGTATGTATGTTTGCTGTTAGGGTCCTGCAGAAGTCCCGCAAAAAATGACCATACATGCATGCAATCAGCAAGAGCATTTATTATCTTAAGGATGATTCCAGTATACTAGGGCAGAGTATATCTGCCCATCCCACACAAAGGCAAAATGGTGCCAACCTGAGCAGAGCTTCTAGGGTCCTTTTAAGCAGAGCCAAGTGGATGTCCTCGATCAGTTATATCATTTAAGATATTATTGGCTTACGTAAATGGCAATCATATTAGAACGTTTTAATTGGCTAGGGCTAGTCAGAAGCTGGTCAGGGCTAGAGCTATTCCATTTGGGGGTAGGCCTGGACAAACCCCAGGCTTTGTCCTTATTTGGTTATTATATTGAGCTTGCTGACTGAGGCTCAGGTATGGCCTGGCCTGATATTGCCTGTACCAGGCCTTCTTGTCCTTGTTTTTAGGAATGTTGGAAATTGATTGCCCTTTGTTCATGGCTCTTTCAGAAACTACTTGTTCAGTCTTAGGAAACTGAAATTGAGGCCTGATCTCTGAGGGAAGACTGATCAGCCTGTTATGATATTTGCCTAGCCCCCTCATTAGTATTTGCATGTCTGTGTATATACATGTACATATGTACATATACTTGTCTGTTCATGTGTATACATGTGTACTTATTCATATATTTTTTGTATTTATTTGTCTAAATATATACATATATGTAGTGGATAGCCATCCCAGCATTGGCCTGGAAGTTCCAACCTCCACTGAGGCTTCAGTAATGATCACGCCCACAAGGCAGGGCAGAGGAGGGAGCGGAAGACCGAGGAGCAGGAGGAGGTGGCTCTCTTGGTTCCGGGACGCCAGACGCTGGAGCTGGACGGAGCAGAGTTCTCCAGAGAACACCGCCGGACTGCCCTATACCTTTGCCAGACCCTGTAACCTACCCCTTCACAGCCTTTGCACTGTTATGAATTCTTATATGTTAATACAAATATAAACTTTTTATATTCCTATTTAAGATAATTTGTATATTGATACAAATACAGAACTATGTTTGTTATATTGTACACATATTTTTACTCTTATTTGAAATATTTGTATATTGATACATATGTGAATTTATGTCTGTCATACTGTATGTATGTTCTACTTCTGTTTAAGATGTTCTGTATACTGATATATATTTAGGATTATTATCATATTGCATATTGCACTATACATTCCTACCTCTGTTAAAGATATTTTGTGTATTGTCACAATTTGAAGTCATTGTCCTTTTACTGTACAATTGCTTACAGACTCTTTGCCTTATTTATAGGAAGCCTTAGTCCTTAGGTTGTTTAGGTAGATGAGACTTACAGAGTTATTGTCACCTATGCTTGTCACCTCTATAAGTTAGGTTATCCAGATTTATAAATACATAGGTCAGATGGACAGGTAATCTTCAAACACTTCATGGACCTAGAGAATATGGCATTTAAATAACTTAGAATTCTGTTGACGTGAGATACAATTGCTCCTGGCAGCACCAATTTGATCCTGAGGGAATGTTGGGCTTCTAAGACATTTCCATTTGGAAGTTTGTCTTCTTGGCACAAAATAGCCTACTGGGCAAAGAACTGCCCTTGCCTCAACTGCTGACAGTACAAATGCTGTCCTTTCTGGACAAGCAGGACACAATGAAAGCAACCACCATACTTTGCCAAGACAGGGTAAGATGGTCTTTCAGAATTCCTGCTTCTGAAATGGTCTGTCAGATACTCTAGGCCTGTAGCCAATTTGAATGCACCAACGATACTGAGAAACGTTAGGTGACTGTCCAGGCTGCTAGCTGTCTCTGTCTACTCTTGCAAGACTCCCGAAAGTCGCTTGCGTCCTTCTCCCATTTCTCAGGTATTATTACATTCTTTCTCAGGTCTTTGATGAGGTTGGAGATTAGCAGTTAGAGTTACAACTTAGTATATATACATATATAATATCTTAGATAGAATATATTATGTATTAGACTCAGGTTCTTTCGGATAGGATACCTTTTGAAATGATCTTTGTAACATGCCACCTACCCACGCTCTAGACTTCCCTGGATTTTACTATGTGTTTTTTGCTTGACATTGTTTGCACTTATTGTAATTCCAACTTATCTAAGTCATTATCCCTCATTACTCCTGGACAATATTTGATAACCATCTCTTTGTGTATAGTCTTGTATTAGGTTAGAACTTTCTTATTTAGACAAAAGGGGCAGATGTAGTGGATAGCCATCCCAGCATTGGCCTGGAAGTCCCAACCTCCATTGAGGCTTCAGTAATGATCACGCCCACAAGGTGGGGCAGAGGAGGGAGTGGAAGACCGAGGAGCAGGAGGAGGTGGCTCTCTTGGTTCCAGGACGCCGGACGCTGGAGGTGGACCGAGCAGAGTTCTCCAGAGAACACCGCCGGACTACCCTATACCTTTGCCAGACCCTGCAACCTACCCCTTCATTTGTAAGTTACCCCACAAAATAAACCTCCCTTTTAACAATGTGGAGTGGCCTTAATAATTTCACCAATACATATATGCATGTGTATATACTTATATTAGTACATATATACACACATACATATGTACAAATTCATATGCATATACATACAAATGTATGTATGGGCATGTATTAATATGCATATGGACATATATGATCATCTACCAATATTTCTAACGCTTTGTTTCAATACCACAAGATTCGGCCATTTCCTTTAGCTTTCTCTGTTTTTCCTCTCCCAGGCTGCCAAATGTATTTCTCATTTAATCAAGTTATTTAGGCATTTGCTTAATCATAATGTAATGGGTTTCTCTAACCAAAAGTACTTTTTTCCTTATTTCTTTCTCACTGTCTCAGCCATGTCCCACCAATCATGGGTGTTATGTGACACAATTTTGCCTGAGGAGAGGCTGCACACTGAGAGCCCAAGATAGACCAAAGTACAGACACCACCAAATTCTGACTTGGTGAACCAATGTGTTTGGATGGGGTTATTTATTATTATACATAATAAAAGGGTGCTTCCGAGGCCAGAAAGAACTCAATGACATTTGTATTTCCAAAGCCTACTCAGCAAGGGTGAAAGTGCATAAAAGATGGAAACCTAAAACACTACTTCACAGCCTTCTGGCAGCTGGACAAGTTAGAAACTGTTTTTTCCAAATGACTCAGTAGCTCTAGACCTCTTCCAGCTGGCAATACTGGTCTCTATTTCCTCCAGGTATCTCATCCACCTCAGAGTCTTTTGTATATTACCTCCTCTGAGAGTGACTCTTATCACTTGGCTTGTTTACTCTGGCGGTAAGTGGCATAGTGAATCTGGTCAGTTTCAGGGACTTCCTGAAGCCGTTTTGAGTTGTTTACCTTCCTGCTTAAGAAAATTTCCTGCAGGATAGAATGCTTTAATCTTGGAGGAAATGGTTATACAACTCTCCATCCCTTCCTCAGGCTCTAATACTCCTTTCAGTGTCAGTTTTACAATAATCACTGATCATTAGAGGGGGAGAGTATAGAGGTCAACCTATGTCTAAGAATTAGGCCACTGAGCCATAGCCAACGTTACTTGGTCTCAAGAGCATCATGAGTGATTATGAGTTAAAGATGATAACAGCATTTATCTGTGGGCATAAACCCATATATTTAGAAGGCCATTTGACAGGCACATCACATCTATCTAGGAAAATGATAGGTCCTACTAGGACCTATGACCACCCTGGCTACATGATTTTGTCATGACCTACACTACCAGACATGAATTTCTTGTTATGGAACAGGCCTTAAATTTGATTGAAAGGCTGTTGGTTTTGTGTATGAGAGCTTAGCCACTATTGCACAAGCCCAAGCTTCTCACTTGGCATGCCAGTATTTTAGCATGGAGGGGCCACAGTAAAGTAGGAATGATGGTGATAATTTCCCACTATCATCCTGCACAGCCCCTCATGTCAGTACAAAAGCCAGCCAGCAGCATAAGGGTTTCTAGTTTAGTCTCAGTTGAATTTCTTCATATCCTAAAGTTAAAACACAGTCTTCTGCAATAGGGTCGTGTTATCTAGTTCTGGCATACAACCAACAGCAGTAGAAATCATCTTTATGGTTTGTGAGGCCTCCGGTCTTCCCGGGCTGACAATTCACAGGGAGGCAGTCTACTCCTGGCATTGGAATTTCTGTTCAATGACAGTTTAACATCTGGAAGTGTCCTTTTTTTTACCCATGTAAAGTACCATTTGTATTTAAACTCTGTAGATTGTGTTTTAACAATCCATTCCCCCCTTGAAGGATGGAACATTTGAATATAATCACAAACAGTTATAGAACATGGAGCAATATAGGCCAGACATGATCTTGCCTATGAGCTATGAGGAAATGAGAAACACAAATGTCTCCTTCAGGGGTTGGAGATCTAGCTCAGTGGTAGAGTATTTGCCTAGCAAGTGCAAGGCCCTGGGTTCGATTCTCAGCTCAAAAAAAATGCCTGCTTCAAAGACATATAGTTTTTCATACCATAGATCTTTGTTATCCAGATTTTAAACCAACCAGCTGCTGTGATTCCTATAGTGTTTCATTTTTTTTACTATTAAAACATAAATGCTATTGAAATAATTTTAGGAAGCTGTAATTATGTTTTCAACTGCCTTTATAGTTAGATTTCAATCTTGGTTCTAACACTATAGCTAGTTAATCAAAATCCATATATAAACCATGGTTCTAATATGGTTTTGCCTTTGTCTGAATTTACATGATACAACATCATCTCTATTAAATCACTATTCAAATATATTCATTATTTCAAATGTGAGACTCATCTTCAGAACTATAGTTTCCTAAGACCCTTTAATATCTATTTTGTTTTCTTATCCCTTTTTGAAGTATTTGACACAAATTTATTTTAAAGTTAGTTGAGGACTTCTTTTCTCTGCTTATGTAACACTTAAGGCTCTCTCTCAGCATATCTGGCTGTGATCTCTGTATCTGTTCTCGTCTGCTGCCAAAGGAAGCCTCCCTGATGATGACTGGATCCATTCACCCCATTTCTCTCCACATATGATCCCCCTTCTTTCATTCCCACCAACCCCTGATCTACACATAAAATCTATTCCTTTTCCCAGAAAGAGATCCATGTATTCCCCCACAGACCCCACAGACCATTCTTCTTTTCTTAGCCTCTCAGGGTTTAGGGATTGTAGCTTGGTTATCATTTACTTAATGTATAATATCCACTTATAAATGAGTATACACCATATTTATCTTTCTAAGTCTGGATTATCACACTCAAGATGAATTTTCTGGTTAAATCCATTTGTCTGAAAATTTAATGATACATTTTTTTTTCCTTAACAGTTGGGTAATGGTCCACTATGTAAATGTATCCCTTTTTTTTTTTTATTGATTCTTCTGTTGAGGGACATGCATTTTGTTTCTAGTTTATTGGTATTATGAATAAAGTTGCAATTAAAATAGTTGAGCAAGTGGCCTTTTTGGTTGGATGGAACATCTTTTGTGTATATGTGAAAAAATGGTGTACCTTAGTAGATTGATTCCCAAATTTCTGCAGAACTTCCATATTGCTTTCCATAGTGGCTGTAATAGTTTACTCTCCCAACAGCAATAGGAGGGTTTCCCCTTGCTCTACATCTATGCCAGCATGAGTTGTCACTTGTCATATTGATCTTAGCCATTCTGATAGGTAAAAGACGGAATCTCAAAGTAGTTTGACTTGCATTTCTCTTATGGCTATGGATGTTGAACATTTCTTAGTCTCTCGGGCATTTGAGTTTCTTCCATTGAGAATTCTCTGTTTAGATCTGTTTTACATTTTTAATTGCATTATTTAGTTTTTGAAAATCTAGTTTCCAGAGTTCTTCATATACTTTGGATATTAGATCTCTATTAGATGCGGAATTGGTAAAAAATCAACTCACATTATGAAGGCTGCCCTTTTGTCTGATTGACAGTGTCCTTTGCCTTATAGAATCAGCTTCATGAGTTCTCATTTATTGATGATCTTAATTATTTGTGTTCTCCTCAGAAAGTCATCTCCTGTGACAGTTTTCTCTTCTATCAAGTTTAGTATATCTGGTTTTATGTTGAGGTATTTAATCAGCTTAGACTTGAGTTGTGTGCAATGCATAAACATGAGTCTAATTGCATTCTTCTACATGCAGAAATCCAGAACCATTTGTTGAAAGTGGGATCTCTTTTTTCTTTTTTCTTTTTTCTTTTTTCTTGGTGTTTTGAGACAAGATTTCTCTGTGTAGTTTTGGTGCTTGTCCTGGTTCTCACTCTGTAGACCAGGCTGGCCTCCAACTCACAGAGATCTGCCTGCCTCTGGCTCCTGAGTGCTGGGATTAAAGGCTTGCGCCACCACTACCCGGTAGCATCTCTTTTTTTCTATGTGTATTTTTGGCTTCTTCATTAAAAATCAAGTGTCCATAGGTGTGTGGTTTTTACATATGGGTCTTCATTTCGATCCCATTGCTCAACATGTCAGCTTTTATGCTAATGTCACATGGTTCTTATTACCATATCTCTGGAGTACAACTTGAAATTGGGAATGGTGAGATGTCCAGCATTTCTTTTATTATACAGAATTATTTTTAGATATCCTGAATTTTTGTTTTAGTAATGAGGTTGAGAATTGTCCTTTCAAGGTTTGTAAAGAATTGTGTTGGAAATTTGTGTTGGTATTGCATTGAATTAGTAGGGTTGATAACCTAGAAATAATCCACCACTAAAGGCTGGGTTCAAGGAAGCCAAAGATTCATTTAGAAAATGTGTTGTCAGGGAGGTGGCAGGGTTTGGGCTCCAAACCTTGATCTTGAGGCAGGTTAGCAGCCAGTTTTAAAGAGAAAACCCACAAAAAGTCAGTTCCTTGTGTTATGATTGAGCATTCCTTGGGTATATGCCCAAGAATGGTATAGCTGCGTCTTGGGGGAGATGGATTCCCAATTTTCTAAGAAATCACCACATTGATTTTCCAAGTGGCTGTACAAGCTTGCATTCCCACCATCAGTGGATGAGAGTTCCCCTTACTCCACATCCTCTCCAGTATAAGCTGTCTTCAGTGTTTTTAATCTTAGCCATTCTGACAGGTGTAAGATGGTATCTCAGAGTTGTTTTGATTTGCATTTCCCAGATAATTAGGGCTAGTCTGGTGATCGATGGCCAAATACTCTAACTGTCATGCTAGAACTCTCATCCAATAACTGATGGAAGTGGATGCAGAGATCCTCAGCCAGACCCCAGGTAGAGCTCCAGGAGTCTAATTGTCAAGAAAGAAGAGGGATTATAAGAGTATGAATTGTTGAAACCAAGATTGGAAAAAGCACAGGGACAAATAGCCAAACTAATGGAAACACATGAATTATGAACCAAAAGCTGTGGAGCCCCCAACTGGATCAGGCCCTCTGGATAAGTGAGACAGTAGATTAGCTTGAACTGTTTTGGAGACATCCAGGCAGTGGGACCTGGACCTGTCCTTAGTGCATGAGATGACTGTTTGGAACCTGTGGCATATGCAGGGATACTTTGCTCAGCCTTGAAGGAGGGGGCTGGACCTTCCTGTACTGGATATACCAGGTTGAGCTGAATCCCCAGGGGAGTCTTTGCCCTGGAGGAGATGGGAATGGGGTTGGGGATCTGGCAGGCAAGTGGCGGCAAGGGCGGGAGAGGGGAGGACAGGGGAACCCATGACTGATATATAAAATTGAATTAATTATTTTTTTAAGTCAGTTCCTGAGTCTCCTCCAATCATAATAGGTGAAGGCAGTTGGGGACTTTCCATAGTAATACACTTTTAGCCTATCAGATGGTCATGTGGTTTTGTGGCTCAGACTGGGTTCTAGGCCATTCACTCAGAAGATGGTTTGGCCTTATTCTAAGAAGAGAATTAACACTTATGTAGTGTTGCAGGTTGTAGCTTATTCTCAGGAAATTGTGAGTAACAGCCTAGAGTAAAACAAACTTTAAAAAGTAGAGTTCTTACTGTTAACTAGAATCTAACAGAATCTGTAGATTGCTTTTGCTAGGATGGTCATTTTTACTACAATAATTCTAGCGATCCATAAGCATGGGATTTTTTTCATCTTCTGAGCTATTTTTCAGTTTCTTTCTTCAAAGACACAAAGCTTTTATCATCACAGTATTTTACTTGCTTGGTTAGAATTACCCCAAGATTATTCATTATTATTTGAATCTGTGAAGGGTATTATTTCCCTATTTCTTTCTCAGTCCATTTGTCATTTGATTACAGGAGGGTTACTGATGTTTCCAGTAAATCTTGTATCTAGTCACTTTGCTGTGAGTATTTACCAGCTGTATGAGTTCCCTAGTGGAATTTTTTGAGCCAATTGTGGATACTATCATATCATCGACAAATAATGAGACTTTGACTTCTTTCTTTACAATTTGTATCCACTTGATCTCCTTCAGTTGTCTTATTTCTCTAGCTAAAATTTCAAGTACTACATTGAATAAATATGGAATGAAAGGACAGCCTTTTCTTTCTCCCTATTTTAGTAGAATTGCTTTGAGTTTCTCTCCATTTAATTTGATTTTTTTCTATTGGCTCACTGTAAATATCCTCTACTATATTTCTGTATTTTCCTGGGATCCCTCATCTTTCCAGGACTTTTAGCATGAAGTGGTGTTGAATTTTGTCACAGGCCTTTTCTCCATGTAAAGAGTTGATCATGTGTTTTTTGCTTTTGTTTGTATGGGTTTTTCAGTTTGTTTGTATGATGGATTATATTTTCTTTTATTGAACCATTCTTTGGTCTCTAGAATGAAGTTTACTTGATCATAGTGGAGGAACTCCTTGATGTTATCTTATATTTAGTTTCCAAGTATTTATTGAATAGTTTTGCATCTATGTTCATAGAGGAATTTAGTTTTTAATTGTCTTTGTTGAATCTTTTTGTGGTTTGGGTATCAGGGTAACTTTAGCTGCATAAAAGAAAACTGGCCAACGTTCCTTTTGTTTCTATTTTGTGGGATAATTTGAGGAGTATTGGTGTTAACTCTTCTTTTAAAATTGGTAGAATTCTGTGCTAAAATCATCAGGCCCTGGGAATTTTTTGTTTAGGATACTTTCAATGACTGCTTTCTCACTGGTGGTTATAAGTCTATTTAAATCATTTTATCTGATCTTGATTTTAATCTTGGTAAGTGGTACCTATTCAGAAAATTATCCATTTGTTTTAGATTTTTCAGTTTTGTGAGGAACACGTTTTTTAAAGTATGTCTTTGTGATTCTCTGGATTTCCTTGTTGTCTGTTGTTATATCCCCCCCCTTTTTCTGATTGTACCATCTACCTCTGTCTTTTAATTATTTTGGAGGAGGGTTTCTAATATTGTTGACTGTCTCTAAGAGCCAACTCTGTTTCATTGATTCTCTGTATTGTTCTTTGTTTCTATTTTATTGATTTCAGCCCTCAGTTTGATTATTTCTTGGTGTCTACTCCTCTTGGGTGTGATTATTTCTTTTATTTTCTAGAGCTTTCCTATGTGTTATTAAATTGCTGATATGAGATCTTTCATTCTCTCTCTCTCTCTCTCTCTCTCTCTCTCTCTCTCTCAACATAGGCACTTGGTGCTATCAACTTTCCTCTTAGAACTGCTTTAATTATATCCCATTAATTTGGGTATACTATATTTTCATTTTTATTAAATTCTAGAAAGTCTTTAATTTTTTATTTCTGACTTGACAAATTTTTCAGTCTGTGGAATGTTTGCATTCTGTTGTTGATGTCTAGATTTAATTCGTGACATTCTCTTCAGATATTATACTTTTAAACCTTCTACATATTTTAACCTAGATTTCCCCATGTCTCACAATATTAATCACCAGTTTCATTAGGTATTTACTGGCTACTTGCAGTAAATTTGCAGTTCTTCTTTTGAGAACATTCTATTAAATTCAATAGTTTGTTTAAATAAGTTTTTTTAATCAGTTAGCTATAGTTGCATGGTTTTATAAGAGCTATAAATGGGCTGATGAAATATTGGTCTGCCAGACTAGATATATCCATTGAAACAATAGTCCATGACAATTCTGATGTAGACAAGTTCATTTTTATAAGATTTTGGGCCTGATATTGTAAACCTGACAAAAGGCCCATCCATGGCTGTGGAGGTAATAAGCTCTCTGGCAATCCTATTGTTATTTTGCTAATTGAAATATTGTAAAATTTTATTCTAAACCTTTATGTTTATACCCATAAATCTGATTTACTCTCAACTTTTGGGTGAGAAACTTCTGTTTGCAGTGGATTTTAATAAAGATAATGTGAGCTATAATTTATTAAAATGTTGAGAATGAAGAATTGCTCATAATCATGAACTAGATATCTATATCTACCCTACCCCTCCAAGGCTCAGAGACTATCATTTCACAGGTGATGGGAAGAATGTAAGAAGTAGAAGGTGTGGAGGGGTGCTATATGATGCTGTTTTCAGCACATGGCATGGATATTGTACTCTAAAATCATACCAGCTGTAGTTATTTGCATTAGATTTATACAAGAAAGATGCAGTCAATATTCTAGCCTGGGTGGAGGAGGTTCTCAAGAGGTCCTACCCCTACCTGAGGAGCTACAGGCAATTGAAGGTGACTAAGAGAGTGATAATTATTTTTCTTCAGAGTTATAACTACTGATAACCTGCCTATGCTTCAGTGTATGACTCTGCTATCAGTCATAAAGAAGTAGTACTATTTGTGCTCATTTGGTTTTTTTTTTATTTTTAGAATAAAAGAAGTCAGTAGTGCAAGTGTTGAGGGAAGGAAGGGGAGTTGCAGGAAAGATACAGTGAGTGGATATGATCGTATTTCTATTTAATATGATTATAAAGCTCTCAAAGTATAAATTTAAAAAATTCAAATGTTCTAAAGCATCCTTGGGTGATTAGTACAATATAAATTATACCTTTTAGTTATCTTCTATCATGAGCAAAACAAAGGTGTTATGTAAGTCATAAATGCATTTGTAGGTTTCAATGAGTCAGTCACAATGAGCATTATGTTATTAGTTTCTGCCATTCACTCTTTCACACTTACATTTTTAATGTATGACTAACATATAGAATCCTGTTTATTTAAATGCTAGAGGATTACATTCATTCTCAAATATTTATCAAAGTCTATTGTATCAGTGATTCTGTTCATTGTGCTTTCAAGAAGTTATTTTATGTGTGAGTTCTGTATTTAGATCATTATACACTTGCTTCCTTTAGTGCAAATGAATTTTCTTCAGTTTTTTTATCTCTCTTTTTTCCAAAGTTGATTCTATTTGTAGCAACTTATACTTGACAATATTTTTTTTCGGCTTTTGCATTGTATCTTGCTTTAGGCAAAGGCAATAAGGCAGTATAAATTGAATCATCTTAAAATAAAAAAAAATATCCACTCTAAACATCTGTGGCATGTAAGTAGATTGCATAAACATTTCTAATTTAAACTAGAAATAAGGACATAGCTGAATGTACATGACTGTTCATTCATTTTGTATATATCCCAATAGGTGAAATGTATCTATAAAGTATAGTAGTTTCAATTTTATCGTACAAGAATTTGTGGTTACTGTTATTGAGCTTTGAGTATTTTTAATACAGTAATTTTCATGGTTACCACACTCTATTTCTGCATAGCTGGTGTCTTTTTGGGGAGTATACAAATGTCTATTCATTTACTTATGTATGCTTACACATTACTGAAATAGGCATAAAACAAAACATAATAATTTTCCTATGATTATAATATAATTAAAACACAACCTATACAAAATAAAATAATTTTCAGAAACCATTAATATTAGACACAATTAAATTTTCTTTAAAAAAATATAAAGAACTCAGGCAGTGGTGGCACATGCCTTTAATCCCAGCACTTGAGAGGCAGAGCCAGGCAGATCTCTGTGAGTTCAAGGCCAGCCTGGTCTCCAAAGCGAGTTCCAGGAAAGGTGCAAAGCTACACAGAGAAAGCCTGTCTCGAAAAACCAAAACCAAAACCAAACAAACAAAAAAAAGAACTCTTTGAAGGAGAGAGCTGGAGAAAGAGAAGGAAGAAGAGGGAAAGCAAGAAAAGGCAAAAATAAAGAAGAGAAGAGTAGGAAAGAAACATGAAGGAAAGAAAGGATAATTGCCCGAATTACTGTAAAATTGAGGGAAGTTAAGCAGTTTTTAAGCAGGAGTTTGGGCATTTGTGGACCAAATGCAAGGTCCTAGTCAGTGTGTGAAGCAACATAGGAGAACAAGACTAGATGTTAATGTAAGATAAAGGCACATCAGACTTGTTTTGTGACTTAGAAGACTTTTGTGTAGCAATGAAGCTTTCTACCTTATCTTTTTAGGGCAGAGCAAAGCCATGGATGGGAGAGGCACAACTGTCAGAGAGGTCATGACATCAACAGCAGAGCTCTGGCCAGCCACATGCCATCCTCATGCAGAAAACAGAGGACCAACACGCAACACAGCAGGTCTCCTTATCTCAAAGCCCACCCATGGTGACGTGCTTTTTCCAGAAATGCTTACAATTTTCCCAAACAACACCACCTATTGGGACCTAGTGTCCAAATATATGAGCCTCAGGATAAAATAATTAATCAAACTACCAGCTTCATCCTCAAGAAAAGATGAATGTTCCAGATTTACTTTTCTCTTGTTCAGGTAGGTATTCCAACTTTTATTTGCCTAATTGGTAGACAATATATACATATATATATATATATTGTCTGAAAAACAAATACATAAAAATAACTGTTTGCCAATTATGGAGATACAATCAAAACTGTAAATCTTATTGGCACAGACAAGCAAAGAAAAATTTGACACAGCATTGACCTAAGAAGTTACTTGTACATTAATGAAATGAGAATAAGAAAACAATAATAACAACAAATAACATTACTAAGAAAAGATATGCCAAGAAACTGATTTTTCCTTTTATAAAACAGAAATTTATGGCAAATTGTTCTGTGACTTCCCCATGTTCACTATGGCATGTGTGCTCTGACAAACACATACACACATACACATATGCACACACACACACACACACACACACACACACACACACACACACACACAAACAGTCAGAAGTTTTCTTGTATCCCAGGTAGCTGGCAGTCAGGACAAGTCTCTCCCACTTGTGTCCCTCAAGTAAACACACAGAGGCTTATATTAATTTTAAACTATGGCAATGGTAAGCTTCTTGCTAGCTAGTTCTTATATCTTAAATTAATCCATTTCTATAAATCTATGCTTAGTCAAGTGGCTTGTGGCTTACCAGTACTTTTACAACTTGCTTCTCATGGAGGCAGCTGGCACTGTCTTCTCTGCTCTCCTTTCTCTACTCATCTATCTGTTTGGATTTCCTGCCTTCCTCTAAGCTGCCTTGCCATAGGCCAAACAGCTTTATTTATCAACCAATCAGAGGAACACATATGCACAGCATGCAGAAAGACATACACACACACACACACACACACACACACACACACACTAACAATGCCCCCTCAACTAAAATCAATATAGATAACCAATAATTGATAAGCACTCCAATTCTGAAAACAGTATGGGAACTGTATGAATGAACATTGTTATCAAATACATGTTGCATTTGAACATTTTATTACAGGAACCATTTTTATAATCCACAATAACTATGCCTTATCTTCCAGATCAAATTTTGAGAAAGGCTATAAATGATATCATTACTTTTATTTGTGCCCACAATGAATTACTAACATCAAAGAGGTCAAAGAATGTATGATAAATGTTTACAGACTTAACTCATTGATTTTCTATCTAACTAAGGGCAAAAAGTTAATAATTTTATTCATTTAAATGTTCTCATGTCTTATACCTGGTGTTGCTTATTTTTCTTCCTATGACAAAATACCTATCAGAAGTAGTCCATTATTTCAGGGAAGGATGAAGAAGTGAACAGCTTCTTGATTGTGGCAGCAAGATAATGAGTCTACTTGCTCACATATTGGTCATTTAAGAAGAGGAGATGGCAGAGGAGTGGAGCTGGGCTGTTAATAACAAGACTGCTGTTATGAAACTCACTTCTTTATCTCAGCCTTATCTCCTAAATGATTCAGTCTCCCCAAAACAATGTCATCAAATAAAAGCTATGGGTGCAGCACATGAGGCTGTAGGGGAAATTTGATATTTAAATCATAGTGCGTTACTAATAACATGAATCCCAATCCTGCTTCTCTTTTCTTTGTATTCACAAGCTATTTCTTTAATATGGTTGGGACTTTGACTCTAGACTATTAGATCCTTATATTGATTAGGTCTCAAACCCTGACTAGTGGCAGTGAGTGAATGGAGAAGAAAGCTAGGGTGGTGTGGACCAGGTTGTCTGATGGAGAGCTGCAGGACCCCAATGCTCAGTTTGTTTATCATATACAGTTGAACATGGAGTCACTTAACAAAGAAACAAGATTAGATAATCTTGGTAGGAGCAATCTCTGTATGGAAGCAGTCTTCAGGCTGTAAACACTCAGCAGAGAAAGCTATGGTGGTCTTATTTGTGTACACAGAACCAACGTTTGCACTCTGACCTGAAGAAGGCATTGCTGTCCCTTTACGCACCACAGACTAATGGGGAAGCTTTGCCAGTTTCCCATGTGTCTGAAGCTTTGGTCATTGACCTTGCTGCCTCAGGTCAAGAACTCTTCAGTGCAGGATTTCACACACTCAGCTTTTCCTCACCATAGATCTGTGAATTTGCTGATCGTTGTCTGTCTTTTGGCTTATTTCTCCTAATGCTATGGTAAATACTCTGACAAAGCAAATTAGTCAATGGTTTACCTTACCCCTCTATTCAGAACATATTCCATCATGGTGCAGAAGCCAGAGCAGCAAGAGCTTGAAGCACATGATCACATTATGTCAATAACCAGTGAATGCATGTACACCAGAGCTCAGCTCTCTTTTCAAAATTATGCGATGTTACCTACAAAGGGAATGATCTTACCCACAATTAACATGAATCACTCTACACCAACTAACACAATTAATACAATCCCTCAAAGATATTCTTGATGACCTCTCTTCCAAGTGATTCTAATTTCTGTCAGTTGGTCAATTAACACTAACAATCACAGGTTTCTACCTGGTAAATTCTTTCATAGGTTTTCTTAATTCTCTTAGCTGTTTATTCAAATATTACCTGCTATTAAAGTTTTGATTGGTATCAATATCAAACTATAATGTAATGCTGAGCTCCCTCTTTCCTTTTTCAATTGTATTTTTTTCTAATATGCATCCCTGTTCATACATAATATTTTACATCCAAAATTTTTCCTATTTTTCTATGGCCAGGAATAAAAAATATTAATGGAGCACAGGTTTTTCCCTCTTCTTCTACTTTCTCTTCTACTTCCTCTTTCTCCTCTTCTTTTTCTTCTTATTTTTCTCATTCCTCTTCTTACTCTTCCTAATTTTTGTCTCCTCTTCCTCCTCTCCCCCCTCTTCCTCCTCCTCCTCCTCCTCTTCCTCCTCTTCTTTCTCCTCCTCCTTTTGCTGTGTAACTCTTGTTAGCCTGGAAGTTTCGATGTAGGGCAGACAGGCTTGCAACTTAGAGATATGGCTATTTTACTTCATTTTGGGGACCAAAGACATATAACAGTATGTCTGGCAAATTTTTTATTTCTTTGCTTTTTTGTTTTACATTTCTTTTAAAATGTTCTGGATTCCTCAGTGGCACCAAGACACAAAATACAGCACATTCAGTATAATAACATGTTTGTTTGTTTTTTTTAAAGATTTATTTACTTCATTATGTATCCAGTGTTCTGTCTGCACATATCCCTGCAGGACAGAAGATGGCACCAGATCTCATTACAGATGGTTGTGAGCCTCCATATAGTTACTGGGAATTGAACTCAGGACCTTTGGAAGAGCAATCAGTGCTCTTAATCTCTGAGCCATCTCTCCAGCCCAATCACATTCAGTATATATATTAAATTACATTATGCTGAACATAGATTATACAAATTACTCAATCATAAAAATAAATTGTAAGGCAGAAGAAAATTTAAATATTCATAAAACATCATTATATATGTATAACAGAAGAAAAATTATTAAGCTAAATGAAAATTTTCTTTGTTTAATATGATGTGTATTAGTGTCTCCAAATAAATGCAAAAGTACATTCTATAGATGGAAAGGTTATACATAATAAAGACAATTCATTTACAAATTATTTTCTAAACTTTATAATCTAATCAATGTACAACAAATGCAAGCAGCTTCTTGGTAGCTATAAAAAACTGTTTCAGTTCATGCCCCATTTTATTTTAGAAGTCAAGGATAACAAAATATACACAGATAATGCAATATCTTGAGATGTATGAAAGTTATGAATATCCCAGGACCCTAGAAACAAAATAACTTTCATGACATTCTGAATTCATTACCCAAGCACTAAAACTCAGGAAGTTGAGAGTACTTTCAAAGTTTCTTCAGCCATTGTACCAGGGCCCACATGAAGCATAATTTCTATCTGTCCAGGATATTTCCAAAGCCTCTCCCTCCACTGTCCCTGCTGCTTGTCTATGCATAATAGTCTTGTCTTAATGCAACTTGAATACAACAATGTTCTTTTTTATTAAACCAGATTTACATAGTTTTGAAAACATTATGTAGCCCAGAACGTTTTTCCAGAACTAACATAAATGAAACCTCAAATTCATATTGATTAAAATGACATCAATTATGATACAACATATTTAATGTTAAAAGAATATTAGGGAGCACATTTGTAATTTATTAAATATCAATTACGGGGTATTTGACATAAGTGATACATGGGGAGAAATTGTTGAGAAAAATAATGAGCCTAGTATATTGTCATATTTTTATGGAAGTAAGCATGAGGTAGAATGCAAAATTGGCCCCTTAAATATGCCCATTTCCTAATTTCTGAAATTTGAGAATATTTCACTATGTATTCAAAGGGGAATTAGTTTACAGTTGTGAATAAGTTAAGGTCTTGAGATGAGACATCATAACTAATTTGTTAATTTATTACAGTAGAAATATTTTGATGGTTATAACTAAATGTCAACTTGATGCATCCTAGAATTACTTGGGAAGAGTGTTTCTCTAGAGACCTTTCTAGCATTCTGCTTCTTCCTATTCCCCTGGGGTCTTCATTCATCATAGTATCTCCCTCTCCATTCTCCCACACTGCTCCTGATCCAGCTGGGACCTCCCTCTCCTCTAAGCTTTCTTTCCCCTGACCCTTGCCCTCCATTACCCCACCCCACCCCCAGTTTGCTCTGTAGATCTCATCATCTATTTCTCTGTTGTTGGGTGATCCCTGTGTCTTTCTAGGGTCCTCTTTACTAGGTAGCCTCCCTGGAGTTGTGAGTTGCAGTCTGGTTATCCTTTGCTTTACATCTGGTATCCACTTATGAGTGAGTACATACCATGTTTGTCTTTCTGAGTCTGGGTTACCTCACGCAGGATGATATTTTCTAGTTCCATCCATTTGCTGCAAACCTCATGATGTCAGTGTTTTTCTTTGCTGAGTAGTACTCCATACATCCTCTGTAGACTATTGGAAATGGGCAAGAAAGTGCCTGAGCTGACCTGCTCTGGTGTTCAGAAGCCTGAACACCCTGGCTGTGATGATAGAACTCTCATCCAGTGTCTAATGGAAGTGGATGTAGAGATCCATGGACAAGCCCCAGGTGGAACTCCAGAAGTCCAATCAGCAAGAGAGAGGAGGAATTGTATGAGTGTGAGAGATGTAGAGACCATGGTTGGAGGAAACACAGGGACAAATAACCAAACTAGTGGAAGCACATGAGCTGTGAACCAATGGCCAAGGAACCCCCATGGAACTGGACCAGACCCTCTGGATAAGTGAGACAGTTGATTAGCTTGAATTGTTTGGGAGGTCCCCAGGCAGTGGGACTGGGACCTGTCCTTGGTGCATGAGCTAGGTTTTTGGAGCCTGGGCCTATACTGAGACACTTTGCTCAGCCTTTGTGTAGGCAGGAGGGGAATGGACCTGCCTTGGCTGAGTCTGCCTGGCTGGGCTGACTCCCCAGGGGAGACCTTGCGTTGGAGGAGGTAGGAGTGGAGGATGGCTTATGGTGGAGGGAAGGGGGGGGGGGGGAGGACGGGGAAATCCGTGGCTGATATGTGAAATTAAGTTAATTATAAAATTAAAACACCATTTAAAAAAGTGTTTCTCTACCTTTGGCTGGTCTTGGGGCAAATTTATGGGTGATTGTCTTAAATGAGTTAATTCACGGGTGAAAACCCAGTGCACTATGGGCAGCAACCCTCTTTAGGCTGTAGGTTGTGATCTGTATAAGAGTGCTGATATCAAGGCTGTGTAAGGTGTCTCACCATAGGTAGCGGCCTACAAAAAGCCATTTCACATATTACAGATGGATTCTGATCCCACTGCTGGGTGCCCCTTTAAGCAGATCAAGCTACACAACTGTCTCCTTTATGCAGTAGGCATAGTCCAGTCCTATGGAGGCTCCACAGCTGTTGATCCCACTTATTGTTTGTAAGTCCCACTTTGGTTTGGATGTCTCTGTAGCTTTCCCCATCATGATCTTGATGCTTCTTGCTCATAGAATCCCTCTTCCCTCTCTTCAACTGGACTCCTGGAGCTCAGCCTGGTGCTTGGCTGTGGATCTCTGCATCTACTTCCATCAGTTACTGAATGAAGGCTCTAAGATGACAAGTGTGGTGATATTTTATCTGTATACCCCAATAAAGTTTATCTGAGGATCAGAGGAAAAAGCCAGCCACTATAGTAAACAAAGAGGTCAGGCAATGGTAGCACGTGCTTTTAATTATGTCACTCAGAAGACAGAGACCCTTCTGAGTTCAAGACCATACTGGGAACAGTGCCAGGTGTGGTGGTACATATCTTTAATCCCAGTACTAACCCTAAATGTCTGAAGATCTTTACAGACAAACAGGAAGTGACAGAGATGGGCAAGAAGAAGAAATGATGTAGCTGGGTGGAGAGGAGAAATATAATAGCAAAACAGAAAGACATATAGGTGTGGGTATACAGGAAGTAGGTCTCTTTGGATAATTATCTCCAAGTGTTGAGAACGTGACTAGCTTCTTTCTGTTTTCCTGATATCTGGGTTTTAATCCCAATGTCTGGCTCTGGGTTGTTTGTTTGTTTGGTTTTTGTTTAATTAATAAGACTGTTTAGCAATTCATCCTACAGTTGGGGTATTCACCCACCTGATTACTGGGTAAGTCATTTCAGGCACCCTTTCCACTATTGCTAGCAATTTAAGCTGGGGTCATCCTTGTGCATTCCTGGAAACTTCACTAGCACTCACTTTCTCCCTATTCCCATTATGTCTCCACCTATCATGGCAGCCTTGATGCTGAGGGAGGAGCTTGGACCTGCCTCTACTGAAAGTATGGGAGGCCATACTTTGCTGGAAGAGGAAATGGGAGGTGGAATAAGGGGAAAAGCCTGGAGGTGTGGGAGGAGGGCAGAGAGGAGGATCTGTGATTGGTATGTAAAATGAATTTTAAAATTTCCTTAATAAAAAAAGAGTAGAGATATCAAACTAAGTATGAACAAGAAAGCAAATAATTACTAATTAATTCACTTCTCTGTTTTTTACTATGTATGTGATGGGACAGCTGTCTCTAGCTCCTGCTGCTGTGACTTCTCTGAAGTGATGGACTGCAACCTGAAATGATAACTGAAATAAGCTGTTTTCACTCTAAATTGGAGAAATCATTCTAAGATAAGTGTTTTGATTTAGAATTTGTGAATATTCCCTGATTCCTCAGCTATGTAGTGTTTTGAATGCTGCAAATCTTCCTAGTAGACAGACAAAATACATCATCCCCAAATATACTTTCTCCCAACACCCATATCTGCAGTGGCATGCTTTCCAATTTACAGACAACACAGCAGCTAAATATGCTGCTGTAGCCTCCCATTTATGGTAACAGTGATGGCTCCTTGCTAGAATTTTCCAGAAGACAAGTTATCTACTACTGAAACATGTATAGAGACAGTAAACAGATATTTATATACATAATATGTGTGACGTTAAGTATTATGCATGTGGAGAGATAGTGGTAAAGAATGCATGCATACTTCCTGTGCTAATGTAATTTGCCCCTTGGAAATTCAGTGTGAACATATAAATGTATTCATATAAATTTAGGCTAAATGAATTACTGTGCTGTTTACAGAGGCACTGTGCCAGTGATTCATGATTATATGGCTGTACTTAAGCAATGTCTGATGACAAATATTTACCAGAAATTCTCTCTATCAAACAAATGAAAAAAAATTTTATAGAAGGTATAGAATTAAGTGATATTTTTAATCAGTCAGTGCTATTTTTCTAAATGGTTCTCTGTAATATATCTTCAAGGGAAAATATTCACAGAGAGGTAATATTTAGCACATATATTTCAGGTTTTCAAAATATTATCTATTTTATTATGAATAAGCAACCTTTTCCAGATACTCATAATTAAATAGAGAACCATTATAGAATAATGAATATATTTAAATAAATATGTCAAATTTATTCAGGAACAAAGTTTTGCTTTATGAATTGAAAACACTGTTTTACTCAATAAAGATGCAGTATGGGTCTTTCAAGTAGAGAAAATTGTTCACTTTAGTACAGAAGAAGTAAATCATTAACATGATTTTTATATAATAAATAATTTTAATAATAATATATGTATTTTATCTAGGGATAAAATTAAGATTAATTGAATGGGAATATCCAAGTTTAGGGTTGTAACAAAAACATTACTTAATTAAAATCAGAATCTCTTGATGTCCTTAAAGTGACACCATAAAATAATCAATAGGGAAGTAATCAAAATTAATTAAGCATAAGAGTGAATATAGGCCACATATACCTTTACTAAAATAAGATCCATGTTTAGCACAACAACAAATTCAAGGATTTTGTTTCATGTAGATAAGACAGACATTTCATACTGGTGTAAATACTATAAATTTACACTGCTGAACCACATCAATTGTTTTATTTAATTTGTGCATAATTATTTCAATAATGGACCCAGAAGTCTTAAACCACCATATTTTCTATAATTATCCATATATTTTACACCAAGGAATACTTGAGATTAGACAGTATTAGAAATATATAAATTAATTTTCAAGTGTTATTTCTCAAACTCCAGACCAACATGAGGTTATGTGAATGTATGTGCCCTTCCAAATTTTCTACAATAGACTCTAATGAAGTATGTTAACCCATGCTTGACACTGAGGAAAATAATTATTTCATTTGTCAGGCTTATACAATTTTGAAAGTTTTTAATGTTACTCTATTTTCCTGATCAATGGAAAATATAATATTGCTAAAATTGTAAGAAATTTATAAACAATATGAATAGATGAACAATTGAAAAGTTTCATGTGTTTCTGCAGATAATAGATGTCCTCTCCCTTATTTTTCCTTTTCTTTTGAGATCAGTTCTCAAGACAATGTAGAGATCAATAGATTGTTGAGTGCCCAGTACTCACAGCAACATCTTCAATACTGCTTCCATGTCTTTGACTCAGAGAACATAACCGAAGAGAAAGAAGATTTATTAAGAATCCAGAACACCACCAGGAAGTTGGCTGTGAAACTCCCTTTCTTAGATATGACTTCATAAGCAAGACTTGAACATTAGCAAGAGTTATGCTCACACTGAAGGCAGGAGATCTCTTAGGATCTTAATCCTAGACCAAGAATTACAGCCAACTAATGACTACTTAGAAGGTAAAAGAGCATTTCCCTGGGATGAATCTCCTGGATAGTTATCCAGTACAAAATTGTCAGCACTGAATTCATGTACAAATAGACAACAAAACAGACTCAGCAGGTTATATTTATATATTTTTACATATATGTGTACATATACACATTCATATACAACACACATTATATATAAAATATATAAAATTTATATTTGCATAAAATATAATATAAATATAAAAGCAAATTAAAAGAGGCTATCAATTTGAGAATGAGGGCACATGGAATGGATGAGACTAAGAAGACTTGTGAGGGTCTGAAGAGAGGAAAAGGATGGCTGGAAATAACATAACGATCTTTTAATTTTAAAATATTAAGATATTTTTTTAAAGCTTTGACTACAGAAATATGAGAAGCACATGGATTTCAACTTCTGTGGCATGCCCAAACAACAACTATTTACAACTGATGGACAATGGGATCATTAAACTCAGTAAATAATTGGTATTGTGTTAGAGTTTGTATAGTATATCTTCACACACACACACACACACACACACACACACACACACATACATACATACATACATATATACAGAATCATATATTCTTTCATAGTACCTTTTCAACACTAAAAGATGTATATTTCTGTTTATCTTCTTTGAAAAAAATCAAAATTATCAAATAAGTAATCAAAATCTTAAATTGTCTGCAATTAGTCATCTACACAATAATCCACATTGATTCCACTGAGTCTATATTTAGTATAGAGTAAATAATACATCCTGTGTCAATGATTAAATATTTACATATATATTTTTCCTAAGAAGCTAAAGCATATGATCATACATATAAAAGACTTTTAGTCTATAAGAATGTGTAATAAGCATACATATCATTTCTCTTTTGATACTCAGCACAGTGCAATTGTGCCAAAAGTTCTAACTTTAACTTTATCCCCATGTCTCCATGCCCCTTTGAAGACTCTTTAAGACAGCTGTATTCTTTTATCATGCCACATCTTCATTCCCTACTCTACATTATATACACACTTCTGTGGTTGTCTATTGAAACCTTCCTCATCCAGGTCTCCTTTTCTTGAATCTATTTATTTATTTTCTGTTCCCATCTGTGATTCTTTCACCACTTTTGATTCTATTAGGAAAATGCTCCTCTATGATTACTCACATCACTACTTCATTGGCACTTACTAACATGTCTTCTGCAGACACTGACATTAAAATTACTGACCTCTCGGTTAATTTTAAGCATTTCTATGCTTTAAGCATTTCATTAAATCCTTGGGAATTAAAAACAATTCATGTTATTGTAACCCAAATTTCTATGTCTAATCCAGGATATAAGAAATACTCGCTTACTTAAAATCTCCATGTGGTTCCTAGGTGGTATTGGTTTGAGGTTTGTGGTAACTTTTGTCATTAGTGAAAGAACCCAGTAATGAGATTTACATCTACATAGGGTCTTACTTCAATGGTAAGACAGAAAGAAAGCTTTGAATGGCTTCTTTTACTTTTTGTTGGATAAAGGAAAAGTTGTGATCTCTTGAAAAGCTTTATCATTGAGATATCTGCCTGATGTTCTACTCATCACTTACAGTAGCCTCATCATGCTGTTCTTACCATTCAGGCTTGAAAATGTCTGTTTTGAATGTGAAAAACTATTTCATTGAAAGTTTTCAGATTAATAGCAATGAGACAAAAATGTAACATAAATCTTAAAAGGTCTTATTAATTAAAAAACAAGGAGCCAGATATTGGGGTGAAAGCCTGAGAGATCTGAGGAATAGGAAAAGCTACAAGCCAATCTCACCTCACTGACATCTCAGCTTCCAAAGAGACTTACTTTCTGTATACCCACACCTATATGCCTTTTTATTTTGCTATATCAGTTGCTCTCTCCATCCAGCTATATCACTTCTACTTCCTGCCCAGCTCTGTCACTTCCTGTCTGTCTGTACCAACCTCCAGACCTCCATCGTTAACTAGTGTTGGAATTTAAGGCATGCACCACCATGCATGGCTCTGTTCCCAGTCTGGCCTTGAACTCACAGAGATCCAGACAGATCCCTTCCTTCCCTGCCTTCAGTGTGATAGGATTAAAGGCTTGTGCTACCATTGCCTTCCTTCTATGTTTAATATAGTGGCTAGCTTTTTCCTCTGATACTCAGATAAATTTTATTGGGAGACACAGATAAAATGTCACCACATAGAAATTACTGATTGTTGTCCCCAGTTGGTCACATGTGTGTGTCTTCTATTTTTACCTTCCTTTCTACTTTTAAGAATCACCTAATGTCAGACTATTAATCAAATTAAACATAATTAGATGCATAGTCTATGAAATTTCCTGGTGTACTAGACACATGGGAATTGATATTTAGCATTCTAAATATTTTGTTCTGATTCAAAGTAAGGGTAGTATAGATTAAACACAGAAATAAAATGCTAAAAACATTTCACTGGGGAAGTACATTATCATATTCATAAGTCAACCTAAGCTTTGATTTATTTGATATTCTCTGGACATATTTAAAAATTTCAACTCTATGTTAACAGTAAAAAGGTATTCATAGCAACATATGATTAAAAATCTTATCACTTTTTTCTAATCACTCAACTTCTGAATATATATTTGAGTCATATTATGAATACATTTATAGATATTGTAATTCATCCAATGTTGATTTCTAAAACACTTGATTTTAAGACTGAGATTCTATTAAACTTGATATGTATAAATCCACAGTGATTCAATGACATTTGATTTTTAACTGTGTAGAAAACTGAAGACTTTTTAAGGTTAAGAGTTACATACTGAATTTAATTAAAAATATCAGTAAGGAAGTATAGATCATTGTATGGTCCTTACCACATTGTAAAATTAAATAGGTTAAGGTTAATAGTACAAAAATCAATGTATTCACATCTCCAAAACATCATAGCAAAAATATTAGTGTATCTTTTCAAGCTTTCTTCATGTACAATCATGTATTGACATCTGTGTTAAAATGCATCTATTTTAACATTGACAAGATTTGTTAATAGTAATAGTTAAAACATACCAAACCACAAAGTATCTAAAATTATATTAGCAGGAAAGAGTAGCCGAAAATTCACAAACACATCAACTGTGTGATTCCCACGCACAGTAAGTCTGCACTTTTAGATTCTATAAAATGTGTTAAATAAGGTAAATTCTCATGTTATTTTCCACCATTCACACATTAATCAGTACAGCAGGACAATCTGGTGTAGAGCATGAAGTATTCTAGTGTATTATTTGTTTATATTGTTTTGGGGTACATTTCATTCCTAAGCAAGCGTTTGCCCATGCCTGCAACTGGAACTTTGATAGTTATATTTCCTTGTGCCCAGTGTGCATGTGGTCAGACTATGTGAATATATTTGCAACTCTTGCTCCTTAAGAAGTTATCACCTACTTTCTTCATTTGAAAACATAAAAATTCAGGTACTTGAAAAGAAATACAATGTTTAAAAATTGTCCTTGTTGGATTGTCACTTAATGCATAAAAAATTGGGTAGCCTGAATTATGTATGTTCACATTTTTTTTTTAAATCACTTTGAAGGGGCATGAATAATTATGGTCAGGTTATGTCTTCGGAAATCAACTAGGTGGGATTAGAGTGTATCCAAGTTACCAAAGAAGCTACTAGGATCTGAGCAGAATTGGAAAAATTACAAATAAAAATTTGTGTTAGATTTCTATTCTATCCAGTTTTCTTGTTTAATTCTTATGAAAAATTACTTAGTTTTTAAACTTATTTTTACACAAAAAAGTAATATCATGAAAAATATAATAATCTAATGACAGTAAATTTTGGTAAACTATTTTATAAGCAATGGAATCAGTAAACTTCAACTACATGACCATGTATGTTTTAAGGTCAGCATGAAGGAGAGAAGTCATGTGAACATTTCTAGCATTCCTAGCATGTAAAATCTGAGGATAATAATCTTGTCATTATTTTCTGGGCAACCTCTAACATATTTCTAGATTTTCATAAGGTTAATCCTTCCTGCATACCCTTAATCACTGGATGAGTGTAATTCATGTGATTTTTGAGATTCACTGTTGTTGTATTATCTACACTCTTCCTCTCTCATTATTTGTTAGTATTCTAGTGGATGTATATATCTTAATTAATGCACCTATGTGCCATTTGACATTCAGGTTTTTTTTTTTTTTATTTCTAGTTTTGACTAGTGAACAATCTATGACAATAACATACTATTAACAGTTTTGTGAATGTGTGTGTGTGTGTGTGTATGTGTGTGTGTGTGTGTATGTGTGTGTCTGTGACTGTGCACTGTACCAAAGAGTGCTGTGAGATGTTCTGTATGTTAAATGTTTTGCTCTGTTTGGTTAATAAATAAAACACTGATTGGTCAGTAGCCAGGCAGGAAGTATAGGCGGGATAAGCAGAGAAGAGAATTCTGGGAAGTAGAAGGCTGAGGCAGAGAGCCGCTGCCATGACAAGTGAGATGTAAGGTAC
The DNA here is from genome assembly GCF_903995425.1 of Onychomys torridus. Classification (NCBI taxonomy): domain Eukaryota; kingdom Metazoa; phylum Chordata; class Mammalia; order Rodentia; family Cricetidae; genus Onychomys; species Onychomys torridus. The sequence goes on from NC_050452.1 coordinate 49,251,025, forward strand.
AGGTAAGCCACGAACCAAGTGGCAACTTATAGACTAATAGAAATGGGTTAATTTAAGACAGGACAACTAGATAACAAGAAGCCTGTTGCAGCCATACAGTTTGTAAGCAATATAAGTCTCTGTGTGTTTATTCGGTTGGGTCTGAGTGGCTGCGGGACTGGCAGGTGAGAGAGATTTGTCTTGACTGTGCACCAGGCAGGACCAGGAAAACTCTTCCTACAATAGAGGAGACCATTTTAAACTTTCTGAGCACTTCCAAAATTTTCATAAAGAGATACATTCTGACATCCTACAAGTTTTTCTATCATCTCCATTGCATTTGCTATTGTAAAGCTTTCCAACTGTAATCATTCAGAAGTTTTGGAAATCTGTGAGCAGTGTTTCCCACTTGTCATTTGAATTTGCATTTTTCTATTGGTGAAATTATTAAGGCCACTCCACGTAGTTAAAAGGGAAGTTTATTTTGTGGGGTAACTTACAAATGAAGGGGTAGGTCGCAGAGTCTGGCAAAGGTATAGGGTAGTCCGGAGGCGTTCACTGGAGAACTCTGCTCGGTCCACCTCTCGCGTCCTGCGTCCCGGAACCAAGAGCGTGAGTCCTTCCCGATCCTTCGTCTTCCGCTTCCTCCTCTGCCCCGCCTTGTGGGTGTGACCATTACCGAAGCCTCAGTGGGGGTTGGAACTTCCAGGTCAATGCTGGGATGCCTATCCACTACATTTTTCTCTTTACTCATAATGTTCCCCATAATCAGTAAGATCACTGTGGGGAAAATGATAAGCAAACATCCTGTCTTGTAGTTCTGTTCTGTTGTCGCATTTCTTGTGAAATAATATTGATACTTTGTTTTTTTCTAACCAATTTTTCGGTTTCTAATGAGATTGTGATTCATTTCCTTTCATACTCATTTATGCTGAATCTTATTTTAACAATATTTTAATTTACTTTCAATGCAATCATGAATATTAATGGACTTTATCACAACATATATGTAAATATAGGGTGTTGACCTGCTTCTGTATTTTTCATGTATGTATGTATGGTATAGCTGACTATTCCAATAGTAATTAAAATAATATCAAGTCTTTTAAACTTTAAAATAAACATGAGGCATTTATGCTAAGAATAATATTGGTATTATCTGTTGATATTATTAAACATTAAAATATCATATGTTGAGACTACTCTCATATCTCACTCATCTCATTTTAATTAGTGTCCTTTTATCACCTAAAGAATTCTTCTTCTACTTTTATGTCATGTGTAAATTGCATGATTTTATGTATCTATATAAAACTGAAGAGCCATAAGTTAGAGAAAACATTCAGTTTCTTTTGGGAATTGGCATAGTTTGATTAATATTGCTGTCTCTGGCCATCTTTATGCAAATGACAAAAATAATAAAAAATAATTTTGTTATACATATATGTACATATATATATATTATTTTATTTTATTTATCTGTTCCTCTATTTGAGGGTATCTCTGTTGGTTTCATAACAGCAATTGTGAATAGTGCTGCAATAAACACTTGTGTGCAAGTATCTCTGTAGTATATTGACAGGAAATCCTTTAAATAAATCTTTAGGAGTGATACAGTTAGGCTATATGGTGGATATATTTTAATGATTTTCACAGTGCTGGATTAATTCACACCCCACTAATAGTATATAAAAACTACATTTCCTCAGCATTCTTACCATCATTTGACTGATATTGTAACTGAATAATAGCACAGATTCTACTTGCATTTCTGTGTATGACAGTAAGGTTGAACAGCTTTTTATGTCTTGATTATATCTTGTGAGCATTATCTCTTTATTATTCTATTCATTGCTTGCTTGTTTGATACCTTGTTGTTTAGTTTCTCATGTTCACTTTGTAATATAGATCATTTGTTAACTGTTGAATGTTTTCTCTTGTTATGTGGGCTTTCCCCTCACATACTTCTTTGGTTTTGCAGATGGCTCCTCTGTTTAGTTTTGCTTTTTATTCTTCTTGTTTGGGTTACTTATTTTTAAAATTTTACATATTTATTTATTTATTTTAAATTATAGAAGTAATTTATAAAACATTTACTTACAAACATAATTCTTATTTCTATTATTTTATATTACACTTAAGAGTGTGTATGTAATAATACAAAACTACAAGATTAACTTAAAAATGGCATCCTATCTAGTATCTTCCAACTGTTACAAATTTATATCTTAATTTATTGTAATATAATGTTACAATTTACATCTAAATTTTTTGTTCGTTATTCTCACACAATACATCTTGACAGTAACCTCCCTTTCTTCCCTTTCTCTCAGAACTCTCTACCTCCTCTCTCTCTAGATCCACTGCTCTTCCCTTTTCCTTCAGAAAAGAGCAGGCCTCCCAGTGATATCAACTGAACACAGTGTAACAAGGTTCAGTAAGATTAGGCACAAACCCGCATATCAAGGCTAGATGAAGCAACCTAACAGGAGAAAAGCAGGCAGAGGAGTCAGAGACACCCCCATCCCTACCTTTAGGAGTTCAATAAAAACCCCAAGCTATAAAAAACCCACAGCATGTATGCAGAAAGCCTAGCACAGCTCCAGGAGGCTTCGTGATTGCCACTTCAATCTCTACAAGCCCCTATGTGCTTGCTTAGTTGATTCTCTGAGGCTTGTTTAGTGTCCTCAACCTTTCTGGCTCCTATAATCCTTCCTCTCCTGTTCTGAAGGGTTCCCTGAGTTCCCCATAATGTTTAACTGTGGGTCTCCGCATCTGCTCCCATAAGCTGCTGGAGGAAACCTCCTTGAGGATGACTGGGTTAGGCACCTATCTATGAGTATAGAACAATATCATTAGAAATAATTTCATTTGATTTTTTTTTTGGGGGGGGGGTGTTCAGGCTTGTGTGATTCCAAGGTAGATTTCCAAAACACATAGGTTCTGGATTCTGGCCATCATAGCGGTGTCTATCATAGTTTCCCTCTAGTGGATTGTCTCATTAGACCAGTGATTAGTTGGCAACTCCTACAAGCTCTGAACCACTATTGCCCCATAGCATCTAGCAGGAAGGACAGGTTGTGGGTCCTAGGTAGGGTTTGTGGTTGGATTGGTATCCCATTCCCATTACTGGTAGCCAAGTCTGTTTACAGAAGATGTCCTGATCAGGTTCCATATGCACCATTACTCGGAGTACTCACTGGAGTCCTTGTAAGTTCCAAGAAGTATCTACTGTACTAGGTTTCCACATAACCCCCCAAATGTCCAGCTATTATAGTTACCTCTCCCCAAACTCCCTTCCTCTGTCCCTTCCTCCTCCATCCAGTTCCCACTGTCATCATCCCCATCTGCGCCTGGTCCACCAATCGAATCTATTCTATTCCCCATTTCCAGGGAGATCCTTGCATCCATCCTAGACGTCACTTCTTTATCTAACTTCCCTGGGGCTGTGGATTATAGTGTAATTATCCTGTTTACATTTGCATCTATATGTGGGCTTGTGCACTTAATGTAGGTACACTGGGGGACCTCCAAAGAGCTTCAGGTCCCTTGAAACTGGAGTTACTGGTATTTATGAGATGACCAATTTGATACTGGGAAATAATTCCCTTGAAAGTACCTTTTGATCTCTGGTGCCAGTGTGTTCAAGAGTACTTCCTACTTTCTCTTCTATCAGGTTCAGAGTAACTGGATTTATGTTGAGGTCTTTGATCCACTTGGACTTAAGTTTTGTGCATGGTGACAGATACGGATCTATTTGCAATCCTCTATATGTTGACATCCAGTTATGCCTGCCAGCACCATTTGTTGAAGATGCTTTCTTTTTGTTTTTTTCCCATTGTGCAGTTTTGCCTTCTTTGTCAAAAATTAGGTGTTCATATGTGTGTGGATTAATGTCAGGGTCTTCAATTCAATTCCATCTGACCACATGTCAGTTTATTAATTAATTAATTAATTTTGGTTCTTTGAGACAGGGTTTCTCTTTGTATCTTTGGAGCCTGTCCTGGAACTCTCTCTGGAGCCCAGGCTGGCCTCAAACTCACAGAGATCACCCTGCCTCTGCCTCCCGAGTGCTGGGATTAAAGGTGTGTGCCACCACTGCCTGGCTATCTCATGTCAGTTTTTATGCCAATGATAAGCTGTTTTTATTTCTGTAAATCTATAATAGAGCTTGAAGTCAGGGGTTGTGATGCCTCAAGAGGGTGCTTTATTGTACAGGATTCTTTTAGCTGTCCCAGGATTTTGTTTTTTCATATGAAGTTGTGTATTGTTCTTTCCAGGACTATGAAGTATTGTGTTGGGATTTTGATGGGATTGCATTGAATCTGTAGATCGCTTTTGGTAAAATTGCCATTTTTACTATGTTAATCCTACCTATCCATGAGCATGGGAGACTATTCCATCATCCTGAGTGAGGTAACCCAGACTCAGAAGGACAAACATAGTATTTACTCACTCATAAATGGATACTACATGTAAATCAAAGGAGAACCAGATTGCAACCCACAGTTCCAGGGATGCTGGCTGGTAAGGAGGACCCTAGGAAGGACACATGGATTGCCCAGTGATGGAGAAATGGATGAGATCTACTGTAGCTGGAGTTTTCTCCAGTTCTGCCTGCCCATGGTCATGACAAATCTCTCTCACTCACCAGTTCCACAGCTGCTCAGACCCAATCAAGTAAATACACAGAGACTTATATTACTTATAAACTGTGTGGCTGTGGCAGGCTTCTTGCTAACTGTTCTTATATCTTATATTAACTCATATGTATTTGTCTATAAGTTGCCACGTGGCTCGTGGCTTACTGGTACCTTACATCTCACTTGTTATGGTGGCAGCTGGCAGCATCTCTCTGACTTAGCCTTCCTGTCCCCAGAATTCTCTTCTCTGCTTGTCCTGCCTAGCTACTGGCCAATCATCATTTTATTTATTCAGATATCCATAGCAATCTATATGAGCAAACTAGGGGTATGGGGGGT